>NC_140166.1:221826042-221850524 GCF_963971535.1 Notolepis coatsorum
AGAGAGAGAGAGAGCGACTCACTTGTTTAGTTGAAGCGCGCCTCGGTCCTGTATATGTCCACTGTCCAGACTGTTGATGTCCATGTCCACTGCCCAGACTGCATCCAGCTAACCATATAGCTTGTTGTTGTTGTTGTTGTTGTTGTTGTTGTTGTTGTTGTTGTTGTTGTTGTTGTTGTTGTTGTTCTTACCGAACCAGCTAACTACTAGCAGACAACCAGACAACTACTAGCAGAGCGTATTTCCTAGTAGCCCCCTCGAGGCGATGTCACGTGCCAGTCTCAGCCAATAGAGTGACTACTTCGGGCACTAGACCAAGCGCCCTCGGATATCGTATTTGATTGTGTTATGTTGTACGTACGTATTTATTTACACGTACGTATGTATTTGCCCTGTGAGTCGCGCACTGACCGTGGAGCTGAGATCGAGCGCCCAGGAAAAGGGGTTGGAGGGGGCTGGGCCGGGGGGAGTGAATACTTTCCCCAAAGCAGTTGTATCAGGCCGCGTAAACCGAACACGGAAGGACAACTGCCTTGGGGAAAGTATTCACGCGGCCGGGGGATGAATAGGACACGCAAAAGAATTATTTCTTCTTCTTCTTTTAACCAGGGGGGGGGCGGCGGTCTAGCTCCCTCTATGGACCAGCCGCCACTGCGCCAGACACGTTACACCCTCTCTAACGTCAACCCTCTCTAACGTCAACCCTCTCTAACGTCAACCCTCTCTAACGTCAACCCTGTCTAACCTCAACCCTCTCTAACGTCAACCCTCTCTAACCTCAACCCTCTCTAACGTCAACCCTCTCTAACGTCAACCCTGTCTAACCTCGACCCACTCTAACCTCAAATCTCTCTAACCTCACCCTCCTGACCTGTTTAAAAGGCTCCCTGTCGAGTGCAGCCCTCCCCTCAGCCTTCTCCGTCTCCTCCACTCCCGTGTAATTAGCTGATTAGCTGCTTAATTAGCAGCGTGTAATCATGTGAGTGAACGAGCTGCTTAATTGAGGAAGTGGAGAGAGAGAGAGAGAGAGAGAGAGAGAGAGAGAGAGAGAGAGAGAGAGAGGAGAGAACGAGCATCTGTGAGGAGGATGACATTCACACCCTCTTCATATGAATGACCCTCGTATTAGAGTAGAGTAGAGTAGAGTAGAGTAGAGTAGAGTAGAGTAGAGTAGAGTAGAGTAGAGTAGTAGAGTAGAGTAGAGTAGAGTAGAGTAGAGTAGAGTAGAGTAGTAGAGTAGAGTAGAGTAGAGTAGTAGAGTAGAGTAGAGTAGAGTATAGAGTAGAGTAGAGTAGAGTAGAGTAGAGTAGAGTAGAGTAGAGTAGAGTAGAGTAGAGTAGAGTAGAGTAGTAGAGTAGAGTAGAGTAGAGTAGAGTAGAGTAGAGTAGAGTAGAGTAGAGTAGAGTAGAGTAGTAGAGTAGAGTAGAGTATAGAGTAGAGTAGAGTAGAGTAGAGTAGTAGAGTAGAGTAGTAGAGTAGAGTAGAGTATAGAGTAGAGTAGAGTAGAGTAGAGTAGAGTAGAGTAGAGTAGAGTAAAGTAGAGTAGAGTAGAGTAGAGTAGAGTAGAGTAGAGTAGAGAGTAGAGTAGAGTAGAGTAGAGTAGAATAGAGAGTAGAGTAGAATAGAGTAGAGTAGAGTAGAGTAGAGAGTAGAGTAGAGTAGAGTAGAGTAGAGCAGAGTAGAGTAGAGTAGAGTAGAGTAGAGTAGAGTAGAGTAGAGTAGAGTAGAGTAGAGTAGAGTAGAGTAGAGTAGAGTAGAATAGAGAGTAGAGTAGAGTAGAGTAGAGTAGAGTAGAGTAGAGTAGAGTAGAGTAGAGTAGAGTAGAGTAGAGTAGAGTAGAGTAGAATACACATCTGTATGGGGGATAGAATAGAATATAATAGAAATACTTCAATTCACTACAGAGCACTACAGATCGCTCACAGTAAACAGTAAACATTTAGGTAGTCAAAAACAAAAGTCACAAATATGAATAAAAACGAGTATAAAGAATGAAATACGGTCCGGGATATACATTCTGATATGTATATACATTATAAAATATACAGCCAAAATAATTCGGAAATATACAGTATAATGTACAATAATTGTGTAAATAATAATAAGTGTAAAATTGTAAAATGTCGATTTATAAGTAAAAGTCCAGGAAGATTATGCCAGATTGTACTGTCAGTTTGTGCACAGTGATGCGTTATAAGGTCTGATGGCTGTCGGAGAGAAGGACTTCCTGTGCCGTTCAGTGTTGCATCTTGGGAGTCTGAACACTGAACGTGATCCTTGAATCAGCCAAGTCCCTATGTAAGGGGTGACAGAATAAACATTTACATGGAGGAACATTCAGTTGTTGACCTCCACAAAACATAAAAGAAGGAAGGGTCATCACGTCAGAATACCAGCGTTCTATACCAAGGAAACTATAAAAGAAGGAAGGGTCATCACGTCAGAATGCCAGCGTTCTATACCAAGGAAACTATAAAAGAAGGAAGGGTCATCACGTCAGAATACCAGCGTTCTATAACAAGGAAACTATAAAAGAAGGAAGGGTCATCACGTCAGAATACCAGCATTCTATACCAAGGAAACTATAAAAGAAGGAAGGGTCATCACGTCAGAATACCAGCGTTCTATACCAAGGAAACTATAAAAGAAGGAAGGGTCATTACGTCAGAATACCAGCATTCTATACCAAGGAAACTATAAAAGAAGGAAGGGTCATCACGTCAGAATACCAGCGTTCTATAACAAGGAAACTATAAAAAAAAAGGAAGGGTCATTACGTCAGAATACCAGCTGATGATTCTGACATTCAAGGTCATAATCTGTTTAAATTACATTATATCATAAACGAGGAGATGGCTGATCCCATTCCACTCAATGTCGGCCGAACTGAAAGTGTCCAAACTTGGCACCAATGTGCGTTCAACACGCTACACAGTGACATGATAACCCTCCCTTCTTTATTTTTTTGAATTATCTTTTTCTTTTTTCTTTTTTACCCCCAATGTATGCCAATTCCCAATCCCCTTCCTGGTCGTTGCGCACTCTACCCCCTACCGTCGGTCTGGGAGGGCGGAGACTATCACATGCTTCCTCCGACACATGTGTACCCAGCCCACCGCTTCTTTTCACCTGGCAGCGCGGACTCTCACTGGGAGAGTGTGGAAGGATCACACTACCTCCCTCCAGATCCTTCCCTCGCTGTGCAGGCGCCCCGAACGAACTGTAGGAGTCGCTGTTTTTACAATGACCCGGACCCACCCACGCCAGCTTCCCTCCCGCTGACTCTGCCAGTCGAGCCAGTATGACGGCCGGCCAAGCCGGAGGCAACGCTGACAGCCGGATTCGATACCAGTGTCTCTCTTGCGTTGGTGACGAGCGCTTAGTCCGCTGGAGCCACCCAGCCGCCTAACCCTCCCTTCTTTTATAGATTCCTTGCTATTTCAACATGGATACATGGATATACATAATGACAGAACACATTCACAGTTGGATTTATTTGTTTTATTATCAAGTCTCCAAAAGGACACTGGATTACAGAGCTTCTGAAAGGGCCACGATCGCACAGCGGTAAACTAGCTACCCCCTCAAAAGAGTGAGCAGCTGATGATGGCTAGAACGGTGAGCTAGCTACCAAAAATAGCGGTGAGCAGCTACAGTAGCATGCAGCGGTGCAGAGATATTCCAACATTGTAATCATGTCGTGGAACCCAGGGGTGGAGCGTCTCTGTCAGCTGCACTAACCCAGGGCTTCCCAAACTTTTCAGGCCGGGACCCAGAAAATAAGGCGTCAGAGAGCCGCGGCCCAATGCACATCGTCAGGCTTTTTTTTTTTTTTTTTTTTTTTTCCAGGCAACCGATTTTTTAAGCCAAATATCACTTCAATCCTATTAAGTTAGTTCAAGTTAGTTATTCATTTATATGTGCTATTTATGAGAGGGCTAACTTGTTGCAAAATAATAATGATAATAATAATAGCCTCATTAAAATACTATTGTTGTTTAGTATTGTTGTTTTCAGCGTTTTATGTGCATAATCTGTTATTTAGTTTGAAATGTTCGTTGAAATAAGTAGATTTTTCGTTTTTGTTTATTTATTAAGTTAATATAAAACCATATTAGAATCACATTTTAGAATACAATAGAATAGAATTTTAGAATACAACTAGAAACACTGTCCTGGCCTGCTTCTAAATTCAGTGACATACAAAAAAAAAAAAAAAAAAAAAAAAATGTTTACTTTTTTTCTTTTTTTTTTAATCATCTCGCGGCCCACCTTTGGGTCGCAACCCCGACTTTGGGAACCACTGTACTAATAGAACCCAGGGGCGGAGCCTCTCCGTCAGCTGCACTAACAGAACCAGAACCCAGGGGCGGAGCGTCTCTGTCAGCTGGACTAACAGAACCAGAACCCAGGGGCGGAGCGTCTCTGTCAGCTGGACTAACAGAACCAGAACCCAGGGGCGGAGCGTCTCTGTCAGCTGGACTAACAGAACCAGAACCCAGGGGCGGAGCGTCTCTGTCAGCTGGACTAACAGAACCAGAACCCAGGGGCGGAGCGTCTCTGTCAGCTGGACTAACAGAACCAGACGACCTGTAAAGCCACTCCCATTCCTCTCTCTATCAGATGAACCTTCTGTAGTGTGGTTGTGAAAGGGTTAACCGTCTGTAGTGTGGTAGTGAAAGGGTTAACCGTCTGTAGTGTGGTAGTGAAAGGGTTAACCTTATGCAGTGTGGTTGTGAAAGGGTTAACCCTTTGTCGTGTGTCAGTGAAAGGGTAACCCTTCGTCGTGTGGCAGTGCAAGGGTTAACCTTCTGTAGTGTGGTAGTGAAAGGTTAACCTTCTGTAGTGTGGTAGTGAAAGGTTAACCTTCTGTAGTGTGGTAGTGAAAGGTTAACCTTCTGTAGTGTGGTAGTGAAAGGTTAACCTTCTGTAGTGTGGTAGTGAAAGGGTTAACCTTCTGTAGTGTGGTAGTGAAATGTTACCTTCTGTAGTGTGGTAGTGAAAGGGTTAACCTTCTGTAGTGTGGTAGTGCAAGGGTTAACCTTCTGTAGTGTGGTAGTGAAAGGTTAACCGTCTGTAGTGTGGTAGTGAAATGGTTAACCTTCTGTAGTGTGGTAGTGAAAGGTTAACCTTCTGTAGTGTGGTAGTGAAATGGTTAACCTTCTGTAGTGTGGTAGTGAAAGGTTAACCTTCTGTAGTGTGGTAGTGAAATGGTTAACTTTCTGTAGTGTGGTAGTGAAAGGGTTAACTTTCTGTGGTGTGGTAGTGAAAGGTTAACGTTCTGTAGGCTGGTAGTGAAAGGTTAACCTTCTGTAGTGTGGTAGTGAAAGGTTAACCTTCTGTAGTGTGGTAGTGAAAGGGTTAACCTTCTGTAGTGTGGTAGTGAAAGGGTTAACCTTCTGTAGTGTGGTAGTGAAAGGTTAACCTTCTGTAGTGTGGTAGTGAAAGGGTTAACCTTCTGTAGTGTGGTAGTGAAACGTTAGCCGTCTGTAGTGTGGTAGTGAAAGGGTTAACCTTCTGTATTGTGGTAGTGAAAGGTTAACCGTCTGTAGTGTGGTAATGAAAGGTTAACCTTCTGTAGTGTGGTAGTGAAAGGGTTAACCTTCTGTAGTGTGGTAGTGAAAGGTTAACCTTCTGTAGTGTGGTAGTGAAAGGGTTAACCTTCTGTAGTGTGGTAGTGAAATGGTTAACCTGCTGTAGTGTGGTAGTGAAAGGGTTAACCTTATGTAGTGTGGTAGTGAAAGGGTTAACCGTCTGTAGTGTGGTAGTGAAAGGTTGACCTTCTGTAGTGTGGTAGTGAAAGGTTAACCATCTGTAGTGTGGTAGTGAAAGGTTAACCTTCTGTAGTGTGGTAGTGAAAGGTTAACCATCTGTAGTGTGGTAGTGAAAGGTTAACCATCTGTAGTGTGGTAGTGAAAGGTTAACCTTCTGTAGTGTGGTAGTGAAATGGTTAACCTTCTGTAGTGTGGTAGTGAAAGGGTTAACCTTCTGTAGTGTGGTAGTGAAAGGTGTGGGATATTTGTAGATATCCTGATGAAGAATGTGCTCAGTCAACCGAGGCTTGGATAATAACAAAGGTTTATTAACCAAACAGATAGAATACATAGAGAGAATGGCTGAGGCTCTCGCCCCAGGTGATCAGCTGAAATTACCCAGGTAAGAAGCCTTGATTGTGGTCGGGAGGAGCCCTTTATAGTTCAACAAAGGGGGTGTGTGGTCCCATTTGATAGGTCAGATGGGGGGGAGGGGGTACAGGTTTGGGGACACAGGGGAGGGGGGTGATTCCACAGAGAGGGGGGGGCACAGGTAAGGGGAACATATTTACATGAGGACATATTATACCACAATACTCACTTTTCTTTCTTATAATGTGGGTGAGATTAATGTATAATATACCAGGATTGTTTGGAACAGGTAAAAGTGGGGACCGATGTAATCCATCGGTTATCAGATAATGAAAAAATAGAAAATAATTAAAATAATGAAAATGTTGGCCAATGTGTTCTGTTGGTTGGCCTAATAATTTAAACTAGTATTATTTATATACATGATTCATGACATGATCGACTGGACTGCGGTCTGTGTTATTTTGATATCAGAGATGTGGGAATAGATGTCACCCTTTTCTTTTATTAATCGCTCAAAATACCTATATCAATGAGTGGTCCTCATCTCTGATATCAAACAACAATTAACATAATCATTAGAAGCTATCGCTGTGCAAATATCTTGGCATACCTTCAGTCGTTCATGTCGTGACTCTGGGGAGCTAATGTGATCGTTGTGCATACAGGCATCGTAATAAACCAATTAAATACATGCACTGTCTGTGTGGTCAGAGTGCACAGGGTGAAAAAACAAAATTGTGTTCATAATTATTAGGAATCGGATTTACACATAAGGCTAATGTGTACAAAAACATTTTAACAACCGTTAACCTGGTGGTTAATAAAACTAACATGATTGCTTATGGGAAACTGTTCACAAATATATATATATATTTTTGCACATTTTGTGATGATTCTTGATGAAATTACTTAGGATCCAGTTGTATTTAATCTGAGTTTGAGTGTCACTTTCATCTGTGATTGCCTCAGCTTTGTTGGTCTTTACTTAGAATCAGGCAATTTTCTCCATTTCTTCTCTATAAATGAGGAGATAAAACGTCTTATGCATCGCTTCTGTATGTAATTCTAGTGCATATACTATCAATGGTTCACCATACAGGTGCAAAACAACGTTACATGTCCTCTTCTATGAGAGAATAAAACAACTGATTCTTTCTTGTCTGACAATACAATTTTGTAACCTAAGTAATTCTAATGTGATGTAATGTGATCATGTGGTCACTTCTTCCTTCAGCAATACATTTTAGCTCATTATTACTAACCATTGTTAATGCTTTCTCATTGATTTCTTTTCATCACATCCCTAGTTCATCGTTTTGCAGATACATACAATTGTGTGAAAAGTTTCCTGCTTGTGAAGGTATTAATCTGAATGATGTTGCGTCGTTGTTGACAAGGTGTTCTCTGTCGGTTGTGTGGCAGGGCCAAACAGTAACACATAAAAATTAAATAAATACATACAATAGACATTACCTTAGTGGCTAATGTGTCAAAATAAAATTGAAAACCGTTAACCTAGTGGTTAATATAAAAGGTGATTATGATAATCGTTATGCATTGTTCTGTGGTGCATACTATCAATGGTCAAAACAAACTTGGTGTCTTGGAACAATCCAACTGGTTCTGCCCTGTTTAACAATACCATTTTGCAATGTGACTCTGTGATCATTTCTCATTGTCATTATAAAATTGGTTAATGCAATCTTACTGATTGTATTTCATCATATTCCTAGTCAATAATTTTCCAGATACATATGAACTCTGTGAAACAGTTCTTGTTTGTGAATCTGACAGTTGCTGTGAAGTGTTGATCATCTGTTCTCGGTCTGTCGTGTGGCAGGGCCAATACATACATAACAATGTGGACAATGTGTGTTCAGAAGTATCTTGTTCCACAGGTCTCTGATGATGTCTCTTCTTGACGATGCAGTCGGGAACATTCACTGGTCGTCGTTCATTCAGAGGGGGCCTACAGGAGGTCGCCGTCCGCTCCCTGTGTATCTTGTCAAGGGTCACCGGTAGCAGTCAACTATAGTGGTATTTTCCTGCAGCCTATGTTGTTCTCCACCACCATCACATGTCTGCCACTGTGCTCACGCTTGGCCCCTATCAGGCCTAGAGACATGGTGGTCAGGGCGTTCTTGAACGTGCTGTGTGGTGGTTGGTCCCCCCCGTTCCTCGTCATCGCGGTACTAGAGGGGCGAGGGGGCGGGCGTTTTTGAATGTGTTGTGCTGGTTTCGCTGTCCTCTCCTCGTCATTGCGGTACCACTTGATGGAGGGCGAGGGCCCGCCGGTGTAGTGGCTAGTCAGTAGGACGCTCTCTCTCACACGGATGACAATCTTGTCATGGGAATCCACCTTGATGGTCGGGGACTTCAGTTCCCGTTTACAGGTGATGGGTTTGGTCCGTCGTGGTCTGCAGTGCCGGGGTGGAGGCCGTCAAAAGGTTGATCTCCTCTTCGTCAGTGTCTCCTTGGTCAGTCTCCTTTGTGGTCCCCTGCTCCACTTTCTTGGGGATGTCTGTGGGCTGGGTTGGATGGCGGTTCGCCCACGTTTGCTGTCGTCGTTCTGGTTGTGTCCGCAGCTCCTTGGCGGCGTCTCTGGTGGTAGTATGCTGTCGTGGGTCGCTCAGGTCGCTGGGTTGTGTTCCTCGTTCTGTCCTCTCACCAATTCGTGATCTGAGGATGATAAAAACTGCCTTAGAAAACTCCTCACATAAATGATTCAACGCCTTTCTGCTAAAGTGGAAAATCATTTTGGGGTTAATTCAATTCATTGCAAATAAAATCATTTAATTGAAAATAGGAAATGCAAGCTAATTGCATTAGCAGTGATTCTTTATGTTAAGAAGGTCACATTCACTACAGTCTTATCAGATATTGTATCTAACTAGATCTTACAGCATTAGGCTTTAAATAAAATTGTAAATGAATGGCCAAAGTCTTGAATCAGATAAAATAGCTATTTTTGCTAATTTTGATGTCAAATTTTAATTTGATCTTACCTCAGGATGCGTTGGCTGTACCTCAGGATACTTACCTCGCCACGACTTCTCTGGCGTTCTTCACATCTCAGTGTGGCTCATCATGGCATAGGGGGAAAAAAACATAAAATCTAGACAGCCAGTTAATTTTGCATGAAAAACAATCATTCGTTTTGTCATCTAACCCTAACTAACCTTACTGTCATGCATTTGTCCTAATAAACTAACCTACACTGTAGCACTCAACACGAATAAAACTAACCTACACTGTGGCACTCAACACTTTGATGAACATTGTTACTCAGCTGATAGAGTTGTGCCCTTTTTTGATGTCCTGTCATACAGTGTCAGCTAAATGATCAATGTACGTGTATACCTTGTACATTTAGATAATTGTGTTTCAATTTTGTGGTTGATATTTTGCAGTCATGGAAATGTATTAGTTGTTAAAAGAATAGTCTAAGGAATAGTCATGCATGTTATTGGTTATAAACAGAGAATAGAAGGAGGGGATTGTAAGTAGTTGTTTTCATCATTAATCTTTCATCTCGGGCACTTCTCTAATTCATGTGCCTCTTGAAAAGAGATGATGAAAACGACTGGTTAGTTATTGTTAGTATGGGAGTTAGGTAGATTTTCATAACTGCAAATTCATCACCGGTGTCTAATTCATGTTAATTAAGTGGTTCTCTGTTGCCATCCACCGCCAGGTGAGTTCATCAAGTCTGTGGTCACGAGTGTAGGCATTTGCATTGCTTTGTCTCCCAAGTGTAAATCTGCATCTAAAGCGATACTTCCTACTATACTAAGTGGAGATACTAAGTTGAGTCTCTATAGGTGTGGTCAGACTGGCTATTTGCATTGTCTTTCACTCCACATCGTCCTCAGCTGGTTTGAGTGTTCAAATGTAGATTACTTTGGGGTCTCAATTTAAATGATTGTAGCTGGTCTCCCTTTGTGTCTTGTCTGTGTTCAGATGCAAATCACTGGAGTTTCAACTTTTGTGATACAATGTGTTTACACCCATTCTGCATCTTGACCCAGAACCAGATCTGTAAATACAAACACATGTTAATTTTCCACTCTTTTCTAAGACCATCTGAGTGGGTTCTCCTTGATTGTCTGTGAGCTTAACAAAACATCAGCTATTTCTCATCCATCCCGTCCTAGGATGTAATGATAGTGTTATCATTTATCAATCATATCGCATATGTACACAAGCATCATATGAATGTGGAACCACACATTTTGAATCATGTTTAAAAATGTCTTACAATGGAAAGGGCTAGTTATCTTTCATTGGTTCTTTAGATAAACACATTAACTCAAGTGAATATAACCTAAACATCTTACTTTTAAACATAATCTATGTTGTTTGTGTTCCAAGTTTTCAACATTGAAAGCTTATAAAGTCTAATCTAACGCTGTTTATGTGGACTACAATTCCTGTACTGCCATATACTGGGAACCGGAAGTGTTTGTTTAGCTCCCATGGTCAGTATGACCGGTACGCCCACAGATGTATTATAATTCTGAAACAGACATTGTAATTAGCTTTATGTGACTTATAATGTGTAAATTAAAGCAACATAAACACTCAAGTGATCTGAGATAGTTGTAATTTGCTGTAACTGATAGTTGTGTATATGTACAGTTTCTACGTCAAATGACTCCCTTTTCTTGACTCCTTTTGTATCACAAAAAGTACTGAATTTGCAAATCTGGTATGTCATAAATGTATAGATGTAGCAGTACTGACTATCTGTCTGTCATGTATGTCATAATATGTTCTGATAAATTGAAAATGGGGGACCCTGATGTAAACAAATCTGGTATTGAAAATGGGGGACCCTGATGTAAACAAGACAAAAGTCTTCCTCTGGTCTGCATCCCCTTAACAATTGTGTGTATTGAGCTGTACAGTATTGTACCCATTCTGCAATCTGTTAATAAAGTTTTCAATCAATCAATCAAAGCATCTATATTTATGATTTTCATACTCACCGGGGAAAGCTGCAATGTTCGGTTCGTTTCTCCGGTGGTCTGGGATAATGCAACTCGCATCTCGCCACCGCAGCTCAACACTTTCCAATAGCAGCGCGCACATACATATACAAATAAAACATATACTGCACGTGGATTTCATATACCTTCGGCCTTGGGCATATTAAACTTTACGTTTGCCTATGGATAGTTTAATATAAAATCATAGCTTCACGGCGCGCATAGCGTGACGTCATCGCTCCATGCAACGTTCGTGCGTTCTCATTCGCCTCGGAAATAATGCTTTGCAATTCATACAGTATTTTTCCAACGAGCTCTCAATAGCCTGGAATTCCTATACCAGCGTTTTGTTACCGAATGAACGCGCCTGTGCATATGTGAAACGTAAACAAACTGAAACGATAAAACTATACTTCCCCAAATGGCCGTTCCCGTGGGCCGGTGTTCTGCGGAATCCGGAAATTACTATCCTAGTTTGTTCCCGTGAACTGCACTTCAATGTTATTCTTTGTATAACGGTAACTCGTCTCTCAATGCTCGTCGCGCTATCCGCAGCCGGTTCTTGACTCAATAAAGCAACGCGACGGGTCCTATAATACTTGTGCACATACAAACGAGACTTAAACAGACAAACAAACATCAATACATATAAGTTAACGTGTGTGTATATCTGACTGTATTGGATCGCTGTACGTTTAGTCGGCCAACATCTGTTGCGACAAGGCATTTATACCCTTGATATATAACTACACATCGTTATTAAAATCATAACGACCGAACCTGACTTCGAAATTTACCAGCGATATATTAGATTATATATACCTTTTAATCATACTCTCGGCCTCTTAACCCGCGACTAACGTCCTGTTTAATGTACTTTCCGCGACTGATGTCCCATTTAATGTACATTTACGTACTCCCGGGACATCGCGTAATCATGTACTAACTAGGACATCGCGTGATCATCTTCCCGCTATCTGTATTGATCAATTGGTTAATTTAATCCAAAATACATCGTTTTCAGGAATGGAAGAGATTGTGAGCTTAGTTTGAGGTTGAAACAATGAATATTATGACGCTACTCTGGTAATTTCTAATTATGATTCCATCAGCTTCTCGGTCCTACTTCCCGCCTCTTTGCAAAGGAATCACAGAACGTTTTTAACAGAGTAGCGTTTTCAAGGATATCACATCATAATAAGCTCACGTATCTTCTTTTGTTGCCTATATTTTTTAGTCTGCATCAGCTAGACTAGGGGTAGCAATCCATCAACCTGTACTGTGTGCCTTAGCTTTTGGTCGGCTCCGACTCGACCTGGAATAGCACTTCAACCTTTGTGCCTAAACTTTTGGGACTAGCACATATAACCCATCCTTTCAGAACCGCCTGATAAGGACCCAGGTGCACGCGCGCCCTGGTAACGATTCTCAATACAGATCAGATATATTAATGCACATTATTCCTACTCAGCCATGATCTCAATATTTGACAACATTCTGTAATATTCACCTGGCACAGAGAAAAGCGGGAAGATTTTAATTCCTTTCCATACATTTTTGGTCGACCAGTCTATATACTCACTTTTCTCTGTATAGATGAAACGATACAGCATGCCGGGAGGACGCAAAAAGTCCGTCACAAGTTCGTAGACGCCAATTGTGGGATATTTGTAGATATCCTGATGAAGAATGTGCTCAGTCAACCGAGGCTTGGATAATAACAAGGGTTTATTAACCAAACAGATAGATTACATAGAGAGAATGGCTGAGGCTCTCGCCCCAGGTGATCAGCTGAAATTACCCAGGTAAGAACCTTGATTGTGGTCGGGAGGAGCCCTTTATAGTTCAACAAAGGGGGTGTGTGGTCCCATTTGATAGGTCAGATGGGGGGGAGGGGGTACAGGTTTGGGGACACAGGGGAGGGGGTGATTCCACAGAGAGGGGGGGGCACAGGTAAGGGGAACATATTTACATGAGGACATATTATACCACAAAGGTTAACCTTCTGTAGTGTGGTAGTGCAATGATTAACCTGCTGTAGTGTGGTAGTGAAAGGGTTAACCTTCTGTAGTGTGGTAGTGAAAGGTTAACCTTCTGTAGTGTGGTAGTGCAAGGGTTAACCTTCTGTAGTGTGGTAGTGAAAGGGTTAACCGTCTGTAGTGTGGCAGTAAAAGGTTAACCTTCTGTAGTGTGGTAGTGAAAGGGTTGACCTTCTGTCATGTGGAAGTGAAAGGGTTAACCGTCTGTAGTTTGGCAGTGAAAGTGTTAACCGTCTGTAGTGTGGTAGTGAAAGGGTTAACATTCTGTAGTGTGGTAGTGAAAGGGTTAACAAGACGCCTCAACATGAGATCAATGGTAGCCTCATATGAGTGTTCTGTCATAGTCAGTCGGATGCTTGATCAAACAAGGGTTGTGTTGACCAGTAGATGGAGGTTTTGCCCACAAATTTGTCAGGGTGAAATATGGAAATTCAAAAGGGGGGTATTGATTTCTTTCTAAATACTTTTTTGTTTAAGTTTTTCAACTGAATCCCCAGAGGTCTGTTTCATGTCTTCAGATGAAGAATGTTTTTAAACCCATTTCATTATAAATATCTAAAGATGGTAAGTTAGAGTGTTGTGTTCATTCTCACAGACAGTAGAGGTCGAGTACTTTATTATTTAAAGATGTCTGTACCTTCCAATGCAAAGAGCTGCTCCCGCTTGTCAACGATCGAACAAAGTTCAGATCAAACTGTCAAACTAGGCTTTGCAGATCAAATATGACTCAAGATCCAGAGATTTCACATCCAACTTTCTGCTATAAGATGTTGTCAGAAACATATTTTAGGTTCAACTTTAGGTAGAAAAGAGAAAGTTGAGCACTGAAAACAGTGCTCATATAGTTAAAAGACCTCCTCTTAACATGCAACGGCCCGCCGTCAGAACAGACGAAAGTCACAGCCCTTTGCGAGCGTCTAGCGGCTCGGGGCTGCATTTTTCGCCAAACATTTAAATAACAGAATTAAACCTCTATTTGTTACGGTTCGAACGCCACCTCACTCGAAAATATCTGTGCGACTTTTTACGCACAAGCGTCAGATTACCACCTTGGACTCCCGACACTCTAACTCTGCCAATCATCCACTGATTGCGGAAATGATTTGTCAGGGTTGTAGCCAATGAGTGTAGCTTTCCAATGATACCCCAAGTGGGGGTGTGCGAATAAGGGATCTACATGTAGGTGAAAGTTGACGAGCGAAAACCAGAAGTGAAAAACATTCCGAATGAATGGCCGTGGATGAGGAAATGGAGTACCTGAGAGCTTTCTGTTTGGCACAAGGTTTACCCGGATCTCTCTAGAAGACTAATTTCTGAACGGATTTTTATCAAATTTGGACCAGTACTACATAGGACTTCAGGCTATGGATCCACAGTATTTTCCAGCTTATACCCATTATTACATTTTTTTAATATATTCTTTTGCAACTGCTACAGAAAAATGTGAATACACAAGTTCAAGTTCAACTCAAGTTCAGCCCTATGTTACTCTATTTCATTAGCACTAAAAGTGATTTCCCTTTTTTTTGCATTGGTACTGTAACTTCAGAATGTTATCTTTCAAAAGAGAACATGCTTATGCAATTGTGCTATAAGCATAAAGTATAAAGATAAGCTTTGCAAAAAAAGTATGCAGTCCTCAAAATCAAAAAAGTGCCACTTTTCTGCCCACCTGTTAAAGGAATCGCACACTTGCATTCGAAAAATAAACAGCAATTTCGCCGAATATTTCGAATTGACTGAATTGAAAATGAATTAAAGCCCTACCTTGGCAGACAGACAAATAGACATATTAGGAGGCAGACACACAGATTCATATGTGTTTATGATTTTGTGTGTGTGTGTGTGTGCACACACGTGTGCTCTAGTGTGTGTGTGTGTGTGTGTGTGTGTGTGTGTGTGTGTGTGTAAGTGATTGATTACAATAGCATTGTGTGGCTGTGGAGATGACTCTATCCCCATGGCAAAAGACAGCTGGTAGTGGAGGGGTCTCCCGGGGACCGTCTCAGGGGCCTAGTCGAGTGTGACGGACGGCCTCGCTCTCCCTGGCTCTGTCTTTAGCTCTCTCGCTCATACATTCACACACACACGCACGCGCGTGCGCACGCACACACGCACGCACGCACGCACGCACACACGCACGCACGGACGCACACACACACACACACACACACACACACACAAACACACACAGTTTCATGCACTTAAAAGTATGCACTCATCCAGGCATGTGCACACATAGAGCCCAAGGGGTGCTTGAGCACCTGCCTTATTGAGCCTCGTAAAAAAGGGTGATATTTAAAAAAGTTAAAAAATAAAATAAAAAATCGTTACGCATATAGACTGCCCTTTCAACTGAAGAATGTCAGGATAGAATCAAAATATTAGGTAAAGAGAGAGATGCCCCATATTCCATTGCAGTTTGCACGGCCTCCTCAGCGTGCCTCTCCGCGGACCTATATATTTTATGCATAGCGTGGGTGGTGATGATGATGATGATAGAAACCGCTGTGGCGCATACAGTTGAAAGCTGGTATTACACTCACTGAGGGACACGAAGAAGTCAAGTCCAATCCAAATCGGGATTGGAATAAAAAATGCATTTATATTAAACAATACAGAATATACAGTACTTCTTGGGGTCTGTAGGGTAAGCACTTATTCCCTCCCCCCTGAACATTTATGGAGATGTATGGGCCTTTTAATTCAGTGATAAAAGTGTCTTTCAAGGATAAGTGAGCTCCTGCACTGATTATTATAGTTCAATATTCAATATTTGATCACCAAAACCCCCCAAAAAGCATAAAAAGGGGGGCCACCCGCCCGAAAGGGGCCCTTAAAAATTGGGCTTGTGCGCTACGCACGCTCGGTTAAAACACACACAGGTATAGTGCCCTTTTCAGCCTTTGAGCACCTGCCCCTCTAAAGTCCTGTGCACGTCCCTGAGTGGGTGTGTATCTGTTAGTGGCTTGATGTGATGGAAATTAGTCAGAAGGATTACGACAAACATCTGTATCTCCAGTATGCACCCTCCCAAGGGACGATGTTTGGAGGGCGTGGAGGAGATGTATTATAGGACACGAGTGTCAGCTTCCTCATGGTTGCATTGATCCATTGGTGGACTGTTTCCAACATGGTGGACTTGATCACCTGCAGTGATGACATCCTTGTCATCTGGGAACTGTCCATCTGTTAACAACTTATTTGACAGGAATGAGAAAATGTCTTGTTACACCTGGCGCAACTAACTCCTCGTCAACAGAAATATCTCTACTTGACATGTATTGTGTCTAGCACAATAAAAGCTTTCCCATAGAGCTCTGCATGATGTTTGAAGTGCTGCATTCTCAGCTTATTTGCTGTCTTCTTCTGTGTTTTCTTCTCATGGAACAACAGTAAGTTATTTCGCTTGATCGGTGCTGTCAGAAGTCTGTCATTTGATTCAAGCACTCGTCCTGAAATTGTTGTACTGCTCTTGTCCCGTAGACTCGAGTTGATGGACAGATGGCAGCAGCCGCAGACTCACACACCTTATTGTCTAATGTAACCAGGTATTTACTGCCCTCCTCAAAGGGATTCCCATTGCTCAGCAACACCTCCATCAGGTCTTTGGCATGGCGTTGACATTGGTGCTGAGATGCAGATCCTTTCTTGTGATGATGACGTTCTTCACAATCATCGTTTGTTCTTCACAATCAACTGTTGTTTACAGTTCTCATATCTAACTCTAGTTCTCCACATATTTATTGTCTCATTGTGTGAAATATCATGTAAGATATGCTCCAATCATGTTTTATTCAATTACTCATTCATGAAGGCACCAACATCACCATTCTAGGTTCAATAGAATAAAAGTTATGACGCGTAATTCTAAATAAATACAGAAATTGCAGCCATGTTTGATTTCTGCCATACCAGAATATTCAAAACATCAATATTTGAACTCAAGTTGATTCCTCACACAGTATTAACTTAAAATAGCAATACAAAATTATATTACACAGCAATTGTGTGAACATTAAGAAGTTTTTAAATAATTCATGATTTCGATTGTGGCCATTTTGGATACATTTTTATTAAATTCAACTGGTTCCTTGACACTCAAGCCAAAATTGTTCTATAGATCCTTATCTTCAAATTAGAAGTGAAAACGAAATTTTCGCATATACATTTTAAATGACTGAGTGTCCAGGCACCCCACTATCAGAAAAGTGTGTGGTTTTCTGGTCAGCAGGAGATGTGCATCTCTGGCAGCTTATGGTCAGTGGCATTGTTCGTCAAATAGTGTTGAACTTGAGTGTTACACCCTGAGTGCATAGTATAATAGACATATTAGCATGGTAGGTAGTAGTATACGGATAGTAACATAGTACATAGTAGTAAGGTACTAGTAAAAAACAGTTATTTATATATATATTATATTGTAGAAATCATCGGAATAGAGAAACGCACTATTTCTATCAGTTGACAACACAAAGCCGTGTGTCATTTATTTTGCAGTAGCACAAGTGACAGCTGTCCGAACTATGCCGGGCTAACATATGGATACAAGTTCCCATATTATGTGCATTACACAAACTAAAAACAGATATTACATTACATTACACAAACTAAACACAGATATTACATTACACAAACTAAAAACAGATATTACATTACATTACATAAACTAAAAACAGATATTACATTACATTACACAAACTAAAAACAGATATTACATTACATTACACAAACTAAAAACAGATATTACATTACATTACACAAACTAAAGACAGATATTACATTACATTACACAAAAAAAAAGATATTACATTACACAAACTAAAAACAGTTATTACATTACATTACACAAACTAAAAACCGATATTGTCTGAATTACTAGAAGAAAGAAATGCACCACCTTTGGCTGATAGTAATTTATTAGGATTTATTTTGGTCTAATAAATGTTTAAGGTTCTTAGAGGATCCCCTGCTGCCTCCTCCTCCTCTTCCTCCTCCTCCTTCTCTTCCTCCTCCTCTTCCTCCTCATCCTCCTCTTACTCTGCCTCATCTTCCTCCTCCTCCTCTTCCTCCTCTTCCTCCTAATCCTCCTCTTCCACCTCCTCCTTCTGCTTCTAATCCTCCTCTTCCTCCTCCTGCTCCTCCTCTTCCTCCTCCTCCTCCTAATCCTCCTCTTCCTTATCCTCCTCCTCCTGCTCCTAATCCTCCTCTTCCTAATCCTCCTCTTCCTCCTCCTCCTCCTCTTGCTCCTCCTCCTAATCATCCTGCTCCTGCTCCTGCTCCTCCTGCTCCTCCTCCTCCTGCTCCTCCTCCTCCTGCTCCTCCTCCTCCTCCTCCACGGGGAGCGGCGTACTGGCTCATGTTAGGCAGGCCATGCATTATGCAGCAGCTTAGGCCTCTGCGCGGGATCTTCATGTCCTCGGCTACAGTCCACTTGTCGCTGCTCTGGTCGTAGCGCTCCACGTTGGAGATGGTGGTGAAGCCATTGAAGCCTCTGACCACGAAGAGCAGGTCGTCCAGCACCCCGATGCCAAAGTAGCAGCGGGGGGTGAGCATGTTGGGCAGGACGCGCCAGGAATCAGTCAAGGGGCTGTAGGCCTCCGCGCTACGCAGGGCGTTTTCACCGTCTAACCCTCCCACCTGAGGACAGGACACATGAGAGGAATGTTTTAGTGTGCGGTTAAGGCAGGCAGACACTGTATTAATCCATTTAGGGAAAATGAGGGCATCACAGCAGCATTGCAAGTCAAATGATACATATCTATATAAAAAATATCTAGTATAAAGCATTTGTCTCTGTGTGCACCTACCGCATAGACTTGTCCTCCGTACGCAGCGACTCCCACTCCGGCACGCCTGCTGCCCAGGGGAGCGATCAGAGTCCACTGGTTGGTGTCTGGGCTGTAGCACTCAGCTGTGAACAGCCACCCCGTCCTGTTCTCGCCACCACAGATATAAACCTGTAATAAGAAAGAATATTCTAATTTAGTTTATATATTCCATTTGATTTCATTCTATTTAATTGTCTGTTAATGTTGATGCACCAAAGGACCCAGACACATCTTTTGTATGTGCAAGCTTACTTAGCAATAAAGACATTTATGATTTCTGATCTAACATTCCTTGTGTTCATCTAGCACCCTGTGTCCCTCAGTTCCACCCACCTTGCCCTGGAGGGCTGCTGCCCCGGCGTTGCTCCTGTGCTCCAGCATGGGTGAGATCACTGTCCACTGGTTGGTTTCAGGCTCGTAGCGCTCGGCGGTGTTCAGTAGCACTCGTTCGTCCTGCCCTCCCATGGCGTAGATACAGCCGCCCAATGCGACCACGCTGAGGTTACAGCGGCGTGAGTGCATGGAAGCCGCCGGCAGCCAGCTGTGAGTGATGGGGTTGAACCTGCGCACACTGCTTAAAAACTCTACGCCGTCCGAGCCACCGATGCAGTAGACCAGACCATGGAGATAAGCGGTGCCGTGGCAGGACCGGGGACGCTCTGCCTTAACGCTCACGTCCATCCATCTACCGGCTCGGATATCGTAATGCCATTGTAACGAATAAACTGACTTAAGCCTTCGATGGCCAATAGGACCTCCTGCGGCAGGCGTGGACGGGTCAGGGGGTTTGGGAGCCTGTCGGAGCCAGGGGGGTTCAGGACGCTGAGGATGAGGGCCCTGCAGTCGTGGCTGTCCCTCACCACAGGGTTGTTCTGGACGTTGTTAAACAAGTAGTCAGGCCTCATCAAGCCCATGCGAACCTGGGAAGAGACAAGCAGACAGCGGGTACAACTTAGACATCGGATGTAGACGGTTTCTGTTGCTAGGGAACCACTGTACTACGGAACCTAGTGTTGTTTTAATGTAATGCACAGTAATACAACTTACCTTAATTAATAATTAATTAATTAATTAATTAATTACCTTGGGCAGCAGCAAAGGGATGTGTGTATTACGCTCCTCACGGGAGTGGTCGATCCAACAGAGGACAGCCTCGAACACCGTCTCCTTGCTCTTCACGTTCAGATCATCCCTCTCGATGATGTCCACCAGTTGCTGCAGGGACAGCTCCACAAACTCCTGTGAGATGTGCAACATCCCCTCAAAGTGGCACACGGTGAAGAGATGGGCCTTGCGCCTCAGGTCAGGGCAGCAGTAGATGTCCGCGAACCTCCAGATGCCGACACAGTTTTCCAGAGACAGCTGGCCTTCTAGGAAGTCAGAGCATGCTCCTACTATGCCAGTGACGAGAAGCTGGTCTGCAGCGACCAGAAGCTCTTCCACATTCTCTGCTGTCACCAGCACAAAGCGTGTGTAGGCGTACTCTATGATGAGCTGCATCATACCCGGGGACACCCCAGGGATAGTGTAGACTGGTTTCTCTGAGTCGCTCCAGCAAGTGAAGAGGGCTCTGTGGGACGCAGAGTATAGAGATATAGTAGAGTGTATTAATATACATATAGTGTAGTAATATATTTTCACTGTAGAAGTTTAGGGTCTTAGCACAGTAGAAGTATAGTATCTTTTTACAGTATAAGTACAGTATAGTATCTGTTTACAGTAGAAGTACAGTATATGTTTACAGTATAAGTACAGTATAGTATATGTTTACAGTATAAGTGCAGTATAGTATCTGTTTACAGTAGAAGTACAGTATAGTATCTGTTTACAGTAGAAGTACAGTATAGTATCGTTTTACAGTAGAAGTACAGTATATTATCTGTTTACAGTAGAAGTACAGTATAGTATCTGTTTACAGTAGAAGTACAGTATATTATCTTTTTAAAGTAGAAGTACAGTATAGTATCTTTTTACAGTATAAGTACAGTATAGGAGAGAATTGTTGAATATATACTATACACAAATGTTCTACCATTTTCTATTATGACATCATACTGTGACATCACAAATGTTCTAGAATGTGCTATTATGACATCATACTGTGACATCACAAATGTTCTAGAATGTGCTATTATGACATCATACTGTGACATCACAAATGTACTAGAATGTTATATTATGACATCATACTGTGACATCACAAATGTTCTAGAATGTCTACATCATACTGTTGTTGTGAGATCAGTGGGCGAGAGGTACAAAGAGGAGAACAAAATAGAGAAGAGATCGAGGGAAGGAACCAGAGACAAAGGTAATATCTAGAGGCTGTGAAGGCAGGGAGGGAAGAGAGAGCCAGGAGAAAGAAGAGGGGGAGTGGGGGGATCAGAGGACGTAGCATGAGGAGGAGAGGTATGAGGAGACTCCTGTCCTTCCTGATGCTCAGTCTCCTCATCTTGGGGACCGTGTTGTACTGGTACATCTTCAACGACATTAATGTGGGACCTCGTGGCCCCTTCCACTTCCAATGGAGGGATCCTGGCCAATAGCAGCTGTGGTGAGAAGATAGACTCTGCCCAGTTTGTCATCAGGTGCAACCTGCCTCCCTTGGAGAATGGCTACGAGAGAGATGTGGGCAACAAGGCTGACCTTGTGGACAGCCAACCCCAGCATCCTCCTGGAGAAGTTTGCGGGTCTGATTCTGATGGAGCGACGGCGTCCCTTCGTGGAGAGCCCGCGTAGCTACGGCGACTCCCCGATGCTCCTGCCCGCCTTCTCCTATGGCCACAACACGCCTGTGTCCCTGCGGGCCCTGTACACCATCCAGGACTTCCACAGTCCCTCCCTCCCGGCCGGTCTTCCTCAATCCTGAGTACCTCCAGAACCTGGCGCGCTCCTGGCGCGCGCAGGGCCTGAGGACAGTGCGGCTCAGCGCGGGCCTCATCATGGCCAGCCTGGCTCCGGAGCTCTGTGCCAACGTGCACCTGTATGGCTTCTGGCCCTTCAACCAGCACCCGCTCGGACACCGGCCGCTCACCGACCGTCACTACTATGACGACAGGCAGAGCAAGAAGACGGTGCACGCCATGCCCGGCCGAGTTCGACTACCTGCTGAGGTTGCACGGTCAGGGCGTTCTCAGGATACACCTGGGAGAGTGTCTGCCGTCCGGCAGGAAGGGGGCCCTGCACCCGGAGAGAAGCCCCCCAGCTAGAACTGACACCGCTGGGGGAACAGTGCCTCCTCTCTCCAGCCTCCTCCCCTTAACAGTCTTAATATCTCAAGCCCTCGCACCGTCACACGGCCCCCGGCCGAAACTGGACGTACATGTCTGTGACACACATGTGTTGTTTTTGAGCAGCAAGGTTATTTATTTGGTAATTGCGTAGACCCAATTAGGGGCCGGTGTAACGGCCATATGAGTGTTTTGGTTATTGTTATTATTGTTATTATTATTGGAATGTTTAATATTGATTGGATTTAGATAAAGTCATTGAACCGTCGTATTCGTCATAATAGAGCCTTCTGGCACCTAGAACCTTCTAGAACGTTGGGGGCGATGTCATGGTGGAACATGCTAGAGCGTAAAACCTTCCGGACTTACCGTATGACATCATGATAGAAGGTTCCGGAACATTCGTGAAGGCGCCGAATGATGTCACGAACCGAACATTCTAGAACCTTTGGTTGCCTCACAGGACTGAAGCCAGGAGCCACGAAGGAATCTTCATGTGTCGAGTCGGCGGTGAATTTGGAGACTGGGAAAATACTGTTTTCTTACCTTGTAGTGGTGTTGACCGGAATATTTAGGAAAGTAGATTAGGATCACTTCTGTAAAGAGAGACTTTGCAAATAAACCATTTGGATAACTTTACTTTACACTGTGGACATTGCTTTTCTTTATCAACGGGCGTACTACTCACGAGTAAGTAATTTGACCAGTGGAAGGGATCCCCGGCCGTCACAGGAGGCATGGTTTACGTTTGGGGGTAATGCCTCGCTGATCACGGTGGAGGAGCGATGTTGGATGTTGAAGTCAATGCTGAGCAGGCCCATCAGCAGCGACGTTATTTGCACTGAACTCCAAAAAAAAAGTACAAATAAAAATCATTATTATGTCAAGGACTGAGCATTTTCTCCTTTGTTTCATCGCAATTTACTCAAGCCTAGTAACAGACACAATATTTCTGACACTGGAAATACACACCCCCAGGTCCCTAGATGTTCCTAGATACCAAGAACATGCAAATTGACCTTGCAGAAGTGGAGCAATCTTCCATTTACTTAGGCATGTACCTTTCGGCGAAATACGGCTTACAGCTTATCTTAAGTCAGTGATAAAAGTGTCTTTCGAGGATAAGTGAGCCTGCACTGATTATTATAGTTCAATATTCAATATTTCATCACCAAAACCCCCCAAAAAGCATAAAAAGGCCCCTCCCCGCCCAAAAAGGGCCCCCAAAAATAGCACAGGCCCAGTGCCCTTTTCAGCCTTTGAGTACCTGACCCTCTAAAATCCTGTGCACGTCCCTGCACTCATCCACTTGCATGCTTTCTCTCTTTCACACACACACAGGAGCTCAGATATACACACACCCACTATGCACACATGCACACACACACACACACACACACACACACACACACACACACACACACACACACACACACACACACACACACACACACACACACACACACACACACACACACACACACACACACACACACACTAGGGATGAACAATGAATTAAAGTTTTATCAAAATGTATCAAAAGATTCAGGAGGTGCACTATTTGTTAAAAGAAAAAAGTGTGTTAAAATACGTTCTGATTGAAGTATCGTGGAACCGTGGAAATTGAAAGTAATGTAAAAAATATTGTTCCCTCCAATATCATGAACCAAAAGAACACAATATTTTTTCCAAATCGTTCAGCCCTAACACACACATTCCATTGAAAATGCATGCACGCACACACACACACACACACACGCACACACACACACACACTCACACACACTCACACACACGCACACACACACACACACACACACACACGCACGCACGCACGCACACACACACACACACACGCGCGCGCTGCCCCTGGCCAGTGTCTTCACACTCTTTGTCATTGTATTGGTCCTTGGAGTGGAAACCTTATGAATAACATGAATAAACTACAACAACAACAACAACAACAACAACAACAACAGCTATCATCATCAACCCTTCTGACAGTAAATAGCCTTAATACACACGAGAGAGAGAGAGAGAGAGAGAGAGAGAGAGAGAGAGAGAGAGAGAGAGAGAGAGAGAGAGAGAGAGAGAGAGAGAGAGAGAGACGCAGAGTTGGATAGACAGAATCAGGCAATCATGAGGATGAAAACACTCTTCTCCTCTGTTTTTTCTCCCCTCCTCTCCTCTGTTCACCTCTCCTCCCTCTGTTCTCCTCTCCTCTCCTCTCCTCTGTTCGCTCCCCCCCTCCTCTGTTCGCCTATCC
>NC_140166.1:221850724-221873483 GCF_963971535.1 Notolepis coatsorum
CCCCCCCTCCAGGCGTGTGTAGTGTTTATCTCCACCCTGGGGGGCTCGTGGCTGGAGGCCCACTTCCCTGCCCTGCTGTCCCTGCTCATGGAGCTGGTGTCTCACGGCCGTCTCGCCCAGACGCCCGGCGACGTGCTGGTGGTGCGGCGCTGTGTCTCCTTCATCCTGAGGGCCACCCTGGGCTCCCTGCTGGGGGAGAAGGCGCAGACCAACGCCGCCAAGCAGCTCTGCCTGGCCGTGGGGGCGCAGAAACGGGCCGTGGGTGAGGAGAAGAGACTAGAGCTGTCCCCAAGCCTGTTTTTGGGCTTCGAACTTCGTCAGGGTTTTTCGAACGGACTTCGTTTTTTTAATAATAATAAAGAAATAATTCAAAAAAGAATATAAAAAAAATACGTTTTTTTTTTTTTATAAATATCCTCAAACTAAATCCTCAATTTGAAAAAAGTGATTCATCTGATTAAATGAGTCTTTTCTTTTTTGTTAAATCAACTTTCTTTAATGAATATAACTATATCAGTTTTAATACTATAATATTAGTGTAGCCTAATCTTTATCTGCAACAGTGAAGAACAACCCCATTGGTTTAAACAGAATGAATAGACACATACAAAAAATACAAATAAAAATAATAATCATTATTAAAAGTAAAAAATTCGAATGTTGATTTAGAATTCGAATGCCAACGTAATGAACGAAGGTCCGAAAGTTCGAACGTTTGGGCTCAGCCCTAGTTTAGCTCTCAGTGAAAGTAACGTCTCTGTTTAACTCAGTGAAGGTAACGTCTGTGTGTTTAGATGCGGCTCTGACCGATGGCAACGTGGAGACCAGAGTGTCTACGACGGACGTGGCAGCCAGCCAGCATGTCCTGGTGTGTTGTCTGCTGGAGATGGCGAGTATCGTACAGGGACTAGGCTCTACTGCTGCCCCTCTGATCCACGACACCAGTACAGGTAACGCACACACACACGCACACACACACACACACACACACACACACACACACACACACACACACACACACACTGGCTGACTGACTGAGCAAGGAGGAGAGGAGAGGAGGAGTAGAAGCAAAGAGGAGAGGAGGAGAGGAGTAGAAGCAAAGAGGAGAGGAGGAGAGTAGTAGAAGCAAAGAGGAGAGGAGTAGAAGCAAAGAGGAGAGGAGTAGAAGCAAAGAGGAGAGGAGTAGAAGCAAAGAGGAGAGGAGTAGAAGCAAAGAGGAGAGGAGGAGAGGAGTAGAAGCAAAGAGGAGAGGAGGAGAAGCAAGGGGGAGAGGAGTAGAAGCAAAGAGGAGAGGAGGAGAGGAGGAGAAGCAAAGAGGAGAGGAGGAGAAGCAAAGAGGAGAGGAGGAGAAGCAAAGAGGAGAGGAGGAGAGGAGTAGAATCAAAGAGGAGAGGAGGAGAGGAGTAGAAGCAAAGAGGAGAGGAGGATAAGCAAAGAGGAGAAGGAGGAGAAGCAAAGAGGAGAGGAGTAGAAGCAAAGAGGAGAGGAGGAGAGGAGTAGAAGCAAAGAGGAGAGGAGGAGAGGAGTAGAAGCAAAGAGGAGAGGAGGAGAAGCAAAGAGGAGAGGAGGAGAGGAGTAGAAGCAAAGAGGAGAGGCGGAGAAGCAAAGAGGAGAGGAGTAGAAGCAAAGAGGAGAGGAGGATAAGCAAAGAGGAGAGGAAGAGAGGAGTAGAAGCAAAGAGGAGAGGAGTAGAAGCAAAGAGGAGAGGAGTAGAAGCAAAGAGGAGAGGAGGAGAGGAGTAGAAGCAAAGAGGAGAGGAGGAGAGGAGTAGAAGCAAAGAGGAGAGGAGGATAAGCAAAGAGGAGAGGAGGAGAAGCAAAGAGGAGAGGAGTAGAAGCAAAGAGGAGAGGAGGAGAGGAGTAGAAGCAAAGAGGAGGAGGAGAGGAGGAGAAGCAAAGAGGAGAGGAGGAGAAGCAAAGAGGAGAGGAGGAGAGGAGTAGAAGCAAAGAGAGGAGGAGAAGCAAAGAGGAGAGGAGGAGAGGAGTAGAAGCAAAGAGGAGAGGAGGAGAAGCAAAGAGGAGAGGAGTAGAAGCAAAGAGGAGAGGAGTAGAAGCAAAGAGAGGAGGAGAAGCAAGGAGGAGAGGAGTAGAAGCAAAGAGGAGATGAGGAGAGGAGTAGAAGCAAAGAGGAGAGGAGTAGAAGCAAAGAGAGGAGGAGAAGCAAGGAGGAGAGGAGTAGAAGCAAAGAGAGGAGGAGAAGCAAGGAGGAGAGGAGTAGAAGCAAAGAGGAGAGAGGAGGATAAGCAAAGAGGAGAGGAAGAGAGGAGTAGAAGCAAAGAGGAGAGGAGGAGAAGCAAAGAGGAGGATAAGCAAAGAGGAGAGGAGTAGAAGCAAGGAGAGGAGTAGAAGCAAAGAGGAGAGGAGGAGAGGAGTAGAAGCAAAGAGGAGAGGAGGAGAGGAGTAGAAGCAAAGAGGAGAGGAGGAGAAGCAAAGAGGAGAGGAGGAGAGGAGTAGAAGCAAAGAGGAGAGGAGGATAAGCAAAGAGGAGAAGGAGGAGAAGCAAAGAGGAGAGGAGGAGAGGAGTAGAAGCAAAGAGGAGAGGAGTAGAAGCAAAGAGGAGAGGAGGAGAGGAGTAGAAGCAAAGAGGAGAGGAGGAGAGGAGTAGAAGCAAAGAGGAGAGGAGGAGAAGCAAAGAGGAGAGGAGTAGAAGCAAAGAGAGGAGAAGCAAGGAGGAGAGGAGTAGAAGCAAAGAGGAGAGGAGGAGAGGAGTAGAAGCAAAGAGGAGAGGAGGAGAAGCAAGGAGGAGAGGAGGAGAGGAGTAGAAGCAAAGAGGAGAGGAGGAGAGGAGTAGAAGCAAAGAGGAGAGGAGTAGAAGCAAAGAGAGGAGTAGAAGCAAAGAGGAGAGGAGGAGAAGCAAAGAGGAGAGGAGGAGAGGAGTAGAAGCAAAGAGGAGAGGAGGAGAGGAGGAGAAGCAAAGAGGAGAGGAGTAGAAGCAAAGAGGAGAGGAGGAGAGGAGGAGAAGCAAAGGAGAGGAGGAGAAGCAAAGAGGAGAGGAGGAGAGGAGTAGAATCAAAGAGGAGAGGAGGAGAAGCAAAGAGGAGAGGAGTAGAAGCAAAGAGGAGAGGAGGAGAGGAGTGGAAGCAAAGAGGAGAGGAGGAGAGGAGTAGAAGCAAAGAGGAGAGGAGTAGAAGCAAAGAGGAGAGGAGGAGAAACAAAGAGGAGAGGAGGAGAAACAAAGAGGAGAGGAGTAGAAGCAAAGAGGAGAGGAGGAGAAGCAAAGAGGAGAGGAGGAGAGGAGTAGAAGCAAAGAGGAGAGGAGGAGAAGCAAAGAGGAGGAGAGGAGTAGAAGCAAAGAGGAGAGGAGGAGAAGCAAAGAGGAGAGGAGGAGAGGAGTAGAAGCAAAGAGGAGAGGAGGAGAAGCAAAGAGGAGAGGAGGAGAGGAGTAGAAGCAAAGAGGAGAGGAGGAGAAGCAAAGAGGAGAGGAGGAGAAGCAAAGAGGAGAGGAGTAGAAGCAAAGAGGAGAGGAGGAGAGGAGGAGAAGCAAAGAGGAGAGGAGTAGAAGCAAAGAGGAGAGGAGGAGAAGCAAAGAGGAGAGGAGGAGAGGAGTAGAAGCAAAGAGGAGAGGAGGAGAAGCAAAGAGGAGAGGAGTAGAAGCAAAGAGGAGAGAGGAGGAGAAGCAAAGAGGAGAGGAGTAGAAGCAAAGAGGAGAGGAGGAGAGGAGTAGAATCAAAGAGGAGAGGAGGAGAAGCAAAGAGGAGAGGAGGAGAAGCAAAGAGGAGAGGAGGAGAGGAGTAGAAGCAAAGAGGAGAGAGGAGGAGAAGCAAAGAGGAGAGGAGGAGAGGAGTAGAAGCAAAGAGGAGAGGAGGAGAGGAGTAGAAGCAAAGAGGAGAGGAGGAGAAGCAAAGAGGAGAGGAGGAGAGGAGTAGAAGCAAAGAGGAGAGGAGTAGAAGCAAAGAGGAGAGGAGGAGAAGCAAAGAGGAGAGGAGTAGAAGCAAAGAGGAGAGGAGGAGAAGCAAAGAGGAGAGGAGTAGAAGCAAAGAGGAGAGGAGTAGAAGCAAAGAGGAGAGGAGGAGAGGAGTAGAAGCAAAGAGGAGAGGAGTAGAAGCAAAGAGGAGAGGAGGAGAGGAGTAGAAGCAAAGAGGAGAGAGGAGGAGAAGCAAAGAGGAGAGGAGGAGAGGAGTAGAAGCAAAGAGGAGAGGAGGAGAAGCAAAGAGGAGAGGAGGAGAGGAGGAGGAGAGGAGTAGAAGCAAAGAGGAGAGGAGGAGAGGAGTAGAAGCAAAGAGGAGAGGAGGAGAAGCAAAGAGGAGAGGAGGAGAAGCAAAGAGGAGAGGAGGAGAAGCAAGGAGGAGAGGAGGAGAGGAGTAGAAGCAAAGAGGAGAGGAGGAGAAGCAAAGAGGAGAGGAGGAGAAGCAAAGAGGAGAGGAGTAGAAGCAAAGAGGAGAGGAGGAGAAGCAAAGAGGAGAGGAGTAGAAGCAAAGAGGAGAGGAGTAGAAGCAAAGAGGAGAGGAGGAGAGGAGTAGAAGCAAAGAGGAGAGGAGTAGAAGCAAAGAGGAAAGGAGGAGAGGAGTAGAAGCAAAGAGGAGAGAGGAGGAGAAGCAAAGAGGAGAGGAGGAGAGGAGTAGAAGCAAAGAGGAGAGGAGGAGAAGCAAAGAGGAGAGGAGGAGAGGAGGAGGAGAGGAGTAGAAGCAAAGAGGAGAGGAGGAGAGGAGTAGAAGCAAAGAGGAGAGGAGGAGAAGCAAAGAGGAGAGGAGGAGAAGCAAAGAGGAGAGGAGGAGAAGCAAGGAGGAGAGGAGGAGAGGAGTAGAAGCAAAGAGGAGAGGAGGAGAAGCAAAGAGGAGAGGAGGAGAAGCAAAGAGGAGAGGAGGAGAGGAGTAGAAGCAAAGAGGAGAGGAGGAGAAGCAAAGAGGAGAGGAGGAGAAGCAAAGAGGAGAGGAGGAGAGGAGGAGAAGCAAAGAGGAGAGGAGGAGAAGAGAGGAGGAGAGGAGGAGAAGCAAAGAGGAGAGGAGGAGAAGCAAGGAGGAGAGGAGTAGAAGAGAAGCAAGGAGGAGGGGAGAGATGGAGGAGAGAGGGGAGAGATGGAGGAGAGAGGAGTGATGGAGCTGAGAGGAGGAGAGGAGAGATGGAGGAGAGAGGAGTGATGTAGGTGAGAGGAGGAGAGATGGAGGAGAGAGGAGGAGAGAGGAGAGATGGAGGAGGAGAGAGGAGGAGAGAGAGAGGAGTGATGGAGGAGAGAGGAGTGATGGAGGAGAGAGGAGTGATGGAGCTGAGAGGAGGAGAGGCGAGATGGAGGAGAGAGGAGGAGTGATGGAGCTGAGAGGAGGAGAGGAGAGATGGAGGAGAGAGGAGTGATGGAGCTGAGAGGAGGAGAGGAGAGATGGAGGAGAGAGGAGTGATGGAGCTGAGAGGAGGAGAGAGGAGGAGAGGAGAGATGGAGCTGAGAGGAGGAGAGATGGAGGAGGAGAGAGGAGGAGAGAGAGGAGAGATGGAGCTGAGAGAGGAAGGGTGGAGAGATTGTGTGTCTGAAAGTCAGCTGATCAATAGTCTGGAAGAGATACTTTATAAAGCTGTGAGCTGAACGATGACCTCATATTACAAATATCAAATGACCATAAACTCCTTTTTTGTTCCCCTTTCTTTTTCTGTATTGTGTGTGTGTGTGTGTGTGTGTGTCTGTATTGTGTATGTGTTTGTGTCTGTCTGTGTGTATTGTGTCTGTGTTGTGTGTGTGTCTGTGTTGTGTGTATTGTGTATGTGTATGTCTGTCTGTGTGTATTGTGTCTGTGTTGTGTATGTATATGTATTGTGTGTGTGTGTGTGTGTTGTGTGTGTGTCTGTATTGTGTACTGTATGTATTGTGTGTGTGTGTAGCCTTCCTGGACACGGTGATCTCCATCCTCCTTCATCCCAGTGACTCGGCCAGACTGGCCGCCGCCTGGTGTCTGCGCTGCGTTGCCATGGCGATGCCTTCCCAGAGTTCCCCGCTGCTGGACCGCTGCTCGGAGCGCCTGGCGGCACTCAAGTCTTCCCCCGAGGCCGTGGCCGGGTACAGCGGGACTGTCGCCGCCCTGGTGGCTGGAGTACAGCACTGCACGCTGGGAATACCACACAACAAGGGAAAGGTAACCATACACTCATACACACGTGCACACACACACACACACACACACACACACGTGCACACACACACACACGTGCACACATATACACACACACACACACACACATAAAGACACATACAGAAACACGCACACATACATTACACACTCATTGGAACATTTTAACTTTGTGGGGAAAAGTCTGGTTACATTCAGAGTTGTGGTCGCTCCAGCTCACGCTACATACAGTATCATCATCATGTCTGCCTCTCCAGCTGGTGTTGTGTTTGGCTGAGGACCTGCTGCGCTCCGCCACCCAGAACAGCCGTATCTCCATCCAGAGAACTCAGGCCGGGTGGCTGCTCCTCTCCTCTCTCACCACGCTGGGTAGGAAACACCCCACTCTACTGTACTCTACTGTCTCTACTGTCCTATACCGTACTCTACTGTCCTCTACTGTCCTCTACTGTACTCTACTGTACTCTACTGTCCTCTACTGTCCTCTACTGTCCTCTACTGTCTTCTACTGTACTATACTGTACTCTACTTTCCAGCGTTTCCGTTAGCCGGTAATTACCGGTATTTGACCGGCAAAATCTGTTGAAGTCCGACATATGTAATCTCTCCGGTCTTAATGTCCGGTGAAAATAATTCCCTGAGTCTAAGCACAATTTGATTATTTGAATTGTATTAAAATAGGCTAAAATTAAATAGCCTATGCGATGAACGAAACGATCATTACATTTGTTTCCTCGTTGCTTCTAATAATGACAACGACGTTGTCAGCGAGAGCTTACTGCTGGGTGTGCGAACTTTTGTGAAGCTGCAGAGCCGGAGCAGCAGCAGCACAATGCAGTATTCCAGCAGTACTCCAATTCAGCCATTTTCAGCCAATGTTGGGTGGGGGGCGCTGCTGTGCGGTTCCCAGAAAAGAGCCAATAACAGCTAAATGAGCTGCTCTGCAGCGCCATACTCTTTGCAAATAAGTCGTTGCGAGGTGGAGAGAGTCGTCACGCAAACCACGATAATGTTGCCGTCTCTCTGCTTTCTCAGTTCTTCGCTTGATATAATTAATACAAATGTCCAATATAACGGAATTCGTTAGCTCATAAAAATGTGATTATAACAGACTGCTGTTTAGTGTCGGACCGACTGCCCACATACGCGGTCTATTTTATTTCAAGTCAGCAGCAGCACGGAGTATCGAGGGACTTATTTTATTTGGAATATATTAATGACTGTATACGCAAAAGTAGCCTAGTTTTAAGTAATAATATTATAAATCTACATGCCTTGAGGATGACATTCTTTATATAGCCTGCCTATCAATTGTTTTAAAGCTCAATAAACTATGACCGGAATTAATCTCATTTGTCCGGTAGATTGAAATCTTGCAGGTCACGGAGACCGGCAACCATTTTTTCTAACGAAAACCCTGCTACTGTCCTCTACTGTCTCTACTGTACTCTACTGTCCTATACCGTACTCTACTGTACTCTACTGTACTCTACTGTACTATACGCTACTGTCCTATACTGTCCTCTACTGTCTCTACTGTACTCTACCTGTCTCTACTGTACTATACTGTACTCTACCTGTACTCTACTGTACTCTACCTGTCTCTACTGTACTATACTGTACTCTACCTGTACTCTACTGTACTCTACCTGTCTCTACTGTACTATACTGTACTCTACCTGTCTCTACTGTACTCTACCTGTATCTACCTGTCTCTACTGTACTATACTGTACTCTACCTGTACTCTACCTGTCTCTACTGTACTATACTGTACTCTACCTGTCTCTACTGTACTCTACCTGTCTCTACTGTCTCGACTGTACTCTACTGCCTCTACTGTACTCTACCTGTCTCTACTGTACTATACTGCACTCTACCTGTCTCTACTGTACTCTACCTGTATCTACCTGTCTCTACTGTACTATACTGTACTCTACCTGTACTCTACTGTACTCTACCTGTCTCTACTGTACTATACTGTACTCTACCTGTCTCTACTGTACTCTACCTGTCTCTACTGTCTCGACTGTACTCTACTGCCTCTACTGTACTCTACCTGTACTCTACTGTACTATACCTGTCTCTACTGTACTATACTGTACTCTACCTGTCTCTACTGTACTCTACATGTCTCTACCTGTCTCTACTGTACTATACTGTACTCTACCTGTACTCTACTGTACTCTACCTGTCTCTACTGTACTATACTGTACCTGTCTCTACTGTACTCTACCTGTCTCTACTGTACTATACTGTACTCTACCTGTCTCTACTGTACTCTACCTGTCTCTACTGTCTCGACTGTACTCTACTGTCTCTACTGTACTCTACTGTACTCTCTCTGTGTGTGCCCCAGGCCCTGCGGTGGTAGAGCACCACCTGGCCCGTCTCCTCCTCCTGTGGAAGTGTGTGTTTCCTCCGTCCATCAGAGAGCTGGACATGGAGCTGCGTAGAGGGGACTACTTCACGTGGCAGGTTACACTAGAGGGCCGTGCCGGGGCGCTGTGCGGTCAGTGACACACACTACTCACTGTATGCTCCTGTGTGTGTGTGTGTGTGTCTGTGTGTCCCCTTCATGTGGGAATGAAAGACATTAACCCTTTCACTGCCACAATACACAGACGGTTAACCCTTTCACTGCCACACGACAGAAGGTTAACCCTTTACTAGTGAAAGGGGTAGAGCCATGAAGAAGGGCTCACAGCTCCATCCCAGATGGGATCTTAGGATAAACGATTATAATGTCTTTAACCTGTTGTGGTTCATCTTGTCCTTCAGTCGTCCTCTACCAGCTAATCTAAACAGTGTTGTGGTTCAGTTTAGGGCTGCACCGATCCCACTTTTTCAGTCCCCATACCCATACCTGGGGTTTGGGTATGGGCCGATGCCCATTGTTCAATTAATAAACTGTATTGCCTCACTGTGTGGAAGAGACTGGGATCATTATTTTGTGCAAGGCAACATCAGGCTTGACTTAAAACATTACTTTCCTAACTTAGTGAAACAAAATGTAACAAATTAACACATTTACATACAGGTAAATGTACTGAATTTTGTAATACAATTGATTGCATAAAGCTAGCTATTTTAGTCATATCGGGGCCGATATCACTCTGGGATGGGTGCATCCCTAATCTAAACAGTGTTGTCGGCCTCTCTCTCTCCCTGCAGCCATGAAGAGGCTCGTCCTCCACTGCAAGGAGCTGCTCACCGACGACGTCATCAGCCGACTCCTGACGCCATTGGCCTGCGCCGTGGCTCTGCTCACCAAGTGAGTCTCTGAGTGACTCGGGCCACCGTGAACATCAGCTGATGCACCAGGCCATGGTGGAGGAGCTCTCTCGGTTAACCCTGTCACTGCCACACTACAGAAGGGTTAACCCTGTCACTACCACACTACAGAAGGTTAACCCTTTCACTGCCACACTACCAAAGGGTTAACCCTGTCACTACCGCACTACAGAAGGTTTAACCCTTTCACTACCACACTACAGAAGGTTTAACCCTTTCACTACCACACTACAGAAGGTTAACCCTTTCAGTACCACACTACAGAAGTTTAACCCCTTCACTACCACACTACAGAAGGTTAACCCTTTCACTACCACACTACAGAAGGTTAAAGGAAAACTCCAACATTTTGGGAAATTAGCTTATTTAACATCTTCCCTGGAGTTAGACAAGAAGATACATACCTTTTTTGTCTCTGTGCGTGCATTTAGCTTTGGGAACAGACGCTCTGTTAGGATAGCTTAGCTTCATCACTGGAAGTGGGGGGGGGGGCGGAGCCTGACGTTCCCTACAGGGTCTTACAGTCACCAAATACAACTCCAAAACGTTCCTGTAAACCTGTGTATTCACCACCTGGAGAAATAAAAAATAATTGAATTAGACAATTACGTTTTATAAGCAAATATACTCTGAACTATTTTTTGCCTAACCACTCGAGTCTCTGGGCGCAGTCAGTGGTTTCAACGTGAAGCCGTGTTTGTTGATATTATCATTCCTTCAAAGGATCTGAACCGATTGAAGTTTATGGATACCATGACTTAAAATCCTCTTACCTTGACGATTAAAAGCCTCCCCAATTTAGAAAACAGTAATCCAATGGCTGGTATTGATAATATAATACTAACTACTGCACGCTCGGAGCTAACCGGAGCTAACACAGAACAGGATGGTAAAGCAAATATAATGACTTCCTTTCTGGGGTTTTCAAAATAAAAGTGCAACGTTTATAGCAGCGGAAAACATTTATTTTGTACATTATCTAACGTTAACACGAACCTAAACTAATGTTACAACTAACCTAAAGTTAGTTTAGGTTCGTGTTAACGTTAGATAATGTACAAAATAAACGTTTTCCGCTGCTATAAACGTCACACTTTTATTTTGAAAACCCCAGAAAGGAAGTCATTATATTTGCTTTACCATCCTGTTCTGTGTTAGCTCCGGTTAGCTCCGAGCGTGCAGTAGTTGGTATTATATTATCAATTCATTGTCTTGTATGTCCGCAGAAGTACAGCATATCCAATTACTGTTCATATTTCAATGCTAGGCGCCGTATGTGTGATGATGTATATCAAACCAAGTATTAAAAGTGTGTGTGTGTGTGTGTGTGTGTGTGTGTGTGTGTGTGTGTGTGTGTGTGTGTCCCTCCCTCCCTCCCTCCCTCAGGGTGCCTTCTCTGATCAAGTCGTATGGAAGTCCTATTAAAGTGTGGTCAGTGGTCTACAGACTGAGAGTCTATGAGGTTCTGTCTCTGTTGCCTCCCATCATCTACCAAGGTACCGTCCCGCCTTCACCTTTGACCTCACTCTTTCTTCATGCCCCCCTGCCGATTGGTTGGTTGGTTTGTTTGTTCATTCACTCACGGTTAGGGCTGTACTGTACGTACCGAATAGTTCGAAGCTTCATTCATAACGTTGACGTTCGAATTATAAATCAACATTCGAAATGTTTTTTTATTATTATTATTATTATTATTTTTAAACCAATGGGGTTTTTCTTCACAGTTGCAGATAAAGATCACTTTCGTACCAACCGTAAGCCCTTATTGGATTATTTATGTTGATGAAACTGACTAGTTATATTCAATAAAGAAAGTTGATTTAATAAAAAAAAAACGAATTTAATCAGATTAATCACTTTATTCAAATTGAGGATTTTGTTTGAGTAAAAGATAAAAAAAAAAAAAAAAACAGTTAGGATTGACGACAGACATTAGAAGCGTCATTTGAATACTTCAATAGAAGCTTCGAATGTAAAAAAAAATAATATTACGTTCGGTACAGCCCTACTCCCGGTAACCGGCTCACACCCGAGTGGTGTTGAAATCACAGATCTTTTTATTTATTTGTTTGTAATTTTACAGAGGGGCAATGCACACTAACCAACATGTTCCTCTCTCTCTCTCTCTCTCTCTCTCTCTCTCTCTCTCTCTCTCTCTCTCTCTCTCTCTCTCTCTCTCCCTTTCTCTCTCTCTCCTCTCTCTCTCTCTCTCTCTCTCTCTCTCTCTCTCTCTCGTTCTCTCTCCCTCTCTCCCTCTCTCCCTCTCTCCCTCTCTCCCTCTCCCCCCCCCCCCCCCCACCCTAACCCAGAGAGTTTCGGGGTGGTCATGAAGCAGCTGGTGTCGGACCTGTCGGGTCAGGACAGTGTGTTCCAGCAGTGTTCAGAGCTGACCCTGCTCCCAGCCCTCTGTCACCGAGACGACCTGCCTCTGTTAGGACCGGCCCTGCAGGACGTGGACCACAGATATATAGAGGAGCAGGTAACTGTTAGGACCGGGGGCCCTGCAGGACCACAGATATATAGAGGAGCAGGTAACTGTTAGGACCGGGGGCCCTGCAGGACCACAGATATATAGAGGAGCAGGTAACTGTTAGGACCGGGGGCCCTGCAGGACCTCAGATATATAGAGGAGCAGGTAACTGTTGGGACCGGGGGCCCTGCAGGACCACAGATATATAGAGGAGCAGGTAACTGTTAGGACCGGGGGCCCTGCAGGACCACAGATATATAGAGGAGCAGGTAACTGTTAGGACCGGGGGCCCTGCAGGACCACAGATATATAGAGGAGCAGGTAACTGTTGGGACCGGGGGCCCTGCAGGACCACAGATATATAGAGGAGCAGGTAACTGTTAGGACCGGGGGCCCTGCAGGACCACAGATATATAGAGGAGCAGGTAACTGTTAGGACCGGGGGCCCTGCAGGACCACAGATATATAGAGGAGCAGGTAACTGTTAGGACCGGGGGCCCTGCAGGACCACAGATATATAGAGGAGCAGGTAACTGTTAGGACCGGGGGCCCTGCAGGACCACAGATATATAGAGGAGCAGGTAACTGTTAGGACCGGGGGCCCTGCAGGACCACAGATATATAGAGGAGCAGGTAACTGTTAGGACCGGGGGCCCTGCAGGACCTCAGATATATAGAGGACCAGGTAACTGTTAGGACCGGGGGCCCTGCAGGACCACAGATATATAGAGGAGCAGGTAACTGTTAGGACCGGGGGCCCTGCAGGACCACAGATATATAGAGGAGCAGGTAACTGTTAGGACCGGGGGCCCTGCAGGACCACAGATATATAGAGGAGCAGGTAACTGTTAGGACCGGGGGCCCTGCAGGACCACAGATATATAGAGGAGCAGGTAACTGTTAGGACCGGGGGCCCTGCAGGACCACAGATATATAGAGGAGCAGGTAACTGTTGGGACCGGGGTACCGGGGCATACAGTGAAATGCGGTGGTCATGTCCACATCGATTGTGCAATAATACTAATAATAAAATAGACATACAAAAAAAAAACTGGTAATAATAAGAAGACATAAGATGTGCATGATAAAAAATTAGGGATCTTCGATATTATCGGCCGATATTGGCATTAAAATGTCAAAATGGCCTACAGCTACACCTACAATGAAAATTCAAGCCTTTTTACTTATTATTATTATTATTATTATTATTATTATTATTATTATTATTATTATTATTATTATTATTATTATTATTATTATATTTTTGTTTTTTGCTTGGTTTTTTTCTTCTTTTTTTCTTCTTCTATTATTTCATTTTTAATTTATTTGTTATTATTACCGTTATTGTTATTTTTCTTGTATATGTAAGTGGGGACGAGTATGGATGGATATTAGATGTATACCAGTCCAGGATCTATACTGCTGCTCACCCCTTTGTTTGTGTTTATGTCTCTTGTTTTTTGTATGGGTGATGGGTTAAAAAAAAAAAAAGTGTCAAGATTTAAGATAAGATAAGATATTCCTTTATTGATCCCCTTGGGGAAATTCAGGCATCATAGCAGCATGGGGGGGAGGGGGGGAGGGGTACAGGTAGTAAAACAACACAGTATACAGGTGGTAAAAGACAACACAGGCAGTGTAAACAATTTGATCAATATGGTCAATATAATTTACTATCTGACTAGCTGAGGAATATTCACATTATTCACAGTGTCACATGAGGTGCAGTATGCAAGAGGTAGTGTTATAATAATTTACTATCTACTGAGTATACATTAATCAAAGTACCAGGGTAGTCTACTTTGTCCCCCTTGGGTTCCTATAAGTCCCAGGTCAATGTCTGGTAGCAGTCGCTGTCGCTGCCCCCTGTTGTGGGGCCTGGAGGCTGCTAGTCGCTGCCCACTGTTGTGGAGCCTGATGGCCGCTGGTATGAAGGACTGTCCGAGGCGGTTAGTTGAGTGTCGGGGGGGGATGAGTCTGTGGCTGAACGAGCTTCTCATCTTGACTAGCTCGTCGTAGAGGGGGTGGTAGGGGTTCTCCATGATGGCATCCAGCTTCCTTATCATCCCCCTCTCTACCATCACCTCAAGTCTAGGTAGCTCGACTCCCACCACAGAGCTAGCCTTCCTCACCAGCTTGTTGAGCTTGTTGGTGTCCCTTGAGTTGATGTAGCCTCCCCAGCATGCCACAGCATAGAAGAGGATGCTGGCCACAACAGACTGGTAAAAAGACTGCAGCAGTTTGTTGCACACATTGAAGGACCTGAGTCTCCTCAGGAAGAACAGCCTGCTCTGTCCCTTCCTGTAGAGGGCCTCTGTGTTGTCCGACCAGTCCAGTTTATTGTTCAGGTGTACCCCAAGGAACTTGTATGAGTCCACCATCTCCACATCCACCCCTCGGATGGAGATGGGAATCGGGGGGGGCCTCTTCTTGCCCCTCCGGAAGTCCACCACCAGCTCCTTGGTCTTACTGGTGTTGAGTTGGAGGTGGTTGCTGTCGCTCCACCCCACGAAGCTCTCCACCAGGGCTCTGTACTCCTCCTCATCATCGTCGGTGATGTAGCTTACGATGGAGGAGTCGTCTGAGAACTTCTGCAGGTGGCACCCGCTGGAGTTGCGGCAGAAGTCTGAGGTGTAGAGGGTGAAGAGGAAGGGTGACAGCACAGTTCCCTGGGGGGCGCCGGTGTTGCTCACCAGTACGTCAGACTGACTGTCCTTTAGTCTGACGTACTGTGGCCTCTCAGTGAGGTAGTCCTTGATCCAGGCCACCAAGCCGTGCTCCAGCTGCATCGCAGAGAGCTTCTCCGCTAGCAGTGACGGCTGGATGGTGTTGAAGGCGCTGGAAAAATCAAAGAACATGATCCTCACTGAGCTGCGCGGCTTTTCCAGGTGCGTGTACGCTCTGTGGAGCATGTAGATGATGGCATCCTCCACCCCGATGTTTGCCTGGTATGCAAACTGCAGGGGGTCGAGGGAGTCACGCACCAGGGGCTTGAGGTGTTGCAGGACCAGTCTCTCAAACGTCTTCATGACGTGTGACGTCAGAGCGACTGGCCTGTAGTCGTTGGGGGTGCTGGGACGTCCCTTCTTGGGCACCGGGACAATGCAGGAGGTCTTCCAGAGCTGGGGCACCCTCTCCAGCCTCAGGGAGAGGTTGAAAAGATGCTGGAGCGGTGCTGCCAGCTGCTCTGCACATACCTTGAGCACCCTGGGATTGGTGTTGTCCGGTCCTCTGGCCTTGTTCACATTAATTTTGGAGAGCTGCCTACTGACCTGACTGGTTGTGATCGTCAGGGTTGGGGGTGGTGGGCAGTCTGCTGGTGTTGGGGGTGGGGTGCCGTTGCTGATGGGTGTGGGGGGGTGGGGGGTGGGGGGGCTGCTTTGTAGGTGTGATCTGGTGCTGGTGTCGATGGGTGGGGGGAGGGGTGTGGGGAGGCCACTCTGGTCAAAGCGGTTGAAGAACGTGTTGAACTCGTTTGCACGCTCTGGAGGGCCCTCCACAGCTGTGCCCTGCTGTTTGAAACCAGTGATCTTCCTAACCCCCGCCCACACCTCCCTGGTGTTGTTGGCCTGTAGTCTGCCCTCCAGCCTGTCCTTGTAGCTGACCTTGGCTGCCCTTAGCTCTTTTTTGAGCTCCCTTTGGACAGCCCTGGCCTGCTCAGTGTCCCCTGCCATGAAGGCCCTCTTTTTCCTGTTTAGCAGGTGTTTAATGTCCTTGCTAATCCAGGGTTTATTGTTTGAGAAGCAGCGTACCCTCTTTGTGGGTACGATGCTCTCCTCACAGAACCTGATGTAGTCTGTGATGCAGTGGGATAGTCCATCAATGTCATCACCGTAAGCCCTCTCAAACATATCCCAGTCCGTCGACCTGAAACACTCCTGTAGCTCCTCCTCGACGTCGTCAGACCACTGTGGGACAGACATGGTGGTCGGAGGCTGTCTCTTAATGAGAGGCGTGTATGTGGATACAAGCCTCACAAGGTTGTGGTCTGACTGGCCGAGGGGGGGCAGGGAAGTCGCACTGAAAGCCTCCTTCACGTTAGCATACAGGAGGTCCAGAGTTTTGTCTCCCCTGGTTTTGCAGGTGACATACTGGGTGAAGTTTGTCAGGGTCTTGTTCAGTCTGACATGGTTGAAGTCCCCATTGATAAAAATAAATGCATCCGGGTGTTTTGTCTGAAGCGCCGCGACGGTGGAGTGTATGACGTCACTCGCCTGCGCCGCCGCCGCGCTGGGAGGGATGTAAACAGTGAGAGCCAGGACGTGTGTTATTTCTCGCGGTAAATAGTATGGCCGCAGACTCAGTGCCAATAGTTTAATGTCGGGGGAACAGATACGTTCCTTAATGGTGATGTGCCCCGGGTGGCACCATTTGGAGTTCACAAAGACAACAAGCCCTCCGCCTCTCCGCTTGCCGCTCTGTTTACTCCGGTCGGCGCGCACCACCGTGAAGCCCTCCTGTTCTATTGCACTGTCCGGGATGTTCTCGTTCAGCCAGGATTCGGTGAAGCACAGTAGGCTTGCCTCCTTGTACTCACGCTGGTTGATCATCAGGGCTGAGAGCTCGTCGGTCTTGTTGACCAGCGATCGCACGTTCCCCATGACGACAGCGGGCAGGTAAGGCTTGAATCTCCTTCTGTCCTCTCTCCTGTCCTTCACGCTCGTGCCAGCTCGATTTCCCCGTCTGCGAATCCTTATTTCGGCTGGTAGATTCCTCGGTGGTTCTGCAACTCTGTTTCGAAAGCAGAGGAGAGCCTCCCTCGGGTAAACCAGCCCGCCGTTGTTGCTGTTGTTGTTGTTGTTGTTGTGCTGCCGCGGGTAAACCAGCGGGTAAACCAGCCCGCCGCCGGTGTTGTCCATTGTTCAGAGCTGTGCTCGACCGAACTTTCCTAACTCAGCTAACTTCACAGAAGTTGTTACAAATGCCTTAACTTGGTCTAAAGCAACGCACAGTCACTTATACACCTATTATGTAAGTATAATCACAAAAAGAATAATTAAGAAAGTAGTAAACACGATAAAAAGTAGAGGGGGTGGGAGCTGCTATGAAAAGGCTGCCACTCTCCTCGGCGCCAACTACAGTACAGTAGTTAAAATATGCGTATGTACATTTGTGTGTGTAAGTATGGATATGTGCAGTTATGTATGTGGGTACACATACTATACCTAAATGGAAAATGACTTTCTTTGACACAATAAAGTATAAAAAAAATAAATAAAAAATAATGTGATATCGGAAAATATCGGTATCGGTTTAAAAAAAATTATTATTTTTTTTTTAACATTTATTTACCCAGGCAAGCAAGTAAGAACAGATTCTGATTTTATTTATTGTCAAAAGTATGCATAATGTTGTGTTAATTCCACGACAAGAGATATGTAATGTTAATTACCTGAAATTATTCAGTTTTGGGGGGGGGGGGGGAAACCCTGCATATATCGGTATCGGTTGATATCGGTATCGGAAGTTAAGAGTTGGACAATATCGGTATATCGGTATCGGTAAAAAAGCCAACATCGAGCATCCCTAATAAAAATAGACATTCTAAATTCCTGAGAAGGCACTGGGTCCTATGTACACTACTACTATACAATATACAGTTTTAACTCTGTCATTATGCTATACTTACTACATCTAAACTATACTATACAAGAACCACATTGGTTCTTTCCTTGAAGTGACCTTTGTATTCCTCATTCCAAGACATGGACCACAGATGTATAGAAGAGTAGGTAAGTGTTAGGACCACAGTACAACGAAAATAAATTTGGCATCCAACCAGAGTGCAAATGTAACAGTAAAGTGCGATAGTAATATACAATGTACAGGTGATTTAAACTGGGTATATTAATAATAATACATTAGTACTACTGGGTGTAGTGCTACTCAGATGTACAGTATGTACATAGTTGTAACAAGTACACTTTCAAACACAGTGTTCAAATGTCTTCCAGCTAAATCACCTGCAAACAAAATCACTTTGACGATCAGTCAAGCGATCAAGTTAACATACAATCATTACTGTTGACGAATAATAATTTATTGAACAATCAGATTAGATTATGTAGATTTAGACTATTGGATTATTAGATTATATAATCTATAATCAATCCTTCATACCAGCGGCCATCAGGCTCCACAACAGTGGGCAGGGACTGACATCCAACTAGAACTGATAGGAACCTAAAAAGGACAATAACATACTGTACCTTATGTGAATACTGTGATACTGTGAATACTGTATATTTCAGTTAGTTAGATAGTAAATTATATTGACTTATTTGTTTACACTGCTTGTGTTGTTTTTACTACCTGTACCCTCCCCCTCCATCCCCCATGCTGCTATGATACCGAATTTCCCCGAGGTGATCAATAAAGGAATATCTTATTTTATCTTATAATAATAATAATAATAGATTTAATTTATATAGCACACTTTAAACTCAGTGAGCTCTCAAGTTCACAGCAGAAGGAAATTTTTATTAAAAAAGATTAAATAAAAAAAGGTTTAAAACAAGAAAACATTCAAATGAATAAAATAAAAAGATAAGAATAAAAAAGAAAAAGGTTTAAAACATTAATACAAATTAATTAAAAAAAAAACTTGGAGGGCAGAGTAATATAGATGGGTTTTAAGGCTGGCCTTGAAGGCAGCAATGGACACTTTATCTTAATAAGCTACTGTCCATCCAGTATCTTTAGAAAGCGAAAGGTTTTTACGCCGACTAGATCAGAATCCCAATCCAGTTGTGACCCTCTGTCCTCAGCTCCACGGCAGCAGCGTGGGAGGTGGCGCCCTGGAGCACGACCCGTTCACCATCTGTGAGAAGACCCTGGAGGTCCCGGCCCCGCTGCCCCCCGCCGTGGCCCTCAGTGCCGCCGCCGTGCAGCTGTTCGGGGTTCTGTTCCCTCACATCATCGTGGCGCAGAGGTGCGCCCTACTCGTTAATTAGCCACTATGTTATTAACCCTTTCACTGCCACACTACAGAAGGTTAACCCTTTACTATCACACTACCGTGTGATAGTAAAGGGTTAACCTTCTGTAGTGTGGCAGTGAAAGGGTTATCCTTCTGTGTATTGTCACAGTGAAAGGGTTAACCGTTTGGTAGTGCGGCAGTGAAAGGGTTAATGTGCCTTGACCAAGTAAGCTTTTCATCCATAACCACGCCCAACAACTTGGCCTCTCTAACCTGCTCAATATTAGCAGCACCATTCAACACAATATTTTAGTTCCTGATCCGTTCGCAATTTATTTCTAGAGGCCAGCATGATAGTCTTTTGTTTTTGAAACATTTAACTTTAACTTGTTTTCAGTAACCCAATTAGAAACCAGCATTAACTCTTCTTGGAGCAACGTATTAACCAAGTTATCTTTCTCTGCAGAGACATACATTGTCGCAAAGGCAACTTCCTTGGGGGACTCCACATTGAAGGGTTTCCATATCTGAAAGTGTCCCATTAAACGGTACCATTTGTTGTCTGTTAACACATTGGTCGCCAAGATCGCTTTTCAGCGTTATTGCCCGCCATGCGTTAACCGCCAAGATCGCTGTACAGCGTTTTTTAGATCAATATTTCATTTTTTCGCCATGGCATTCATAATTCATCCACCCAACCCCGATGCCCTAGCGGGACCCTAGATGGGACTGCAACGGCTCAATACCGCCGCCTGGTGGATGGTCGGGCGAGTTACACTCTCGCAAAAACCGGAAGTGCCATCGGTGCATCGAGGAAATTCCTCTGGCAGTCACATCTCGCTACGGGACTCCTGACAGACACTATAGTACGCTATAGTATAGTACTATAGATCGCTTTCTAAACGTAATAATCGATATGATTTCGGCGTTTATTGCGCCATACAAACCGGAAATGGACCTAGGCGATCGGTGTCGAATAATTGGGATCTTTCACCGCCAGTCTCATCGGCCCACGGTAAGGGGACAGTAACATTATTTTCAGCCCGATTGTGCGTTTCCTTGTTTGTAATCAGTCTGATCAATATATCACCCATACTACATAAAGCCGTTACTGATGATCAAGGAATTATAAACGACCCCCCCCCCCTTTCCTCCACGCATGATGAAGCATAATGTATACCGATCATATACATTTGAATTTTTTAATATAGCGTGTATGGGAAAGAAACGGCAATCGATAATCTATCATATGCGTTTGGGCCTATAACTAGCGTTTTTGGAATTACAGCAGAAAAGATTAAAAACATACTTATATTCTTGACTGTATTAACACAACAATGTGTGAATGAAAAAGTATAACGTTCCCACATCCTGAACGATAGATAATCGATGTTGAATGGGCCATAGTAATGTCAATATAGCAATACAATTTAAAAAGTTATAGCCCTGCAAAGAAGGGGAACATCTCCATAGGCTTTCAACGGTGGCAGAGAGTGGTATGAGATGGGCACAACCCCCGGCGGTCAATGTGTTAACCAAGTAACTATTCATTAATTTAATAGAACATTCATTGGTGTGTGTGTGTGTGCGTGTGTGTGTGGGTGGTCTCTCGGTGGGAAAACGCACTGAAGGATGTCACGGCGACGGCTCTCTTATTGGCTGTTGCTGCTCGAAGGTGGAACACACGTTATCGCCCTTCGGAGAGCGCTATCGGGAGGTTTAACACTATAGAATATGAGCTTTAACATCATAGAATATGAGGCGTGGCCACAAGAGGTTTAACACCATAGAATATGAGGAGCGGCCTGCCACAAGAGGTTTAACACCATAGAATATGAGGAGCGGCCACAAGAGGTTTAACACCATAGAATATGAGGAGCGGCCACAAGAGGTTTAACACCATAGAATATGAGGAGCGGCCACAAGAGGTTTAACACCATAGAATATGAGGAGCGGCCACAAGAGGTTTAACACCATAGAATATGAGGCGCGGCCACAAGAGGTTTAACACCATAGAATATGAGGAGCGGCCACAAGAGGTCGTTTAACACCATAGAATATGAGGAGCGGCCACAAGAGGTTTAACACCATAGAATATGAGGAGCGGCCACAAGAGGTTTAACACCATAGAATATGAGGAGTGGCCACAAGAGGTTTAACACCATAGAATATGAGGAGCGGCCACAAGAGGTTTAACACCATAGAATATGAGGAGCGGCCACAAGAGGTTTAACACCATAGAATATGAGGAGCGGCCACAAGAGGTTTAACACCATAGAATATGAGGAGCGGCCACAAGAGGTTTAACACCATAGAATATGAGGAGCGGCCACAAGAGGTCGTTTAACGCCATAGAATATGAGGAGCGGCCACAAGAGGTTTAACACCATAGAATATGAGGAGCGGCCACAAGAGGTCGTTTAACGCCATAGAATATGAGGAGCGGCCACAAGAGGTTTAACACCATAGAATATGAGGAGCGGCCACAAGAGGTTTAACACCATAGAATATGAGGAGCGGCCACAAGAGGTTTAACACCATAGAATATGAGGAGCGGCCACAAGAGGTTTAACACCATAGAATATGAGGAGCGGCCACAAGAGGTCGTTTAACACCATAGAATATGAGGAGCGGCCACAAGAGGTTTAACACCATAGAATATGAGGAGCGGCCACAAGAGGTTTAACACCATAGAATATGAGGGGCGGCCACAAGAGGTTTAACACCATAGAATATGAGGAGCGGCCACAAGAGGTCGTTTAACACCATAGAATATGAGGAGCGGCCACAAGAGGTTTAACACCATAGAATATGAGGAGTGGCCACAAGAGGTTTAACACCATAGAATATGAGGAGTGGCCACAAGAGGTTTAACACCATAGAATATGAGGAGCGGCCTGCCACAAGAGGTTTAACACCATAGAATATGAGGAGCGGCCACAAGAGGTTTAACACCATAGAATATGAGGAGCGGCCACAAGAGGTTTAACACCATAGAATATGAGGAGCGGCCACAAGAGGTTTAACACCATAGAATATGAGGAGCGGCCACAAGAGGTTTAACACCATAGAATATGAGGAGCGGCCACAAGAGGTTTAACACCATAGAATATGAGGAGCGGCCACAAGAGGTCGTTTAACGCCATAGAATATGAGGAGCGGCCACAAGAGGTCGTTTAACACCATAGAATATGAGAGGAGTTCTCTGACAGAGTGGAGATGGTCTCCCCACTTGTATTCTCTTTTCAGGCTCAGGCAGCAAATCATTCCGTTTAGTTTTTTGTTTATCCCAACGGTCCAAGTAGGAGGATTTAATTCGTTCAATCATTTGGTTTAGTCTGGTTTTCCGTTGGTAAGCGGTGCTGGTTCTGAAGGTCCGGGAGGTTTGGCCCTGGAGACCTTCTGAACCAGCTGGTGTGGTGGACTCGGTGGGGGGTTCTGCTCTGGGGACAGAACGGTGCTTTGTATTGCGGGGGACGGCTGGAGACCGGATTGTAGACGACTCCAGAACCTCTGTTGGGGGTTCGGGCTCTCGGGACAGAACGGTGCTTTGTATTGGACGGACCGCAGGGGGTTGTAGACGGTTCCAAAATGTAAGAGCTCTTTTTTTGCACATTTATTATTAAAAGGAAAGAGCCAGGCTCCACTGTCCTGTGAACTCTGATCTTTCTACAAGACGTTTGACTGTAAAACCTCTACTGGGTTTATTACAGGACACCACACTTCACTTCCATATAAGGCAGTCTGTGATATCACATGATAAAATATTTTGCACCAGATTTTTACCAGATTTCTCTCTCTCTCTCTCTCTCTCTCTCTCCTCCCTTTCTCTCCCTCCCTCCCTGTCTCTCCCTCTTTCTTTCTCCCTGTCTCTCTCTGTGTCTCTCTCTCCCTCTATCTCTCTCTCTCTCCCTCTCTGTCTCTGTCTCTCTCTCCCTGTCTCTCTGTCTCTCTCTCTCTCTCTCCCTCCATTTCTGTCTTTGTCTCTCTCTCTATCTATCTCTTTCTCTCCTCCCTCCCTGTCTC
>NC_140166.1:221873683-221996183 GCF_963971535.1 Notolepis coatsorum
AAGCAAATTCCTTTTGTGGGAAGGGGGGGGGGGGGGGGGGGGGTGGGAGGCTGTAACAAAAACAAGGTTATGTACATGCATACAAGTAAATAAAATACAAAATGACAGTAGCAATAGTACACAAGGACAACAACAAATAAGAGAGAGAGAAGGAAAGGGAGAGAGAAGGAAAGGGAGAGAGGGAAAAAGAGAAAGGAAGAACCAGAGGGAGAGCGAGAACCAGAGGGAAAGAGAGAGAAGAAAGGGGGAGAGGGAGGTAGGTGATGGGGTTTAGGGGGAGGAGAGAATAATCCCAAGGGGATCAATAAAGGAATATCTTTTCTTTGTCAGTCCTGCCCTGATGACAACAGCCACGGGTCGGTCGGCAAAGACGCCAAACAAAACTCCCGGTTTTCAAATCACCTTTTGTTGTCTTGATTTTCAAAGGGCCTTTTGTATTAATCTCCCCTCCCTCCCTCTCCTTTGTTCTTATCCCCAGCACCTGGGCTCCACCCGGGGGGGCCTGGGCTCGGAGGAGGTGCGAGGGCCGGCGCTGGCCCTGCTGGCGGGGGCCGTGGAGAGCGGCAGCCCCCTGCTCCGCTGCGTGGCCGCGGAGGGCCTCGCCCGGCTGGTGCAGGTGGTCAGCGATCCCGGCTTCACCGTGTCCATCGCCCTGCTCTGCTTCGACAAGTGAGGAGGTCGAGTGGAAGAAGAGAGGCTGTTGGTCCTTTATCCATCCCCCCCCAGTAGAAGAAGAGAGGCCGTTGGTCCTTTATCCATCCCCCCCCAGTAGAAGAAGAGAGGCCGCTGGTCCTTTATCCATCCCCCCCCAGTAGAAGAAGAGAGGCCGCTGGTCCTTTATCCATCCCCCCCAGTAGAAGAAGAGAGGCCGCTGGTCCTTTATCCCCCCCCCAGTAGAAGAAGAGAGGCCGTTGGTCCTTTATCCATCCCCCCCCCAGTAGAAGAAGAGAGGCCGCTGGTCCTTTATCCATCCCCCCCCCCCCAGTAGAGGAAGAGAGGCCGTTGGTCCTTTATCCATCCCCCCCCCAGTAGAAGAAGAGAGGCCGTTGGTCCTTTATCCATCCCCCCCAGTAGAAGAAGAGAGGCCGTTGGTCCTTTATCCATCCCCCCCCCCAGTAGAAGAAGAGAGACCGTTGGTCCTTTATCCATCCCCCCCAGTAGAAGAAGAGAGGCCGTTGGTCCTTTATCCATCCCCCCCCCCCCCAGTAGAAGAAGAGAGGCCGTTGGTCCTTTATCCATCCCCCCCCCAGTAGAAGAAGAGAGGCCGTTGGTCCTTTATCCATCCCCCCCCCCCCAGTAGAAGAAGAGAGGCCGTTGGTCCTTTATCCATCCCCCCCAGTAGAAGAAGAGAGGCCGTTGGTCCTTTATCCATCCCCCCCAGTAGAAGAAGAGAGGCCGTTGGTCCTTTATCCACCCCCCCCCCCAGTAGAAGAAGAGAGGCCGCTGGTCCTTTATCCATCCCCCCCAGTAGAAGAAGAGAGGCCGTTGGTCCTTTATCCATCCCCCCCCCAGTAGAAGAAGAGAGGCCGCTGGTCCTTTATCCATCCCCCCCAGTAGAAGAAGAGAGGCCGTTGGTCCTTTATCCATCCCCCCCAGTAGAAGAAGAGAGGCCGTTGGTCCTTTATCCATCCCCCCCAGTAGAAGAAGAGAGGCCGTTGGTCCTTTATCCCCCCCCCCCCCCAGTAGAAGAAGAGAGGCCGTTGGTCCTTTATCCATCCCCCCCAGTAGAAGAAGAGAGGCCGCTGGTCCTTTATCCATCCCCCCCCCAGTAGAAGAAGAGAGGCCGTTGGTCCTTTATCCCCCCCCCCAGTAGAAGAAGAGAGGCCGTTGGTCCTTTATCCCCCCCCCCAGTAGAAGAAGAGAGGCCGCTGGTCCTTTATCCATCCCCCCCCCCCAGTAGAAGAAGAGAGGCCGTTGGTCCTTTATCCCCCCCCCCCAGTAGAAGAAGAGAGGCCGTTGGTCCTTTATCCCCCCCCCCCCAGTAGAAGAAGAGAGGCCGTTGGTCCTTTATCCCCCCCCCCAGTAGAAGAAGAGAGGCCGCTGGTCCTTTATCCATCCCCCCCCCCAGTAGAAGAAGAGAGGCCGTTGGTCCTTTATCCCCCCCCCCAGTAGAAGAAGAGAGGCCGTTGGTCCTTTATCCATCCCCCCCAGTAGAAGAAGAGAGGCCGTTGGTCCTTTATCCATCCCCCCCCCCAGTAGAAGAAGAGAGGCCGTTGGTCCTTTATCCATCCCCCCCAGTAGAAGAAGAGAGGCCGTTGGTCCTTTATCCACCCCCCCCCCAGTAGAAGAAGAGAGGCCGTTGGTCCTTTATCCATCCCCCCCCCCAGTAGAAGAAGAGAGGCCGTTGGTCCTTTATCCACCCCCCCCAGTAGAAGAAGAGAGGCCGTTGGTCCTTTATCCATCCCCCCCCAGTAGAAGAAGAGAGGCCGTTGGTCCTTTATCCATCCCCCCCAGTAGAAGAAGAGAGGCCGTTGGTCCTTTATCCATCCCCCCCAGTAGAAGAAGAGAGGCCGTTGGTCCTTTATCCACCCCCCCCAGTAGAAGAAGAGAGGCCGTTGGTCCTTTATCCATCCCCCCAGTAGAAGAAGAGAGGCTGTTGGTCCTTTATCCATCCCCCCCAGTAGAAGAAGAGAGGCCGCTGGTCCTTTATCCATCCCCCCCAGTAGAAGAAGAGAGGCCGTTGGTCCTTTATCCATCCCCCCCCCAGTAGAAGAAGAGAGGCCGTTGGTCCTTTATCCATCCCCCCCAGTAGAAGAAGAGAGGCCGTTGGTCCTTTATCCACCCCCCCCCCCAGTAGAAGAAGAGAGGCCATTGGTCCTTTATCGACCCCCCCAGTAGAAGAAGAGAGGCCATTGGTCCTTTATCGATCCCCCCCAGTAGAAGAAGAGAGGCCGTTGGTCCTTTATCCATCCCCCCCAGTAGAAGAAGAGAGGCCGTTGGTCCTTTATCCATCCCCCCCAGTAGAAGAAGAGAGGCCGTTGGTCCTTTATCCATCCCCCCCAGTAGAAGAAGAGAGGCCGCTGGTCCTTTATCCATCCCCCCCCCAGTAGAAGAAGAGAGGCCGTTGGTCCTTTATCCACCCCCCCCCCAGTAGAAGAAGAGAGGCCGTTGGTCCTTTATCCATCCCCCCCCCAGTAGAAGAAGAGAGGCCGTTGGTCCTTTATCCATCCCCTTTGGGGGGGGGGGGGGGAATTCAGGCGTCATAGCAGCGTGGGGGAGGGGGTGGTACAGGTATGGGCAGGGTAATAGTAGAAAGTAGGGATGTTCGATATTGGCTTTTTTACCGATATCAGATATACCGATATTGTCCAACTCTTAATTTCCGATACCGATATCAATCGATACCGATATATGCAGGGTTCCCCCCCCCCCAAAAAAAACTGAATAATTTCAGGTAATTGATGATGATGATGATGAATGATTTTATTTCAGTCTTCTTTTACAAAGCATAGTAGTAGAATATTAAAAAAAATAAAAAAATAAAATGACTGAAAAGGTGTAGGCTGAAGCCGAGGCTTATAATTGCCTACCCTTTTTACATTACATTATTTACACACAAAAAATAATACAAAAAAGAAACATAATTCAGTAAATCATTTTGCAAAAACAAAAGGTTACAAAAGTTTCATAGTTTTATGTACAAAACATATACACACTTTATTTATATATATATATATATTATATATCTATTTTTTTCTTTTTCTCCTATTGTGCATACTGCTTAGTATACATACATACATGATATTCCTATTGTGGATATAGCTAACTGTTTTGGAACCTGTTTCTTCTTCTTTTCATGTCTATTGTCAGCTTAAACTGAACAGTGGTTTCTCTCCTGTATGAGTTCTCATGTGTGTCTTCAGATTTACACACACACAACACACCGATAGACATATTGTGTAAAACCAAACAGAATATACCCATTTTGCAAAAAAAAAAATTTAATTTAACATCAACACAACCAAATTAAATCAACATAAATAAACCCATTTTGTCTATCTATCAGTCAAACTACATATTTAGGTTCATTCATTTACACACACACACAAATACATTTTTTAAATTTTTTTGTATTGATCTTTCCCCCCCTCCTTTTTCCTCCGATTTTGTTAGTCGTTATGCCAATTCCCAATCCCCTTCCTGGTCGCTGCGCACTTACCCCCCACAGTCTGTCTGGGAGAGTGGAGGCTATCACGTGCTTCCTCCGACACACGTCTAGCCAATCAACCGCTTCTTTTCACCTGGCAGCGCGGATTCTCACTGAGAGGGTGTAACGTGTGGAAGGATCACACTACCCCCCTTAGATCCTATCCGCGCTGAGCAGGCGCCCCGACCGAACTGTAGGAGTCGCTGTTTACAACGACCCGGACCCACCCCGCCAGCTTCTCCCACCCTCTAACACTGCCAATTGTATTAGTGTGAACGGCCAGCCAAGCTGGTGACACGCCGGGAGCTGGATTCGAACAGGCGAATCCAGCGTCTCCGGCGTTGGTGACGAACGCAATCTCCGCTACGCCACCTGACCACCTCGGGGTAAAAGATTTTTTAACCGATACCGATAATTTTTCGATATTACATTTGAATACCAATATCGGACATCCCTAGTAGAAAGACATGAATATAGGCAATATAATTAGATCTGAATATAAATATATGAGAAAAATAAACAAAGGTGCAGATGAGGGTCTGTATGCCCTACCGGTTATAATATGTTGTGATAAATATAGGCAATACATTTAAATATAAATAAATATTTAATCTGAATATATACTATGAGTAAAAGTAAACAGTATACACAAGGTGAAGCTTCAGACTGGTTGTACTGGGCAGCTCCTAGTGGTCAACAGTGTCAGACTGTGGTTGTACTGGGCAGCTCCTAGTGGTCAACAGTGTCAGACTGGTTGTACTGGGCAGCTCCTACTGGTCAACAGTGTCAGACTGTGGTTGTACTGGGCAGCTCCTAGTGGTCAACAGTGTCAGCCTGTGGTTGTACTGGGCAGCTCCTAGTTGTCAACAGTGTCAGACTGTGGTTGTACTGGGAAGCTCCTAGTGGTCAACAGTGTCGGACTGTGGTTGTACTGGGCAGCTCCTAGTGGTCAACAGTGTCGGACTGTGGTTGTACTGGGCAGCTCCTAGTGGTCAACAGCGTCAGACTGTGGTTGTACTGGGCAGCTCCTAGTGGTCAACAGTGTCGGACTGTGGTTGTACTGGGCAGCTCCTAGTGGTCAACAGTGTCAGACTGTGGTTGTACTGGGCAGCTCCTAGTGGTCAACAGTGTCAGACTGTGGTTGTACTGGGCAGCTCCTAGTGGTCAACAGTGTCAGACTCTGGTTGTACTGGGCAGCTCCTAGTGGTCAACAGTGTCAGACTGTGGTTGTACTGGGCAGCTCCTAGTGGTCAACAGTGTCAGACTGTGGTTGTACTGGGCAGCTCCTAGTGGTCAACAGTGTCAGACTGTGGTTGTACTGGGCAGCTCCTAGTGGTCAACAGTGTCAGACTCTGGTTGTACTGGGCAGCTCCTAGTGGTCAACAGTGTCAGACTGTGGTTGTACTGGGCAGCTCCTAGTGGTCAACAGTGTCGGACTGTGGTTGTACTGGGCAGCTCCTAGTGGTTAACAGTGTCAGACTGTGGTTGTACTGGGCAGCTCCTAGTGGTCAACAGTGTCGGACTGTGGTTGTACTGGGCAGCTCCTAGTGGCCAACAGTGTCAGACTGGTTGTACTGTGCAGCTCCTAGTGGTCAACAGTGTCGGACTGTGGTTGTACTGGGCAGCTCCTAGTGGCCAACAGTGTCAGACTGTGGTTGTACTGGGCAGCTCCTAGTGGTCAACAGTGTCAGACTGGTTGTACTGTGCAGCTCCTAGTGGTCAACAGTGTCAGACTGGTAGTACTGGGCAGCTCCTAGTGGTCAACAGTGTCAGACTGGTTGTACTGGGCAGCTCCTAGTGGTCAACAGTGCCAGACTGTGGTTGTACTGGGCAGCGGCTAGTGGTCAACAGTGTCAGACTGGTTGTACTGGGCAGCTCCTAGTGGTCAACAGTGTCAGACTGGTTGTACTGGGCAGCTCCTAGGTGTGAATGTGTGGAACAAGTTCCCAGCAAATCTTTCCATGTTATATAACTCATCTAGTTTGATATAAGTAATTGAATCTACCAGTCAAACTCCCATCTGTTTATTCTTCATTCTCCTCTGCTCATTCCTCTCTGCTGTTTCCAAGTAGAGATGAAACATGATACATGTAGGACAGACGACCAAACACATTCTCTTGATCTATTATGGGATGGGGTTACAGCCTTCAAGTAGCAGTGAGAAACAGTGGAGAAAAGCAACCATCCACTACCCAGCTGCCCCTAGTGTTTACACTACACTACCCAGCTGCCCCTAGTGTTTAGACCTCTACACTACCAGACACACCTAGTGTTTACACCTCTACACTACCCAGCTGCCCCTAGTGTTTACATCTCTACACTACCAGACACACCTAGTGTTTACACCTCTACACTACCCAGCTGCCCCTAGTGTTTACATCTCTACACTACCAGACACACCTAGTGTTTACATCTCTACACTACCCAGACACACCCAGTGTTTAGACCTCTACACTACCAGACACACCTAGTGCTTAGCCCTCTACACTACCCAGACACACCCAGTGTTTAGACCTCTACACTACCCAGACACACCTAGTGCTTAGACCTCTACACTACCCAGACACACCTAGTGCTTAGACCTCTACACTACCAGACACACCTAGTGTTTAGACCTCTACACTACCCAGACACACCTAGTGCTTAGACCTCTACACTACCAGACACACCTAGTGTTTAGACCTCTACACTACCCAGACACACCTAGTGTTTAGACCTCTACACTACCAGACACACCTAGTGTTTACACCTCTACACTACCCAGCTGCCCCTAGTGTTTACATCTCTACACTACCAGACACACCTAGTGTTTACATCTCTACACTACCCAGACACACCTAGTGTTTAGACCTCTACACTACCCAGACACACCTAGTGTTCAGACCTCTACACTACCCAGACACACCTAGTGTTCAGACCTCTACACTACCAGACACACCTAGTGCTTAGACCTCTACACTACCAGACACACCTAGTGTTTAGACCTCTACACTACCAGACACACCTAGTGTTTACACCTCTACACTACCAGACACACCTAGGGCTAGATCCACAAAGAATGGATTGCACGGTGCTAGTTGCACCCTACTTAAAATTCATTATGAATTGAAAATGGGGGACCCTGGTGTAAACAAGACTAAAGTCTTTCTCTGGTCTGCATTCCCTTAACAATTGTGTGTATTGAGCCGTACTGTATTGTACCCATTCTGCAATCTGTTAAATAAAGTTTTCAATCAACCAAATTTGATTGATTGAAACTTTTATTAACAGATTGTAGAATGGGTAGAATCATTCTCACATTTGGTCCACCAGAAAGTTTATACAGTTTGTTTAAACAAGTGAACGTCCTCCGAGCTCTCTCTCTCTCTCTGCCTCTCTCAGCGCTCCGCGAGCCAACTGCGCTGGAGTAGATCAGGAAAAATCTCCACACATAATGGGCGTGTCTGCGCTGGTATCTCATCCGCGCAATGTCCTTAGTGGATAGCTCGCAAAGACGGAGCAGATACCGTGCTCAAACCCCGCGCAGTTAAGGGTTCAATTACCACCACGCAATCCATACTTAGTGGATCCCGCCCCTAGTGTTTACACCTCTACACTACCCAGCTGCCCCTAGCCCGAGTCTTATTCCTCTCTCTCTCTCTCTCTCTCTCTCTCTCTCTCTCTCTCTCTCTCTCTCTCTCTCTCTCTCTCTCTCTCTCTCTCTCTCTCTTTCTCTCTCTGTCGCTCTCTCTCTCTCACGCTCTCTCTCTCTGTCTCTCTCTCTCTCTCTCTCTCTCTGTCTCTCTCTCTCTGTCTCTGTCAGGTTGAAGTGTGCACGGGATGCAGTGACGCGGACTGGCCATGCCCTGGTGCTGGGGGCGCTGTACCGCTACACAGGAGGCATCAGTTCTCCTCAACACCTCTCTGCCTGCCTGGGCATCCTGTTCACCCTGGCCCAGGACAGCACCTCACCTGAGGTCCAGGTACGCACACACACACAGTGCCACACACATATATATATCTATATACACACACACACACACACACACACACACACACACACACACACACACACACACACACACTCACACACTCACACACTCACACACATATATATATATATATATACATATATATATTAAGGCTGTCAAAGTTAACGCGGTATTAACGCGTTATCGCCCATTTCTATTAATACATTGCCCGCCGGGCATTGTACCCATCTAATGCCCCTCTCTGCCAGCGCTATAAGTCTATGGAGTGGCTCACCTTCTTTGCAGGGCTATAACTTTTAAAATGTTATTGCTATATTGACATTACTATGGCCCATTCAACATCGATTATCTATCGTTCAGGATGTGGGAACGTTATACTTTTTCATTCATACATTCATACAAAAATGCCTTCTAGAATATAAGTGTGTTTTTATCGTTTTCTGCAGTAATTCCTAGAACGTGAGTTATAGGCCTAAACGCATATATAGATTATCGATTGCCGTTTCCCTCCTATACACGCTATATTAAAAAATGTAACTGTATATGATTGGTATACGTTATGCTTCATAATGCGTGGAGGAAAGGGGGGGGGTCGTTTATAATTCCCAGATCATCAGTAAATGCTTTATGTAGTATGGGTGGATATATTGATCAGATGGTTTGCAAACAAGGAAACTCACAATTGGGTTGAAAATAACGTTAGTGTCCTCTTACTGTGCGCCAATGAGACTGGTGGTGAAAGATCCCAAGTATACGACGCCGATCGCCTAGGTCCATTTCCGGTTTGTATGTCGCAATAAACGCCGAAATCATATTGATTATTAAGTTTAGAAAGCGATCCATTATGTACATTGTGTCTGTCGGGAGTCATGCAACTATATCTGATGGCCGGATGAATTTAATCGACGCACAGCCCCCATATCCTGTCGTGAGTGTAACTCGCCCGACCATCCACCAGGCGGCGGTATTGAGCCGTCGTTGCCGTCACCTATAGGGTCCAGCTGGAGCGTTGAGGCTGTATATATGAATTATGAATGCCATGGCGAAAAAATGAAATATTTATCTCAATAACGCTGTACAGCGAGGTCTGGCGGTCAACGCATGGCGGGCAATAACGCTGAACAGCGTTTCTGGCGGTGGATGTGTTAACGCCACTATTTTTTTTAACTCGCGATTAACTTTTAAGATTTTTTTTTTTTTTTTTTTTACTAGACTTCACTCAGGTGTATTATTGATGCTCTCATTGATACTATGTTTGTTTCTGAAGTGTGTGTGTGTGTGATATATATATAGAGAGAGATGAGGAAGGGGCAAGAGAGAAAGAGAGCTGGGAGAGTGTGTGTATGTGAGAGAGAGAGGGGGTGTGTGATTACTCAGCCCTTGTGTGGGTGAATGTAACAAGTTCCTAACGTTTTCTTTCCCCTATTATTTCATGCACACTTTATTCATTGTTTTAAATTATTATTTTAAGTTATTTTTTGCATCACTCTGTTTTGAATTTGATGCAAATTTGCAATGCATGAGGGTCATCCTTCTGTGTTAAATGGCTGCACAAAGCATTTGTTGACTCTCATGTTGATAAGAGTATTAAAACTTGGAACTTGAAAAATATATTTTGCTCTGCTTTGCTCAACATTTTCCCTTAATTTGTTGTTGTCTTCTGTTGGTCCGTCTAACTCGCCTCACTCTCCATGCGTCTGTATGACTCTCTCTCTCTCGCTCTCTCTCTCTCTCTCTCATATCACCCCTCCCTCTCTATCTTCTCTCTTTCTCTCTTTCCCTCCCTCCCTCTCTTCCCCTCCCCCTCCCTCCCTCCCTCCAGACGTGGTCTCTCCATTCCTTGTCCCTGGTGGTGGACCTGTCGGGTCCGTTGTACAGGAGCCACGCCGAGGCCAGTTTCACCCTGGTGCTGAGGCTGCTGCTGTCCACCCCCCACACCCACACCGAGGTCCACCAGAGCCTGGGCCGGTGTCTGGACGCCCTCATCACCTCCCTGGGGCCTGACCTGCAGGGTGAGACACACACACACACATGCACACACACACACACACACACACACGGACACACACACACACGGACACACAGACACACACAGAGACACACACACACACACACACAGAGACACACATACACACACACACACACACACACACACACACACACACACACACACACACACGGACACACAGACACACACAGAGACACACATACACACACACACACACACACACACACACACACACACACACACACAGAGACACACATACATACACACACACACACACACACACAGAGAGACACACATACGCGGAGACACACATACACACACACAGACACACACACAGACACATAAAGACACAGACACACACACACACCAGCGTTTCCGTTAGCCGGTAATTACCGGTATTTGACCGGCAAAATCTGTTGAAGTCCGACATATTTAATCTCTCCGGTCTTAATGTCCGGTGAAAATAATTCCCTCTAAGCACAATTTGATTATTTGAATTGTATTAAAATAGGCTCAAATTAAATAGCCTATGCGATGAACGAAACAATCATTAAATTTTTTCATCGTTGCTTCTAATAATGACAACGCCGTTGTCAGCGAGAGCTTAGTGCTGGGTGTGTGAACTTTTGTGAAGCTGCAGAGCCGGAGCAGCAGCGGCACAGTGCAGTACTCCAATTCAGCCATTGGCAATTCAGCTGTTGGGTGGGGGGCGCTGCTGAGCGGTCCCCAGATAGGGCCAGAAAACAGCTGAATCTGCTGCTCTGCATCGACATACTCTCGCAAATAAGTCATTGGGAGGTGGAGAGAGAGAGAGTCGTCACGCAAACCCACGATAATGTTGCCGTCTCTCTCTGCCAAATTTCTCAGTTCTTCGCTTGATATAATTAATACAAATGTCCAATATAACGGAATTCGTTGTGATTATAACAGACTGCTGTTTATTAATGTGGGGCCGACTGCCCACAGACACCTATTTGATTTAAAGTCGGCAGCAGCACGGAGTCTCGGGACTTATTTTATTTGGAATATAATGACTATACGCAAAAGTAGCCTAGTTTTAAGTAAAAATATTATAAATCTACATGCCTTGATGATGTAATTCTTTTGTTTTGTTGTCATTCTTTTGTCTATCAATTATTTTTAAGCTCAATAAACTCTGACCGGAATTTCTCTCATTTGACCGGTAGATTGAAATCTACCGGACACTGAGGCCGGCAACAATTTTTTCTAACGGAAACCCTGACACACACACACACACACACACACACACACACACACACACACACACACACACACACACACACACACACACACACACACAGACACACTCTCTCTCGCTCTCTCTCTCTCTCTCTCTCTCTCTCTGTCTCTCTCTCTCTCTCTCTCTCTCTCTCTCTCTCTCTCTCTCTCTCTCTTACCCTTGTGTGTATGTATATTATTCCAGGTGAAGGTCCTACCATGTCAGCGCTGAGGTCCAGCTGCCTGGTGGGTTGTGGGGTGATGCAGGCTAGTCCAGACTGTCTGGTCCAGGCTAAAGCCATCTCCTGTCTGCAACAACTCCACATGTTCTCCCCTCCTCACGTCAACCTGGCCAACCTCGTACCAGCTCTCTGTGTAAGTGTACCCTTTAAACCAGGTACCAGCTCTCTGTGTAAGTGTACCCTTTAAACCAGGTACCAGTTCTCTGTGTAAGTGTACCCTTTAAACCAGGTACCAGCTCTCTGTGTAAGTGTACCCTTTAAACCAGGTACCAGCTCTCTGTGTAAGTGTACTCTTTAAACCAGGTACCAGCTCTCTGTGTAAGTGTACCCTTTAAACCAGGTACCAGCGCTCTGTGTAAGTGTACCCTTTAAACCAGGTACCAGCTCTCTGTGTAAGTGTACCCTTTAAACCAGGTACCAGCTCTCTGTGTAAGTGTACCCTTTAAACCAGGTACTAGCTCTCTGTGTAAGTGTACCCTTTAAACCAGGTACCAGCTCTCTGTGTAAGTGTACCCTTTAAACCAGGTACCAGCTCTCTGTGTAAGTGTACCCTTTAAACCAGGTACCAGCCCTTTAAACCTGGTACCAGCCCTTTAAACCAGGTACCAGCTCTCTGTGTAAGTGTACCCTTTAAACCAGGTACCAGCTCTCTGTGTAAGTGTACCCTTTAAACCAGGTACCAGCCCTTTAAACCAGGTACCAGCTCTCTGTGTAAGTGTACCCTTTAAACCAGGTACCAGCTCTCTGTGTAAGTGTACCCTTTAAACCAGGTACCAGCTCTCTGTGTAAGTGTACCCTTTAAACCAGGTACCAGCCCTTTAAACCAGATACCAGCCCTTTAAACCAGGTACCAGCCCTTTAAACCAGATACCAGCCCTTTAAACCAGGTACCAGCTCTCTGTGTAAGTGTACCCTTTAAACCAGGTACCAGCCCTTTAAACCAGATACCAGCCCTTTAAACCAGGTACCAGCCCTTTAAACCAGATACCAGCCCTTTAAACCAGGTACCAGCCCTTTAAACCAGATACCAGCCCTTTAAACCAGGTACCAGCTCTCTGTGTAAGTGTACCCTTTAAACCAGGTACCAGCTCTTTAAACCAGATACCAGCCCTTTAAACCAGATACCAGCCCTTTAAACCAGGTACCAGCCCTTTAAGAGCACATTTAAAAACAACAAAGTTTAAGTGCTGTACAAGTCCCACAACATAAGATAAAAAAAATTCTAATAAATACAATAAAAATAAATATTATACATATATATATATTTTTATCTCGAAGCTTCAAATTAAAATCGAATCTCGGCCCCGAAGCTTCGATTGCCATAAAAAGCTTCGAAGGTCGGCCCTAGTTAGTGGACACACACAACCTGATGCCAACGGTGAAGCGATGCAAGCGTGGCATCGCTTATACTGCAAAGCCAAGGCTTCTCAGTATCTGTTCTCACTGAAGCTGTACTGTACTCTTTGCTTTTTGCATACATTACATATTTATACCAATGTATGCTGATGAATATGTATTCTATGAACATGTGCCCCATGTTAGCTAATGGCAACATTAGCTATAGGACTGCTTCTCCCAGTGACCGTGCTGTGTCTTTTGTCTTGTCTGTGTGTGTGTGTGTGTGTGTGTGTGTGTGTGTGTGTGTGTGTGTGTGTGTGTGTGTGTGTGTGTGTGTGTGTGTGTGTGTGTGTGTGTGTCTGTGTCTGTGTCTGTGTCTGTGTCTGTGTGTGTGTGTGTGTGCTTTCTCCCTCCTGCAGGAGATCTTGTTGGATCACTCTGTGTTGGTAGGTCCTTGCTATGAGCTGATGCCAGTGTTTTGTTGCTGTGTTAAATACTATCCTATGCTGAGTCGTCACTATGCAAACTGTCTTAATTCACCCTTTCCTGCTGGCTGTTAAACTACACTACTCTGAGCTCCTCCCTTTTTCCTTTTTTTCTTTTCTGTTGGTTATGGAACTGATTCATTCAGTTTCTGTTGGCTATGGAACCTTTTATTATTTCACAGTTTCTGTTGGCTATGAAACCTTTTATTATTTCACAGTTTCTGTTGGCTATGGAACCTTTTATTATTTCACAGTTTCTGTTGGCTGTGGAACCTTTTATTATTTCACAGTTTCTGTTGGCTATGGAACCTTTTATTATTTCACAGTTTCTGTTGGCTGTGGAACCTTTTATTATTTCACAGTTTCTGTTGGCTATGAAACCTTTTATTATTTCACAGTTTCTGTTGGCTGTGGAACTTTTTATTATTTCACAGTCTTTCCTTCTTTAACTAACTTGAATTCTGGGGGGGGGGGCTACGTGGCGTAGTGGGCAAGGCGCTCGCCACGAATGCTGGAGACGCTGGGCTCGCCTGTTCGATCCCAGCGCTCCACATTGCTTTCAGTTTAGCTGGTCGTTCATACTAATACACATTGGCCGTATTAGGGGGTGGGAAACTGATGGGTGGGGATCGGGCGTTGTGGACAGCGACTCCTACAGGTCGGTTGGTGCGCCTGCGCAGTAGAATCAGGAAGTGTCGGGGGCAGCGTGAGCCTCCCACGCGTTACTCCTCGCCACTGAGAGATCGAGCTGCGCAGGTGAAAAGATGCGACTGCTGTTACCTCAAGTACCGGAGGGGACTTGTGCTATGTATGACTTAGTCCACATTGCAGCCGGCTTGTGGGAGGCAAGAAACAGCGTCCGTGACAGGGGAGGGTTGAATTGGATGATACGAAATTGGGATGGGAGGAAAATATAGAAAAATGGAAGAAAAAGTGGATAAAAAAAAAAAACTAACTTGAATTCTGTTGCATTTAACATGTCGGCACAATGTAGAAAATGATTGTTCAAACTAATCTATGTTCAACAACAACTAAAGTCCACCATCTCAAAAGCTCTGAACAGCCTACTACTATGATGCATTATGATCGCATGCTCAAACGCTTTGAAATACGACATCACACGTGAAACTACTGTAGCAATGCTCTCCGCTAAACGTTACGGTAAAGGTTATGAATGTATTGGCTTATGTAAATAAACAGTATTATTAGTGACTGACACAGCTGCATAATGTATTGGTTTTTGTTTATGTAAATAAACATTAATAGTGACACAGCTGCATAATGTATTGGTTTATGCACTGTACATTAACCCTTTCACTACCACACTACAGGCGGTTAACCCTTTGGTAGTGTGATAGTGAAAGGGTTAACGGACACAGCTGTATATCTGCTATAAACGCATGGCCACCGCACTGTGCTAAAACCACGGGTGAACAACTAGTCTACATCTATGTTTGTTGAATATTTGTCTTGTTTGTGTGTGTGTGCACACACACATCTGTTACTGTGTATGTGCGGCTGTGTGTGTGTGTGTTTAGGTCAACCTCTGCAGTTCCTACCTGTGTCTGCGTGGCGCGGTGGTGGCGTGTCTGAGACAGCTGGCCCAGCGGGAGGCGCTAGAGGTCTCTGAGCACGCGGTGGCGCTGGTTAAAGACCTGCCCAGAAGAGACAACACACAGCTGGGTGAGACACAACATGGGTCTCGCTTTGAAAATGTAGTATTTTAGGGCGTCCAGGAGACAGACGCACATTTAGAATCTTTATTTATGTTACATAAACACACACACACACACAATTAGAATCGTTATTTATGTACACAGTCACACACACACACACGCACACACACACATATTTAGAATCTTTATTTACGTCCACATAAATACAATGTCTAAAGGACACAAATATTATCAGTGCAATTGGACATTGATTGATTGATTGATTGAAAACTTTATTAACAGATTGCAGAATGGGTACAGTACAGTACAGCTCAATACATACAATTGTTAAGGGGATGCAGACCAGAGAAAGACTTTCGTCTTGTTTACATCAGGGTCCCCCATTTTCAATTCATCGTAACATATATGACATACATGACATACAGATAGACAGTACTGCTACATCTATACATTTGACATACCAGATTTGCAAATACAGTACTGTTTGTGATACGAAAATAGTGGGTTATTCTGATACATTCGTGCCCAAATTGGCAATGGCAACCTAAGTTACACACACACATAGGATGATGAACCTGACAATCAACACGCAGCTCATGGATACAGATAGCAGCGCCTTCTCCAAATTGCCCGGCTGTCAATAATAGCTGACACTGAGCAATATCTTGCTAACTGTTTGGCTCTTCCCTTCGGAAGACCGGCCATCTGAAGGCCTCTAACACCCAACTTATGAACATGACCCAGGCTTCCAAATATGAAAACTAAAACACACACACACACACACACACACATTTGAATACTTTATTTGGTTCCACAAATGATATTACATAAACAGGGAATCAAATGTATCGGGGCCAAGCAGCGCTGAACACTTAAGGGACACATAGCACCTCCTTCTCCACGCGGCTAAGCTGCCAATAATAGCTGAGACAGAGCAATATTTGGCTATTTGTTTGGCTTTTCTCTTAGACATTGCAGCAATTCTCAGACCACTCATGGTGCATTTATATACATGGCCAAGACTTCCGAATATAAGTACACTATATCTATATATATATCTATATATATATCTACCTGCACACACACACACACACACACACACACACACACACACACACACACACACACACACACACACACACACACACACACACACACACACACACACAGTGGTTGTTATTTAACGAGTGTCATTCCCTCCCTCGCCTCTAGATGTCACTATAAAGGAGGTGGGGTTGGAGGGCGCTCTGTTCAGCCTGTTGGACCGGGAGACGGAGCCGTGTCTGAGGAGAGACATCCAGGAGACCCTGGTCCACATGATGTCCTCCAGCACCACCACGGGGCAGCTGGCCCACTGGCTCAAGCTCTGCAAGGACGTCCTGTCTGCCTCCTCCGGTGAGTGGAGCGCCGAGAGATTTGATTTGATCTGTATTTATCTCGAACAACCATAAACACACAAACTTGAAATAACAAAAAATTACTAAAAATTTAATAAAATAAATAAATAAAATACAAATAAAATATATCTTCCTAGTAGGGATGCTCGATATTGGCTTTTTTACCGATATAGTCCAACTCTTAATTTCCGATACCGATATCAACCGATATCAACCGATATCGATATATGCAGGGTTCCCCCCCCCCCAAAAAAACGGAATAATTTCAGGTAATTAACATTACATATCTCTTGTTGTGGAATTAACACAACATTATGCATACTTTTGACAATAAATAAAATCAGAATTTGTTCTTACTTGCTCGCCTGGGTAAATACAGGTTACAGAAATGTAAAAAAAAATATATATATATATATATTTTCTTTTTGAAAACCGATACCGATATTTTCCGATATCACATTTTAATGCCGATATCGGCCGATAATATCGGACATCCCTACTTCCTAGACATGGAAGCAATATTCAACATAAGCTCAAGACAAAGAGAGACGGTTAGACATTCTCCTCCTCATTCATCCAATGAGCTGAGAGACAGGAAGACATTCTCCTCCTCATTCATCCAATGAGCTGAGAGACGGGAAGACATTCTCCTCCTCATTCATCCAATGAGCTGAGAGACGGGAAGACATTCTCCTCCTCATTCATCCAATGCTTAAATATCACAAATGTCAATTTCAATATTTTAAATAAAATCTGTTCTCATTTTGATGGAAAAAAAAATAGCAAAATCGTTAGCCTAGCTTATCCTGGTTTTAATATTGTCAGAAAAGGTGAAATATGTCATCAATATGTATCCCAAAAATAACATAACAAAAAACGAAACAAAAATGTGGTTTTTACCGCCCGTATATTAACATGGAATAAACACATGATGGTTGAGTCGTACCGAGTGAAAACAAAATGTCCTCTGGTCCCCCCAGACTCTGGCGCCTCGGTGGAGACGTGCCAGGAGGAGGAGACGGAGGGCGAGCGGGACGACGACTCGTCCGTGTTCAGGGCGGAGTCGTCCTCCAGCGGGCCCTTCACCGCCCTGCGCGGGGCCACGCGCTGCTTCGCCATGGAGTGCGTCTGCCGCATCATCGCCCAGTGTGAGAACACTGACCCCGCCCACTTCGACATGACGCTGGCCCAGGAGCGCCGCCTCCACGAGTCCACCGGTGAGAGAGAGAGGGGGGGGGGGGAGAGAGGGGGGAGGGGGGAGAGAGAGAGAGAGGGGGAGAGGGAGGGGGGAGAGAGGGAGAGAGGGGGGGGAGAGGGGGGGAGAGAGAGAGAGGGGGGGAGAGAGAGAGAGAGAGGGGGGGGGGAGAGAGAGAGGGGGGGAAGAGAGAGAGGGGGGAGAGAGAGAGAGAGGGGGGAGAGAGAGAGGGGGGAGAGAGGGGGGAGAGAGAGAGAGGGGGGGAGAGAGAGGGAGAGAGGGGGGGAAGAGAGGGGGGAGGGGGGGAGAGAGAGAGGGGGGGAGGGAGGGATGGAGAGAGAGAAACAGGGAGAGAGAGAGAGAAACAGGGAGAGAGAGAGGGAGGGAGAGAGGGGGGGAGAGAGAGGGGGGGAGGGAGGGATGGAGAGAGAGAAACAGGGAGAGAGAGAGAGAGAGGGGGGGAGAGAGAGAAACAGAGGGGCGACGGTGGCTCGGGAGGTAGAACAGTCGTCTGGCAATCCGGAGGTTCCCGGTTTGATTCCCGCTCCTCCCGGGCAGCGTGTCGATGTGTCCTTGAGCAAGACACTTAACCCCTAGCTGCTCCCGATGAGCAGGTCGGCACCTTGCATGGTCGCCTCCGCCGTCGGTGTGTGAATGTGTGAGTGAACGGGTAAAATGTGAGGAACAAATTGTAAAGCGCTTTGGATAAAAGCGATATATATAAAAGCAGCCATTTAACAAACAGGGAGAGAGAGAGATTTGACTGGCAGTTTGGTAGTTGAATTCATGTATTTCTTTCATGTTACAATAATATCATGTTTTTCATATGTTTGTAACATGTAAACACCAGAGAGAGGCTCTAACTGAGAGAAACAACGTCAGCAGCTCTGGGGCGCTATGCTTCAATAGACATTAAGACAATAAAGGCAACAGACTTCTGGAATAAAAAATAAATACTAGCAACTAAAGTTTCTCTTAATTGTCTGCTGAATGATGCTAGATTAACCCGTTCACTGCCACACTACCAAAATGTTAACCCTTTCACTGCCACACTACCAAAGGGTTAACCCTTTCACTGTGACAATACAGAAGGTTAACCCTTTCACTGCCACACGACAAAGGGTTAACCCTTTCACAACCACACTACAGACGGTTATTATTATTTATTATTATTATAGTCTGTAGTGTGGTAGTGAAAGGTTAACCTTCTGTAGTGTGGTAGTGAAAGGGTTAACCTTCTGTAGCGTGGTAGTGAAAGGTTAACCTTCTGTAGTGTGGTAGTGAAAGGGTTAACCTTCTGTAGTGGTAGTGAAAGGGTTAACCTTCTGTAGTGTGGTAGTGAAAGGTTAACCTTCTGTAGTGGTAGTGAAAGGTTAACCTTCTGTAGTGTGGTAGTGAAAGGTTAACCTTCTGTAGCGTGGTAGTGAAAGGGTTAACCTTCTGTAGCGTGGTAGTGAAAGGTTAACCTTCTGTAGTGTGGTAGTGAAAGGTTAACCTTCTGTAGTGTGGTAGTGAAAGGTTAACCTTCTGTAGCGTGGTAGTGAAAGGGTTAACCTTCTGTAGCGTGGTAGTGAAAGGTTAACCTTCTGTAGTGGTAGTGAAAGGTTAACCTTCTGTAGTGTGGTAGTGAAAGGTTAACCTTCTGTAGTGTGGTAGTGAAAGGTTAACCTTCTGTAGTGTGGTAGTGAAAGGTTAACCTTCTGTAGTGTGGTAGTGAAAGGTTAACCTTCTGTAGCGTGGTAGTGAAAGGGTTAACCTTCTGTAGCGTGGTAGTGAAAGGTTAACCTTCTGTAGTGTGGTAGTGAAAGGGTTAACCTTCTGTAGTGGTAGTGAAAGGGTTAACCTTCTGTAGTGTGGTAGTGAAAGGTTAACCTTCTGTAGTGTGGTAGTGAAAGGTTAACCTTCTGTAGTGTGGTAGTGAAAGGTTAACCTTCTGTAGCGTGGTAGTGAAAGGGTTAACCTTCTGTAGCGTGGTAGTGAAAGGTTAACCTTCTGTAGTGTGGTAGTGAAAGGTTAACCTTCTGTAGTGTGGTAGTGAAAGGTTAACCTTCTGTAGCGTGGTAGTGAAAGGGTTAACCTTCTGTAGCGTGGTAGTGAAAGGTTAACCTTCTGTAGTGGTAGTGAAAGGTTAACCTTCTGTAGTGTGGTAGTGAAAGGTTAACCGTCTGTAGTGTGGTAGTGAAAGGTTAACCTTCTGTAGTGAAAGGTTAACCGTCTGTAGTGTGGTAGTGAAAGGGTTAACCTTCTGTAGTGTAATGAAAGGTTAACCGTCTGTAGTGTGGTCGTGAAAGGGTTAAAGGGAGGTGTTGATTGATTGATTGAATTGATTGATTGATTGAATTGATTGATTGAAAACTTTATTAACAGATTGCAGAATGGGTACAATACAGTACAGCTCAATACACACAAGTGTTAAGGGGATGCAGACCAGAGAAAGACTTTCGTCTTGTTTACATCAGGGTCCCCCATTTTCAATTCATCAGGACATATATGACATACAGGTAGACAGTACTGCTACATCTATACATTTATGACATACCAGATTTGCAAATACAGTACTGTTTGTGATACAAAAAGAGTCAAGAAAAGGGAGTATATACATTTGACGTAGAAACTGTACATTGGAGGAGGTTGGGTGGGGTTGTGTGGGGGGGGTTGGGTACATTGGGATATTGACAACCATACTGGGTAATTTACATTAGAGGTGGTTGGGGGGGGGGGGGGGGGGGAGAAACACTGTATAAACAAGCAAAACTGTACATTGGGGGGGACACACACACACTGTACAAACAAGCACAATTGTACATTGGAATATTGACAACCATACTTGGTCATTTACTGTACATTGGAGGGGGTTGGGTTAGGACATTTACAGGGGCCAGTTTCGAATTGCAGTCTCCCGTAGGTGTCCCTTGAGAGTGGTTTTGAAAGTGGGTAGTGATTCACATTCCTTTACAGTTGGTGGCCCTCTCACGCCTCTTCTCTCTCAGACTTCCTGGTCCTCCACCTGGGTGACCTGGTACGGATGGCGTTCATGGCGGCCACGGACCACAGCGACCAGCTCCGCCTGGCCGGCCTGCAGACGCTGCTGGTCATCATACGGCGCTTCGCTGACGTCCCGGAGCCAGAGTTCCCCGGACACGTCATCCTGGAGCAGTACCAGGCCAATGTAGGGTGCACGGGACTGTGGGGGGGGGGGGGGTGGTGTGTGTGTGTGTGCGTGTGTGTTTGTGTGTATGTGTGTGTGTATGAAAGTGTGTGTGTATGTGTATGAAAGTGTGTATGTATGTACGTATGTGTGTGTGTGTGTGTGTGCATGTGTGTGTGCATGTATGTATGTATGTATGTATGTGTGTGTGCATGTATCTTCCTCATCTCCGTGTCCTACTGGTCCCTATGTGTTCTCTGTCTCCAGGTAGGAGCTGCTCTCAGACCAGCCTTCACTGCAGACGCCCCTCCTGATGTCACAGCGAAGGCCTGTCAGGTCAGTCCTGGTTTAGTGACGGACCATTTAAACTTAACTCTAAAATACATGAGACCATTTAAACTTAACTCTAAAATACATGAGACCATTTAAACTTAACTCTAAAATACATGAGACCATTTAAACGTAACACTAAAAAATACATGAGACCATTTAAACTTAACACTAAAATACATGAGACCACTTAAACTTAACACTAAAATACATGAGACCATTTAAACTTAACGCTAAAATAAAACAACAGGCAGAACACACTATCAGAGTCAAAACAACAGACAGAATACACTATCAGAGTCAGAACAACAGACAGAATACACTATCAGAGTCAAAGCAACAGTCAGACTATTATATCGGAGTCAAAATAACAGTCAGAACACACCATCAGAGTCAAAACAACAGGCAGAATACACCATCAGAGTCAAAACAACAGGCAGAATACACTATCAGAGTCAAAATAACAGTCAGAATACACTATCAGAGTGAAAACAACAGGCATAACACACTATCAGAGTGAAAACAACAGGCAGAACACACTATCAGAGTCAAAACAGGCAAAATAACACTATCAGAGGCAAAACAACAGGCAGAATACACTATCAGAGTCAAAGCAACAGTCAGAACACACTAAGAGTCAAAGCAACAGGCAGAATACATTATCAGAGTCAAAACAACAGGCAGAATACACTATCAGAGTCAAAACAACAGGCAGAATACACTATCAGAGTCAAAACAATAGTCAGAATACACCATCAGAGTCAAAACAATAGTCAGAATACATTATCAGAGTCAAAACAACAGTCAGAACACACCATCAGAGTCAAAACAACAGGCAGAATACACTATCAGAGTCAAAACAACAGGCAGAATACACTATCAGAGTCAAAGCAACAGGCAGAATAACACCATCAGAGTCAAAACAACAGGCAGAATACACTATCAGAGTCAAAACAACAGGCAAAATACACTATCAGAGTCAAAACAACAGGCAAAATACACTATCAGAGTCAAAACAACAGGCAGAATACACTATCAGAGTCAGAACAACAGGCAGAATACACTATCAGAGTCAAAATAACAGGCAGAATAACACCATCGGAGTCAAAACAACAGGCAGAATACACTATCAGAGTCAAAGCAATAGTCAGAATACATTATCAGAGTCAAAGCAACAGTCAGAACACACCATCAGAGTCAGAACAACAGGCAGAATAACACCATCAGAGTCAGAACAACAGACAGAACACACCATCAGAGTCAAAACAACAGGCAGAACACACCATCAGAGTCAAAACAACAGCCAGAACACACCATCAGAGTCAAAACAACAGGCAGAATACACCATCAGAGTCAAAACAACAGGCAGAATACACCATCAGAGTCAAAACAACAGTCAGAACACACCATCAGAGTCAAAACAACAGGCAGAACACACCACCAGAGTCAGAACAACAGGCAGAATAACACCATCAGAGTCAGAACAACAGGCAGAACACACCATCAGAGTCAGAACAACAGTCAGAACACACCATCAGAGTCAAAACAACAGGCAGAATAACACCATCAGAGTCAGAACAACAGTCAGAACACACCATCAGAGTCAGAACAACAGGCAGAATAACACCATCAGAGTCAGAACAACAGTCAGAACACACCATCAGAGTCAAAACAACAGGCAGAATAACACCATCAGAGTCAGAACAACAGTCAGAACACACCATCAGAGTCAGAACAACAGTCAGAACACACCATCAGAGTCAGAACAACAGACAGAATACACTATCAGAGTCAGAACAACAGGCAGAATACACCATCAGAGTCAGAACAACAGTCAGAACACATTATCAGAGTCAGAACAACAGTCAGAACACACCATCAGAGTCAGAACAACAGGCAGAATAACATTATCAGAGTCAGAACAACAGACAGAATACACTATCAGAGTCAGAACAACAGGCAGAATACACCATCAGAGTCAGAACAACAGTCAGAACACACCATCAGAGTCAGAACAACAGTCAGAACACACCATCAGAGTCAGAACAACAGTCAGAACACACCATCAGTCAGAACAACAGGCAGAATAACACCATCAGAGTCAAAACAACAGGCAGAATACACCATCAGAGTCAAAACAACAGCCAGAACACACCACCAGAGTCAGAACAACAGGCAGAATAACACCATCAGAGTCAGAACAACAGTCAGAACACACCATCAGAGTCAAAACAACAGGCAGAACACATTATCAGAGTCAGAACAACAGTCAGAACACACCATCAGAGTCAGAACAACAGGCAGAATAACACCATCAGAGTCAGAACAACAGGCAGAATAACACCATCAGAGTCAAAACAACAGGCAGAATAACACCATCAGAGTCAGAACAACAGGCAGAACACACCATCAGAGTCAGAACAACAGGCAGAACACACCATCAGAGTCAGAACAACAGGCAGAATAACACCATCAGAGTCAGAACAACAGGCAGAATAACACCATCAGAGTCAGAACAACAGGCAGAACACACCATCAGAGTCAGAACAACAGGCAGAATAACACCATCAGAGTCAAAACAACAGGCAGAATAACACCATCAGAGTCAGAACAACAGGCAGAACACACCATCAGAGTCAGAACAACAGGCAGAACACACCATCAGAGTCAGAACAACAGGCAGAATAACACCATCAGAGTCAGAACAACAGGCAGAATAACACCATCAGAGTCAGAACAACAGGCAGAACACACTATCAGAGTCAGAACAACAGTCAGAACACACCATCAGAGTCAGAACAACAGGCAGAACACACCATCAGAGTCAGAACAACAGTCAGAACACACCATCAGAGTCAGAACAACAGGCAGAACACACCATCAGAGTCAGAACAACAGGCAGAATAACACCATCAGAGTCAGAACAACAGGCAGAATAACACCATCAGAGTCAGAACAACAGGCAGAACACACCATCAGAGTCAGAACAACAGGCAGAATACACCATCAGAGTCAGAACAACAGGCAGAACACACCATCAGAGTCAGAACAACAGGCAGAATACACCATCAGAGTCAGAACAACAGGCAGAATAACACCATCAGAGTCAGAACAACAGGCAGAATAACACCATCAGAGTCAGAACAACAGGCAGAATAACACCATCAGAGTCAGAACAACAGGCAGAACACACCATCAGAGTCAGAACAACAGGCAGAATAACACCATCAGAGTCAGAACAACAGGCAGAACACACCATCAGAGTCAGAACAACAGTCAGAACACACCATCAGAGTCAGAACAACAGGCAGAATAACACCATCAGAGTCAGAACAACAGGCAGAATAACACCATCAGAGTCAGAACAACAGGCAGAATAACACCATCAGAGTCAGAACAACAGGCAGAACACACCATCAGAGTCAGAACAACAGTCAGAACACACTATCAGAGTCAGAACAACAGGCAGAATAACACCATCAGAGTCAAAACAACAGTCAGAACACACCATCAGAGTCAGAACAACAGGCAGAATAACACCATCAGAGTCAGAACAACAGGCAGAATAACACCATCAGAGTCAGAACAACAGGCAGAATAACACCATCTGAATGACCAGCTCATGATGACCTCACTCTGATTTGTGTTTCTCTCTCCGTCCCGTCAGGTTTGCAGCGCTTGGATCGCCAGCGGTGTGGTCAGTGACCTACGGGACCTGAGGCGTGTCCATCAGCTGCTGGCCTCTTCATTGGCTAAGGTCCAGAGGGGGAGGGACATGCCCAGTCAGATGCTGGTCTCCTCAGTGGCTCACGTCCAGGGTGGGAGGGACCTGCCCAGTCAGCTGTACAACGAGGCAACTGCTACCATGGAAACCCTGGCTGTGCTGCAGGCCTGGGCCGAGGTGGGTCCACCATCACCTGGTCCAGTTAGGGCTGGGCGGCTAATCGATTTTATAGATTAATTCGAATGAATGATTTAGGATGATTTTCAATCGGTATCGAGCACCCTTTGTAAAAAAAGAGTCTCCTTTTATTTTACAAAAAGGGATGTTTGGTGAAAGTTAGATTTGCACTTTATTAATCCCAATAGGGACATTCATCTTTGTTTGATAAAGAGTAACCTTTTATATATATATATATATATATATATATATATATATATATATATATATATATATATATATATATATATATATATTAAGATATGAAAATTGGTGAACGTTAGGTTTGCACTTCAATCCCAATAGGGAAATTCATCTTGGTTTGAAAATGTTTGTGTCAAATAAAAACAAAGCTTATTTGAATGATTTCTATAGAAAAAAATCGATTAAAATCGTAAATCGGATGTGGTGTGAAAAAAATCGGAGATTTTATTTTTAGGCCATATCGCTCAGCCCTAGGTCCAGTCATGGTCTATCTACAGGACCAGTAGAACCGGTCAGGATCTATCTACATGACCAGTATACCAGTCAGGATCTATCTACATGACCAGTATACCAGTCAGGATCTATCTACATGACCAGTATACCAGTCAGGATCTATCTACACGACCAGTAGGACCAGTCAGGATCTATCTACAGGACCAGTATACCAGTCAGGATCTATCTCCACGACCAGTATACCAGTCAGGATCTATCTACAGGACCAGTAGGACCAGTCTTTAGACCAGCAATACCCAACAAGACTGTGTTCATTTCACTTTCAATTCAGGGAATAGATTTTCTTCAAAAGTCTAATGTTTAAGGGCGGCCGGGTAGCGCAGCGGACTAAGCGTCTGTCTACCACCACAGAGACAGTGGGATCGAATCCAGCTGTGGTGCCTCCGGCTTGGCCGACCGTCCATACTAACACAATTGGCAGTGTTAGAGGGTGGGAAAGCCGGCGTGGGTGGGTCCTGGTCGTTGTAAACAGCGACTCCTACAGTTCGGTCGGAGCGCCTGCACAGCAAGGGAAGGATCTACGAGAGGTAGTGTGACCTTCCACACGTTACACTCTCCCAGTGAGAGTCCGCGCTGCCAGGTGAAAAGAAGCGGTGAGCTGGGTACACGTGTCGGAGGAAGCATGTGATAGTCTCCGCCCTCCCAGACCGACGGTAGGGGGTAGAGTGCGCAACGACCAGGAAGGGGATTGGGAATTGGCATAACGACTAACATTGGGAGGGGAGAAAAACAGAAAAAGAAGGGAGAAAAAAGATAATAAAAAAAAGTCTAATGTTTAAAAACATTTTCCATTAGGAGGTTGTCTTATCCAACCTGTCGACAAATAATTGAGAATGAACACTTAGCAGATAAACTGTTGATGTTTCCCTCTCTCAGGTCTACATCGTAGCCGTGCAGAGCAGCAGAGAGAAGGACAGCCCTTCCGGTAGGTTGGCTGACCTGTCGGCCTCCGAACCGGCCAATGAGAGCTCCGGTTCCGGTGCCGGAGGGGCGGGCCTGCTGAAGCTGGTCCAATCGGACCTGTCCACCCTGAGCCGACTGTGGTTGGCCGCCTTACAGGACTACGCTCTTTTGACCCTCCCACAGGACTACGCATCACAGCTGCCAGCCAATGGTGAGATGGAGGTGGAGGGGAGGGATGGAGGGATAGAGAGAGGACATAGGAGGAAGGATGGAGAGATGGAAGGATGGACGGAGAGATAGGAGGAGAGGAACGGAGAGATGGAGGCAGAGACTTAGAGAGGAGAGGGTGGGGTAGACCAAGGGGCCATACATTGTTATTTTCAAGTGTATATGTTTATGTTTATTAGAGGGCGGCTAGGTGGTGTAGTGGGCAAGGCACTCGCCACCAGTGTGGAGACGCTAGGATTCGCGTGTTCGAATCCAGCTCTCCACATTGTTTTCAGTTTAGCTGGTCGTCCGCAGTAATACACATTGGCCGTATTACGGGGAGGGAAAACTGAAGGGTGGGGATCGAACGTTGTGAACAAGCGACTCCTACAAGTCGGTTGGTGCGCCTGCGCAGTAGAATCAGGAAGTGTCGGGGGCAGCGTGAGCCTCCCACGCGTTACTCCTCGACACCGAGAGATCGAGCTGCGCAGGTGAAAAGATGCGACTGCTGTTACCTCAAGTACCGGAGGGGACTTGTGCTATGTATGACTTAGTCCACATTGCAGCCGGCTTGTGGGAGGCAAGAAACAGCGTTCGTGACAGGGGAGGGTTGAATTGGATGATACGAAATTGGGATGGGAGAAAATATAGAAAAATGGGAGAAAAAGTGGATCAAAAAAAAAAAAAAATTATGTTTATTAGGATCCCCATTAGTCATCATCAACGTGTTGACTATTCTTCCTGGGGTCCTCACAGATATACACATACAAATATGAAACATTCAGTGTAACGCAGTCATATATCACATCCATAATCAATAGAAAATAAAACAAAAGGTCTCATAGGTGAATCCATTTCACCATACCTTTAAAAAAACACACAAAGTAAACAGAAGAAGTTTGGATAACATGGCTGCAGCTACACTCATGCATGACATAATGATTTCCTTCCGGATTATCTTTTTGAAACTGTCCTTGTTTTACGTCCATATTAATGTCAGTGACCCATATTAATGTCAGAAAATTCCTTTCATCCCAGCGTTAAAAACTCTGTCTTTGGCTTGGTTCTGTGTTTTGACCTCTGACCTCCAGACTAACACTCTGACCTCCAGACTAACTCTCTGACCTCCAGACTAACTCTCTGACCTCCAGACTAACACTCTGACCTCCAGACTAACTCTCTGACCTCTGACCTCCAGACTAACTCTCTGACCTCCAGACTAACTCTCTGACCTCTGACCTCCAGACTAACTCTCTGACCTCCAGACCATATATATTGGCTGCCGATATGGTAATTTTTTTACACATCGGTATCGTTCCGATGTCAAAATAGGACCAATTTAAAAGAATATATATATATTTATTTTTTTTTTATTTTTTTTATCTAACATGTTTTGGTCTTAAATTGTTTAAAAATATCAGTCATTTCTGAAAATAAATTACAAAAGTAAAAACAAAAAAAATGCGTTTTGGAAAATAGCTCTTTATTTGATTATCATAAAAAAGTGTTTTCTATACAGAGATAGAATAGAATATAATAGATCTTTATTGTCATTGTTACAGTTGTTACAACGAAATTTAAAAATGCAACCCTAGGTGCTAGTAAAAAAATTAAAACAGTCCTAAACACAGTATTAAATATAAAAACAGGGGTGGGGCATAAATAACATTAATATAAACAGGGGCGTGTAAAAGATAATTGCACTATCCCTAATGTTGTGTGTGCGTGGGGGGGGGGGGGTGCAAGGGAGACTGTTGTTTTAAAATTTAGCTGAGTTTAGTGCACATATGGCCCTGGGGTAAAAACTAAACTTCAGTCTGTTGGTCCGGGTGGGCATGACGCTGAAACGCCTGCCCGAGCGCAGCCGCACGAGGTGCTTGTTGCCCGGGTGGTGTGGGTCCTTCAGTATTTTTACTGCTTTTTTGAGGCAGCGGGAGTTGTGTAGTCCCTCCAGTGAGGGGAGGGGGCAGCCGATAATCGACATCTGTAAATATCGGTATCGGCCAGAACAGCAATATTAATATCTGTTATCGGTATCGGCCACAATTTCCACATCGGTGCATCACTACTCTCTGACCTGCAGGTGGGTGGTTCTACACGGCAGAGACGGTGGACCAGGCCAGGGGTCACTACCTGGCCTCCTGGGCTCCTCTCCTCCACGCCAGCGCCCTCTGGCTGCACAGCACAGGTCTGGTTCATGGATCGGTCATTCATTGATATACAGTGACATTTTGAAAGAAATTATTGATTGGTTGATTTTGATTGAATGAATAACAGTGAAAAATATATTTATTTATGGTGTGATTGATTGATTGATAAGATGTAACTGAATTACATAAAACATTTATTTTAAACATCAGTTTGCACGTACCACACTTAAACAGATGTGTCCTTCAGTTATTGGTGTAAAGTTGTGGAATTCTCTCCATAGCGAGGGATGTAATAGTGTTTGTCAATTAAAAAAGAATTATAAAAAAAAAAAATTGTCCGTATGAAATTCAAATGTGAATCTGAATAGTGAGATCTTTTCTTTTCTTCTTTGTTATTATTGTTATTTTTGTTTGATCTGTGGATTGTTTGTTTCTTTGTATATGGTATGAATTATTATCTTGTGTAAATTAGGTTGTACGCCGACCATCAAGTAATACTTAGTTTAGGATTTAGGATTTAGGACTGTAATTATGATTTTGTATGAAAACTGTATCATTGATAAAACTCTGAATCTGAACGTGAACGTGTGTCAGGTTTTGTGATGGCAGATGACGGGCCAGCCAGCCTGTCCAGACCGGTCACCCCCACCTCCATGGGACAGACCGGTCTGGCTGCGGTCAAGACCCCAGAGGACATTAGCACCGACAGACTGCATCTGATACTGGGTAGGTAGTGGAACACAACACTCTACATCTGATACTGGGTAGGTAGTGGAACACAACACTCTACATCTGATACTGGGTAGGTAGTGGAACACAACACTCTACATCTGATACTGGGTAGGTAGTGGAACACAACACTACATCTGATACTGGGTAGGTAGTGGAACACAACACTACATCTGATACTGGGTAGGTAGTGGAACACAACACTCTACATCTGATACTGGGTAGGTAGTGGAACACAACACTCTACATCTGATACTGGGTAGGTAGTGGAACACAACACTCTACATCTGATACTGGGTAGGTAGTGGAACACAACACTCTACATTTAATACTGTGTAGATACTGTAATATAACACACTGGCTAACTGACTGACTAACTGGCTGGCTAATTTACTGGCTAGCTCGCTGGCTAACTGACTGGCTAACTGACTGGCTAGCTGACTGGCTAACTTACTGGCTAGCTCGCTGGCTAACTGACTGGCTAGCTCGCTGGCTAACTGACTGGCTAGCTCGCTGGCTAACTGACTGGCTAGCTGGCTGGCTAACATACTGGCTTGCTGGCTGGCTAACTTACTGGCTTGCTCGCTGGCTAACTGACTGGCTAGCTGGCTGGCTAACATACTGGCTTGCTGGCTGGCTAACTTACTGGCTTGCTCGCTGGCTAACTGACTGGCTAGCTGGCTGGCTAACATACTGGCTTGCTGGCTGGCTAACTGACTGGCTTGCTGACCAGCTAACTGACTGGCTAGCTGGCTGGTTAACTTACTGGCTTGCTGGCTGGTTAACTGACCAGATAACTGACTGGCTAGCTGGCTGGCTAACATACTGGCTAGCTGGCTGGTTAACTTACTGGCTTGCTGGCTGGCTAACTGACTGGCTAGTTGATTGGCTAACTGACTCGCTAGCTCATTGGCTAGTAGCTGATACTGGGTAGGTAGTGGAACACAACACTACATCTGATACTGGGTAGGTAGTGGAACACAACACTACATCTGATACTGGGTAGGTAGTGGAACACAACACTCTACATCTGATACTGGGTAGGTAGTGGAACACAACACTCTACATTTAATACTGTGTAGATACTGTAATATAACACACTGGCTAACTGACTGACTAGCTGGCTGGCTAATTTACTGGCTAGCTCGCTGGCTAACTGACTGGCTAACTGACTGGCTAGCTCGCTGGCTAACTGACTGGCTAACTTACTGGCTAGCTCGCTGGCTAACTGACTGGCTAGCTGACTGGCTAACTTACTGGCTAGCTCGCTGGCTAACTGACTGGCTAGCTGGCTGGCTAACATACTGGCTTGCTGGCTGGCTAACTTACTGGCTTGCTGGCTGGCTAACTGACCAGCTAACTGACTGGCTAGCTGGCTGGCTAACATACTGGCTTGCTGGCTGGCTAACATACTGGCTTGCTGGCTGGCTAACTGACTGGCTAGCTGGCTGGCTAACATACTGGCTAGCTGGCTGGTTAACTTACTGGCTTGCTGGCTGGTTAACTGACCAGCTAACTGACTGGCTAGCTGGCTGACTAACATACTGGCTTGCTGGCTGGCTAACTGACTGGCTAGTTGATTGGCTAACTGACTCGCTAGCTCATTGGCTAGTAGCTGACTGCATCTTATACTGGGTAGATAGTTAGGACCTGGTATTGTACACATCAGCATGCAATTCTGTTCCTATGCTAATTGTGTGTGTGTGTGTGTGCGTGTGTGTGTGTGTGTGTGTGTGCGTGTGCGTGCGTGTGTGTGTGCGTGTGTGCGTGCGTGTGTGTGCGTGTGCGTGTGCGTGTGTGTGTGCGTGCGTGTGTGTGTGTAGGTATCAGTGTGGAGTTTCTGTGTTGTCCTCATTCTGAGGAGCAGATGGAGAACATCACTTCCTGTCTGAAAGCTCTGCAGGCTCTGCTAGACGTCTCCTGGCCGCGAGCTAAAGTTGGAAACGACCAGGTACAACCTATTATTTACCATAGCATCTTATTATCTATCATAGCATCTTATTATCTATCATAGCATCTTATTATCTATCATAGCATCTTATTATTTACCATAGCATCTTATTATTTATCATAGCATCTTATTATCTATCATAGCATCTTATTATTTATCATAGCATCTTATTATCTATCATAGCATCTTATTATCTATCATAGCATCTTATTATTTATCATAGCATCTTATTATTTATCATAGCATCTTATTATTTATCATAGCATCTTATTATCATAGCATCTTATTATTTATCATAGCATCTTATTATCATAGCATCTTATTATTTATCATAGCATCTTATTATCATAGCATCTTATTATTTATCATAGCATCTTATTATCATAGCATCTTATTATTTATCATAGCCACTAGACAGTGTGTTCTGTATCTCCCTGTAGCCACTAGACAGTATGTTCTGTATCTCCCTGTAGCTACTAGACAGTATGTTCTGTATCTCCCTGTAGCCACTAGACAGTATGTTCTGTATCTCCCTGTAGCTACTAGACAGTGTGTTCTGTATCTCCCTGTAGCCACTAGACAGTATGTTCTGTATCTCCCTGTAGCTACTAGACAGTGTGTTCTGTATCTCCCTGTAGCTACTAGACAGTGTGTTCTGTATCTCCCTGTAGCTACTAGACAGTATGTTCTGTATCTCCCTGTAGCTACTAGACAGTGTGTTCTGTATCTCCCTGTAGCTACTAGACAGTGTGTTCTGTATCTCCCTGTAGCTACTAGACAGTGTGTTCTGTATCTCCCTGTAGCCACTAGACAGTGTGTTCTGTATCTCCCTGTAGCTACTAGACAGTATGTTCTGTATCTCCCTGTAGCTACTAGACAGTGTGTTCTGTATCTCCCTGTAGCCACTAGACAGTGTGTTCTGTATCTCCCTGTAGCTACTAGACAGTGTGTTCTGTATCTCCCTGTAGCTACTAGACAGTGTGTTCTGTATCTCCCTGTAGCCACTAGACAGTATGTTCTGTATCTCCCTGTAGCTACTAGACAGTGTGTTCTGTATCTCCCTGTAGCTACTAGACAGTGTGTTCTGTATCTCCCTGTAGCTACTAGACAGTGTGTTCTGTATCTCCCTGTAGCTACTAGACAGTGTGTTCTGTATCTCCCTGTAGCTACTAGACAGTGTGTTCTGTATCTCCCTGTAGCTACTAGACAGTGTGTTCTGTATCTCCCTGTAGCTACTAGACAGTGTGTTCTGTATCTCCCTGTAGCTACTAGACAGTGTGTTCTGTATCTCCCTGTAGCTACTAGACAGTGTGTTCTGTATCTCCCTGTAGCTACTAGACAGTGTGTTCTGTATCTCCCTGTAGCCACTAGACAGTGTGTTCTGTATCTCCCTGTAGCCACTAGACAGTGTGTTCTGTATCTCCCTGTAGCTACTAGACAGTGTGTTCTGTATCTCCCTGTAGCTACTAGACAGTGTGTTCTGTATCTCCCTGTAGCTACTAGACAGTGTGTTCTGTATCTCCCTGTAGCTACTAGACAGTGTGTTCTGTATCTCCCTGTAGCTACTAGACAGTGTGTTCTGTATCTCCCTGTAGCTACTAGACAGTGTGTTCTGTATCTCCCTGTAGCTACTAGACAGTGTGTTCTGTATCTCCCTGTAGCTACTAGACAGTGTGTTCTGTATCTCCCTGTAGCTACTAGACAGTGTGTTCTGTATCTCCCTGTAGCTACTAGACAGTGTGTTCTGTATCTCCCTGTAGCTACTAGACAGTGTGTTCTGTATCTCCCTGTAGCTACTAGACAGTGTGTTCTGTATCTCCCTGTAGCTACTAGACAGTGTGTTCTGTATCTCCCTGTAGCTACTAGACAGTGTGTTCTGTATCTCCCTGTAGCTACTAGACAGTGTGTTCTGTATCTCCCTGTAGCTACTAGACAGTGTGTTCTGTATCTCCCTGTAGCCACTAGACAGTGTGTTCTGTATCTCCCTGTAGCTACTAGACAGTGTGTTCTGTATCTCCCTGTAGCTACTAGACAGTGTGTTCTGTATCTCCCTGTAGCTACTAGACAGTGTGTTCTGTATCTCCCTGTAGCTACTAGACAGTATGTTCTGTATCTCCCTGTAGCTACTAGACAGTGTGTTCTGTATCTCCCTGTAGCTACTAGACAGTGTGTTCTGTATCTCCCTGTAGCTACTAGACAGTGTGTTCTGTATCTCCCTGTAGCTACTAGACAGTGTGTTCTGTATCTCCCTGTAGCTACTAGACAGTGTGTTCTGTATCTCCCTGTAGCTACTAGACAGTGTGTTCTGTATCTCCCTGTAGCCACTAGACAGTGTGTTCTGTATCTCCCTGTAGCTACTAGACAGTGTGTTCTGTATCTCCCTGTAGCTACTAGACAGTGTGTTCTGTATCTCCCTGTAGCCACTAGACAGTGTGTTCTGTATCTCCCTGTAGCTACTAGACAGTATGTTCTGTATCTCCCTGTAGCCACTAGACAGTGTGTTCTGTATCTCCCTGTAGCTACTAGACAGTGTGTTCTGTATCTCCCTGTAGCTACTAGACAGTATGTTCTGTATCTCCCTGTAGCCACTAGACAGTGTGTTCTGTATCTCCCTGTAGCTACTAGACAGTGTGTTCTGTATCTCCCTGTAGCTACTAGACAGTGTGTTCTGTATCTCCCTGTAGCTACTAGACAGTATGTTCTGTATCTCCCTGTAGCTACTAGACAGTGTGTTCTGTATCTCCCTGTAGCTACTAGACAGTATGTTCTGTATCTCCCTGTAGCTACTAGACAGTGTGTTCTGTATCTCCCTGTAGCTACTAGACAGTATGTTCTGTATCTCCCTGTAGCTACTAGACAGTATGTTCTGTATCTCCCTGTAGCTACTAGACAGTATGTTCTGTATCTCCCTGTAGCTACTAGACAGTGTGTTCTGTATCTCCCTGTAGCTACTAGACAGTGTGTTCTGTATCTCCCTGTAGCCACTAGACAGTGTGTTCTGTATCTCCCTGTAGCTACTAGACAGTGTGTTCTGTATCTCCCTGTAGCTACTAGACAGTATGTTCTGTATCTCCCTGTAGCTACTAGACAGTATGTTCTGTATCTCCCTGTAGCTACTAGACAGTATGTTCTGTATCTCCCTGTAGCCACTAGACAGTGTGTTCTGTATCTCCCTGTAGCTACTAGACAGTGTGTTCTGTATCTCCCTGTAGCTACTAGACAGTGTGTTCTGTATCTCCCTGTAGCTACTAGACAGTGTGTTCTGTATCTCCCTGTAGCTACTAGACAGTATGTTCTGTATCTCCCTGTAGCTACTAGACAGTATGTTCTGTCTCTCCCTGTAGCTACTAGACAGTGTGTTCTGTATCTCCCTGTAGCTACTAGACTCTGACAGTGTGTTCTGTATCTCCCTGTAGCTACTAGACAGTATGTTCTGTATCTCCCTGTAGCTACTAGACAGTGTGTTCTGTATCTCCCTGTAGCCACTAGACAGTGTGTTCTGTATCTCCCTGTAGCTACTAGACAGTATGTTCTGTATCTCCCTGTAGCTACTAGACAGTATGTTCTGTATCTCCCTGTAGCTACTAGACAGTGTGTTCTGTATCTCCCTGTAGCTACTAGACAGTGTGTTCTGTATCTCCCTGTAGCTACTAGACAGTATGTTCTGTATCTCCCTGTAGCTACTAGACAGTGTGTTCTGTATCTCCCTGTAGCTACTAGACAGTGTGTTCTGTATCTCCCTGTAGCTACTAGACAGTGTGTTCTGTATCTCCCTGTAGCTACTAGACAGTATGTTCTGTATCTCCCTGTAGCTACTAGACAGTGTGTTCTGTATCTCCCTGTAGCTACTAGACAGTGTGTTCTGTATCTCCCTGTAGCTACTAGACAGTGTGTTCTGTATCTCCCTGTAGCTACTAGACAGTATGTTCTGTATCTCCCTGTAGCCACTAGACAGTGTGTTCTGTATCTCCCTGTAGCCACTAGACAGTGTGTTCTGTATCTCCCTGTAGCCACTAGACAGTGTGTTCTGTATCTCCCTGTAGCTACTAGACAGTATGTTCTGTATCTCCCTGTAGCTACTAGACAGTGTGTTCTGTATCTCCCTGTAGCTACTAGACAGTGTGTTCTGTATCTCCCTGTAGCTACTAGACAGTGTGTTCTGTATCTCCCTGTAGCTACTAGACAGTATGTTCTGTATCTCCCTGTAGCCACTAGACTCTGACAGTGTGTTCTGTATCTCCCTGTAGCCACTAGACAGTATGTTCTGTATCTCCCTGTAGCCACTAGAGTGTGTTCTGTATCTCCCTGTAGCCACTAGACAGTGTGTTCTGTATCTCCCTGTAGCCACTAGACAGTGTGTTCTGTATCTCCCTGTAGCCACTAGACAGTGTGTTCTGTATCTCCCTGTAGCCACTAGACAGTGTGTTCTGTATCTCCCTGTAGCCACTAGACAGTGTGTTCTGTATCTCCCTGTAGCTACTAGACAGTGTGTTCTGTATCTCCCTGTAGCTACTAGACAGTGTGTTCTGTATCTCCCTGTAGCTACTAGACAGTGTGTTCTGTATCTCCCTGTAGCCACTAGACAGTGTGTTCTGTATCTCCCTGTAGCCACTAGACAGTGTGTTCTGTATCTCCCTGTAGCCACTAGAGTGTGTTCTGTATCTCCCTGTAGCTACTAGACAGTGTGTTCTGTATCTCCCTGTAGCTACTAGACAGTGTGTTCTGTATCTCCCTGTAGCCACTAGACAGTGTGTTCTGTATCTCCCTGTAGCCACTAGAGTGTGTTCTGTATCTCCCTGTAGCTACTAGACAGTGTGTTCTGTATCTCCCTGTAGCTACTAGACAGTGTGTTCTGTATCTCCCTGTAGCTACTAGACAGTGTGTTCTGTATCTCCCTGTAGCTACTAGACAGTATGTTCTGTATCTCCCTGTAGCTACTAGACAGTGTGTTCTGTATCTCCCTGTAGCTACTAGACAGTGTGTTCTGTATCTCCCTGTAGCCACTAGACAGTGTGTTCTGTATCTCCCTGTAGCTACTAGACAGTGTGTTCTGTATCTCCCTGTAGCTACTAGACAGTATGTTCTGTATCTCCCTGTAGCTACTAGACAGTGTGTTCTGTATCTCCCTGTAGCTACTAGACAGTGTGTTCTGTATCTCCCTGTAGCTACTAGACAGTATGTTCTGTATCTCCCTGTAGCTACTAGACAGTGTGTTCTGTATCTCCCTGTAGCTACTAGACAGTGTGTTCTGTATCTCCCTGTAGCTACTAGACAGTATGTTCTGTATCTCCCTGTAGCTACTAGACAGTGTGTTCTGTATCTCCCTGTAGCTACTAGACAGTGTGTTCTGTATCTCCCTGTAGCTACTAGACAGTGTGTTCTGTATCTCCCTGTAGCTACTAGACAGTGTGTTCTGTATCTCCCTGTAGCCACTAGACAGTGTGTTCTGTATCTCCCTGTAGCTACTAGACAGTGTGTTCTGTATCTCCCTGTAGCTACTAGACAGTATGTTCTGTATCTCCCTGTAGCTACTAGACAGTGTGTTCTGTATCTCCCTGTAGCTACTAGACAGTATGTTCTGTATCTCCCTGTAGCTACTAGACAGTGTGTTCTGTATCTCCTGTAGCTACTAGACAGTGTGTTCTGTATCTCCCTGTAGCCACTAGACAGTGTGTTCTGTATCTCCCTGTAGCTACTAGACAGTGTGTTCTGTATCTCCCTGTAGCTACTAGACAGTATGTTCTGTATCTCCCTGTAGCTACTAGACAGTGTGTTCTGTATCTCCCTGTAGCTACTAGACAGTATGTTCTGTATCTCCCTGTAGCTACTAGACAGTATGTTCTGTATCTCCCTGTAGCTACTAGACAGTGTGTTCTGTATCTCCCTGTAGCTACTAGACAGTGTGTTCTGTATCTCCCTGTAGCTACTAGACAGTGTGTTCTGTATCTCCCTGTAGCTACTAGACAGTGTGTTCTGTATCTCCCTGTAGCTACTAGACAGTATGTTCTGTATCTCCCTGTAGCCACTAGACTCTGACAGTGTGTTCTGTATCTCCCTGTAGCCACTAGACAGTGTGTTCTGTATCTCCCTGTAGCCACTAGACAGTGTGTTCTGTATCTCCCTGTAGCCACTAGACAGTGTGTTCTGTATCTCCCTGTAGCCACTAGACAGTGTGTTCTGTATCTCCCTGTAGCTACTAGACAGTATGTTCTGTATCTCCCTGTAGCTACTAGACAGTGTGTTCTGTATCTCCCTGTAGCCACTAGACAGTGTGTTCTGTATCTCCCTGTAGCTACTAGACAGTGTGTTCTGTATCTCCCTGTAGCTACTAGACAGTGTGTTCTGTATCTCCCTGTAGCTACTAGACAGTGTGTTCTGTATCTCCCTGTAGCTACTAGACAGTGTGTTCTGTATCTCCCTGTAGCTACTAGACAGTGTGTTCTGTATCTCCCTGTAGCTACTAGACAGTGTGTTCTGTATCTCCCTGTAGCTACTAGACAGTGTGTTCTGTATCTCCCTGTAGCTACTAGACAGTGTGTTCTGTATCTCCCTGTAGCTACTAGACAGTATGTTCTGTATCTCCCTGTAGCTACTAGACAGTGTGTTCTGTATCTCCCTGTAGCTACTACACAGTATGTTCTGTATCTCCCTGTAGCTACTAGACAGTGTGTTCTGTATCTCCCTGTAGCTACTAGACAGTGTGTTCTGTATCTCCCTGTAGCTACTAGACAGTGTGTTCTGTATCTCCCTGTAGCTACTAGACAGTATGTTCTGTATCTCCCTGTAGCTACTAGACAGTGTGTTCTGTATCTCCCTGTAGCTACTAGACAGTGTGTTCTGTATCTCCCTGTAGCTACTAGACAGTGTGTTCTGTATCTCCCTGTAGCTACTAGACAGTGTGTTCTGTATCTCCCTGTAGCTACTAGACAGTGTGTTCTGTATCTCCCTGTAGCCACTAGACAGTGTGTTCTGTATCTCCCTGTAGCTACTAGACAGTGTGTTCTGTATCTCCCTGTAGCTACTAGACAGTATGTTCTGTATCTCCCTGTAGCTACTAGACAGTGTGTTCTGTATCTCCCTGTAGCTACTAGCTCTGACAGTGTGTTCTGTATCTCCCTGTAGCTACTAGACAGTATGTTCTGTATCTCCCTGTAGCTACTAGACAGTGTGTTCTGTATCTCCCTGTAGCCACTAGACAGTGTGTTCTGTATCTCCCTGTAGCTACTAGACAGTGTGTTCTGTATCTCCCTGTAGCTACTAGACAGTGTGTTCTGTATCTCCCTGTAGCTACTAGACAGTGTGTTCTGTATCTCCCTGTAGCTACTAGACAGTGTGTTCTGTATCTCCCTGTAGCCACTAGACAGTGTGTTCTGTATCTCCCTGTAGCTACTAGACAGTGTGTTCTGTATCTCCCTGTAGCTACTAGACAGTGTGTTCTGTATCTCCCTGTAGCTACTAGACAGTGTGTTCTGTATCTCCCTGTAGCTACTAGACAGTATGTTCTGTATCTCCCTGTAGCTACTAGACAGTGTGTTCTGTATCTCCCTGTAGCTACTAGACAGTGTGTTCTGTATCTCCCTGTAGCTACTAGACAGTGTGTTCTGTATCTCCCTGTAGCTACTAGACAGTGTGTTCTGTATCTCCCTGTAGCTACTAGACAGTGTGTTCTGTATCTCCCTGTAGCTACTAGACAGTGTGTTCTGTATCTCCCTGTAGCCACTAGACAGTGTGTTCTGTATCTCCCTGTAGCTACTAGACAGTGTGTTCTGTATCTCCCTGTAGCTACTAGACAGTGTGTTCTGTATCTCCCTGTAGCCACTAGACAGTGTGTTCTGTATCTCCCTGTAGCTACTAGACAGTATGTTCTGTATCTCCCTGTAGCCACTAGACAGTGTGTTCTGTATCTCCCTGTAGCTACTAGACAGTGTGTTCTGTATCTCCCTGTAGCTACTAGACAGTATGTTCTGTATCTCCCTGTAGCCTACTAGACAGTGTGTTCTGTATCTCCCTGTAGCTACTAGACAGTGTGTTCTGTATCTCCCTGTAGCTACTAGACAGTGTGTTCTGTATCTCCCTGTAGCTACTAGACAGTATGTTCTGTATCTCCCTGTAGCTACTAGACAGTGTGTTCTGTATCTCCCTGTAGCTACTAGACAGTATGTTCTGTATCTCCCTGTAGCTACTAGACAGTGTGTTCTGTATCTCCCTGTAGCTACTAGACAGTATGTTCTGTATCTCCCTGTAGCTACTAGACAGTATGTTCTGTATCTCCCTGTAGCTACTAGACAGTATGTTCTGTATCTCCTGTAGCTACTAGACAGTGTGTTCTGTATCTCCCTGTAGCTACTAGACAGTGTGTTCTGTATCTCCCTGTAGCCACTAGACAGTGTGTTCTGTATCTCCCTGTAGCTACTAGACAGTGTGTTCTGTATCTCCCTGTAGCTACTAGACAGTATGTTCTGTATCTCCCTGTAGCTACTAGACAGTATGTTCTGTATCTCCCTGTAGCTACTAGACAGTATGTTCTGTATCTCCCTGTAGCCACTAGACAGTGTGTTCTGTATCTCCCTGTAGCTACTAGACAGTGTGTTCTGTATCTCCCTGTAGCTACTAGACAGTGTGTTCTGTATCTCCCTGTAGCTACTAGACAGTGTGTTCTGTATCTCCCTGTAGCTACTAGACAGTATGTTCTGTATCTCCCTGTAGCTACTAGACAGTATGTTCTGTCTCTCCCTGTAGCTACTAGACAGTGTGTTCTGTATCTCCCTGTAGCTACTAGACTCTGACAGTGTGTTCTGTATCTCCCTGTAGCTACTAGACAGTATGTTCTGTATCTCCCTGTAGCTACTAGACAGTGTGTTCTGTATCTCCCTGTAGCTACTAGACAGTGTGTTCTGTATCTCCCTGTAGCTACTAGACAGTGTGTTCTGTATCTCCCTGTAGCTACTAGACAGTGTGTTCTGTATCTCCCTGTAGCTACTAGACAGTGTGTTCTGTATCTCCCTGTAGCTACTAGACAGTGTGTTCTGTATCTCCCTGTAGCTACTAGACAGTGTGTTCTGTATCTCCCTGTAGCTACTAGACAGTATGTTCTGTATCTCCCTGTAGCTACTAGACAGTGTGTTCTGTATCTCCTGTAGCTACTAGACAGTGTGTTCTGTATCTCCCTGTAGCTACTAGACAGTGTGTTCTGTATCTCCCTGTAGCTACTAGACAGTATGTTCTGTATCTCCCTGTAGCTACTAGACAGTGTGTTCTGTATCTCCCTGTAGCTACTAGACAGTGTGTTCTGTATCTCCCTGTAGCTACTAGACAGTGTGTTCTGTATCTCCCTGTAGCTACTAGACAGTATGTTCTGTATCTCCCTGTAGCCACTAGACAGTGTGTTCTGTATCTCCCTGTAGCCACTAGACAGTGTGTTCTGTATCTCCCTGTAGCCACTAGACAGTGTGTTCTGTATCTCCCTGTAGCTACTAGACAGTATGTTCTGTATCTCCCTGTAGCTACTAGACAGTGTGTTCTGTATCTCCCTGTAGCTACTAGACAGTGTGTTCTGTATCTCCCTGTAGCTACTAGACAGTGTGTTCTGTATCTCCCTGTAGCTACTAGACAGTATGTTCTGTATCTCCCTGTAGCCACTAGACTCTGACAGTGTGTTCTGTATCTCCCTGTAGCCACTAGACAGTATGTTCTGTATCTCCCTGTAGCCACTAGAGTGTGTTCTGTATCTCCCTGTAGCCACTAGACAGTGTGTTCTGTATCTCCCTGTAGCTACTAGACAGTATGTTCTGTATCTCCCTGTAGCCACTAGAGTGTGTTCTGTATCTCCCTGTAGCCACTAGACAGTGTGTTCTGTATCTCCCTGTAGCCACTAGACAGTGTGTTCTGTATCTCCCTGTAGCCACTAGACAGTGTGTTCTGTATCTCCCTGTAGCCACTAGACAGTGTGTTCTGTATCTCCCTGTAGCCACTAGACAGTGTGTTCTGTATCTCCCTGTAGCTACTAGACAGTGTGTTCTGTATCTCCCTGTAGCTACTAGACAGTGTGTTCTGTATCTCCCTGTAGCTACTAGACAGTGTGTTCTGTATCTCCCTGTAGCCACTAGACAGTGTGTTCTGTATCTCCCTGTAGCCACTAGACAGTGTGTTCTGTATCTCCCTGTAGCCACTAGAGTGTGTTCTGTATCTCCCTGTAGCTACTAGACAGTGTGTTCTGTATCTCCCTGTAGCTACTAGACAGTGTGTTCTGTATCTCCCTGTAGCTACTAGACAGTGTGTTCTGTATCTCCCTGTAGCTACTAGACAGTGTGTTCTGTATCTCCCTGTAGCTACTAGACAGTATGTTCTGTATCTCCCTGTAGCTACTAGACAGTGTGTTCTGTATCTCCCTGTAGCCACTAGACAGTGTGTTCTGTATCTCCCTGTAGCCACTAGAGTGTGTTCTGTATCTCCCTGTAGCTACTAGACAGTGTGTTCTGTATCTCCCTGTAGCTACTAGACAGTGTGTTCTGTATCTCCCTGTAGCTACTAGACAGTGTGTTCTGTATCTCCCTGTAGCTACTAGACAGTATGTTCTGTATCTCCCTGTAGCTACTAGACAGTGTGTTCTGTATCTCCCTGTAGCTACTAGACAGTGTGTTCTGTATCTCCCTGTAGCCACTAGACAGTGTGTTCTGTATCTCCCTGTAGCTACTAGACAGTGTGTTCTGTATCTCCCTGTAGCTACTAGACAGTATGTTCTGTATCTCCCTGTAGCTACTAGACAGTGTGTTCTGTATCTCCCTGTAGCTACTAGACAGTGTGTTCTGTATCTCCCTGTAGCTACTAGACAGTATGTTCTGTATCTCCCTGTAGCTACTAGACAGTGTGTTCTGTATCTCCCTGTAGCTACTAGACAGTGTGTTCTGTATCTCCCTGTAGCTACTAGACAGTATGTTCTGTATCTCCCTGTAGCTACTAGACAGTGTGTTCTGTATCTCCCTGTAGCTACTAGACAGTGTGTTCTGTATCTCCCTGTAGCCACTAGACAGTGTGTTCTGTATCTCCCTGTAGCTACTAGACAGTGTGTTCTGTATCTCCCTGTAGCTACTAGACAGTATGTTCTGTATCTCCCTGTAGCTACTAGACAGTGTGTTCTGTATCTCCCTGTAGCTACTAGACAGTATGTTCTGTATCTCCCTGTAGCTACTAGACAGTATGTTCTGTATCTCCCTGTAGCTACTAGACAGTGTGTTCTGTATCTCCCTGTAGCTACTAGACAGTGTGTTCTGTATCTCCCTGTAGCTACTAGACAGTGTGTTCTGTATCTCCCTGTAGCTACTAGACAGTGTGTTCTGTATCTCCCTGTAGCTACTAGACAGTATGTTCTGTATCTCCCTGTAGCCACTAGACTCTGACAGTGTGTTCTGTATCTCCCTGTAGCCACTAGACAGTGTGTTCTGTATCTCCCTGTAGCCACTAGACAGTGTGTTCTGTATCTCCCTGTAGCCACTAGACAGTGTGTTCTGTATCTCCCTGTAGCCACTAGACAGTGTGTTCTGTATCTCCCTGTAGCTACTAGACAGTATGTTCTGTATCTCCCTGTAGCTACTAGACAGTGTGTTCTGTATCTCCCTGTAGCCACTAGACAGTGTGTTCTGTATCTCCCTGTAGCTACTAGACAGTGTGTTCTGTATCTCCCTGTAGCTACTAGACAGTGTGTTCTGTATCTCCCTGTAGCTACTAGACAGTGTGTTCTGTATCTCCCTGTAGCTACTAGACAGTGTGTTCTGTATCTCCCTGTAGCTACTAGACAGTGTGTTCTGTATCTCCCTGTAGCTACTAGACAGTGTGTTCTGTATCTCCCTGTAGCTACTAGACAGTGTGTTCTGTATCTCCCTGTAGCTACTAGACAGTGTGTTCTGTATCTCCCTGTAGCTACTAGACAGTATGTTCTGTATCTCCCTGTAGCTACTAGACAGTGTGTTCTGTATCTCCCTGTAGCTACTACACAGTATGTTCTGTATCTCCCTGTAGCTACTAGACAGTGTGTTCTGTATCTCCCTGTAGCTACTAGACAGTGTGTTCTGTATCTCCCTGTAGCTACTAGACAGTGTGTTCTGTATCTCCCTGTAGCTACTAGACAGTATGTTCTGTATCTCCCTGTAGCTACTAGACAGTGTGTTCTGTATCTCCCTGTAGCTACTAGACAGTGTGTTCTGTATCTCCCTGTAGCTACTAGACAGTGTGTTCTGTATCTCCCTGTAGCTACTAGACAGTGTGTTCTGTATCTCCCTGTAGCTACTAGACAGTGTGTTCTGTATCTCCCTGTAGCCACTAGACAGTGTGTTCTGTATCTCCCTGTAGCTACTAGACAGTGTGTTCTGTATCTCCCTGTAGCTACTAGACAGTATGTTCTGTATCTCCCTGTAGCTACTAGACAGTGTGTTCTGTATCTCCCTGTAGCTACTAGACAGTGTGTTCTGTATCTCCCTGTAGCCACTAGACAGTATGTTCTGTATCTCCCTGTAGCTACTAGACAGTATGTTCTGTATCTCCCTGTAGCTACTAGACAGTGTGTTCTGTATCTCCCTGTAGCTACTAGACAGTGTGTTCTGTATCTCCCTGTAGCTACTAGACAGTGTGTTCTGTATCTCCCTGTAGCTACTAGACAGTGTGTTCTGTATCTCCCTGTAGCTACTAGACGGTGTGTTCTGTATCTCCCTGTAGCCACTAGACAGTGTGTTCTGTATCTCCCTGTAGCTACTAGACAGTGTGTTCTGTATCTCCCTGTAGCTACTAGACACTGTGTTCTGTATCTCCCTGTAGCTACTAGACTCTGACAGTATGTTCTGTATCTCCCTGTAGCCACTAGACTCTGACAGTAGTGTGTTCTGTATCTCCCTGTAGATGCTGAGTGTGGAGCTACTGAGCGTGCTCCATAGACTGATGGTGACTCGAGAGGCGCCGGTCATCCAGCTGGCGGTCTTGGAGTTGGTCAGACAGATCGTGACCGCTGCCCAGGAGCACGTCCAAGAGAGACGGCACAGCGCCGAGGGTAAACATACACGTTTTTTGTTACATTTTTACACTTGAGGGTTTACATTTAACCCCGGCTTAACCATTTCACCGTCGGTAGTGTGATAGTAAAGGGTTAACCTTCTATGGTGTGGGCAGTGAAAGGGTTAACCTGCTGTTGTGTGTGGCAGTGAAAGGGTTAACATTATGTGTATTGTCGCAGTGAAAGGGTTAACCGTTACAGGGCCGAGATTCATATCACGCCATAAACCGATCAATACAGTCCGTATTAATTAATGTAGCGTTTTTTTTCTCTCCAAAAGAGTAAAGACCCTAACCCTATGAAAACCGCAGTCAAAGTATATATTTTCAGCACTACGTTTGTTTACCAATGATTTTTTAAGTGTTATAATTATGAGTTTATAGAAATCTCAGTGCATTCATTCGGAAACCGGCGGATAGTGATGCGAGGAAATAGCGCAGCCAAAAGTGAGTGTGACCCAGGGCTTTCGATGGGCTTTTCGAATTTCATAAAACTACACTACCCAGCTCACGCCACTCACGCCAGCCCCTGTCAAACCTGGAGCCGTCTGACGTGAAATAATCTTTGAACGTAATTTTCCGTGAATATGTCTCACGGGTCGAACAAACCTGAACGTTATTGCCATAAAATAAAACGTAGTTAGTTTCTTTACCTTTCTGTGAACGTCGTTGCAATCTGATGAGAGATGGCGGAGCTATTTACATTATAAAAAAGTAACTGTACTTATAGTAGATTTCATTCACGTTTTTTTTCTGTTCTAACAACAGACATTTACAGCGTGTTTTAACAGACATTTACAGTGTGTTCTAACAGACATTTACAGTGTGTTCTAACAGACATTTACAGTGTGTTCTAACAAACATTTACAGTGTGTTCTAACAGACATTTACAGCGTGTTCTTCTAACAGACATTTACAGTGTTCTAACAGACATTTACAGTGTTCTAACAAACATTTACAGTGTGTTCTTCTAACAGACATTTACAGTGTTCTAACAGACATTTACAGTGTTCTAACAGACATTTACAGCGTGTTCTTCTAACAGACATTTACAGTGTTCTAACAGACATTTACAGTGTGTTCTAACAAACATTTACAGTGTGTTCTAACAGACATTTACAGTGTGTTCTAACAGACATTTACAGTGTGTTCTAACAGACATTTACAGTGTGTTCTAACAGACATTTACAGTGTGTTCTAACAGACATTTACAGCGTGTTCTAACAGACATTTACAGCGTGTTCTAACAGACATTTACAGTGTGTTCTAACAGACATTTACAGTGTGTTCTAACAGACATTTACAGTGTGTTCTAACAGACATTTACAGCGTGTTCTAACAGACATTTACAGTGTGTTCTAACAGACATTTACAGTGTGTTCTAACAGACATTTACAGCGTGTTCTAACAGACATTTACAGTGTGTTCTAACAGACATTTACAGCGTGTTCTAACAGACATTTACAGCGTGTTCTAACAGACATTTACAGTGTGTTCTAACAGACATTTACAGTGTGTTCTAACAGACATTTACAGTGTGTTCTAACAGACATTTACAGCGTGTTCTAACAGACATTTACAGTGTGTTCTAACAGACATTTACAGTGTTCTAACAGACATTTACAGTGTTCTAACAGACATTTACAGCGTGTTCTAACAGTCATTTACAGCGTGTTCTAACAGACATTTACAGTGTGTTCTAACAGACATTTACAGTGTTCTAACAGACATTTACAGTGTGTTCTAACAGACATTTACAGTGTGTTCTAACAGACATTTACAGCGTGTTCTAACAGACATTTACAGTGTGTTCTAACAGACATTTACAGTGTGTTCTAACAGACATTTACAGTGTTCTAACAGACATTTACAGCGTGTTCTAACAGACATTTACAGCGTGTTCTAACAGACATTTACAGTGTGTTCTAACAGACATTTACAGCGTGTTCTAACAGACATTTACAGTGTTCTAACAGACATTTACAGTGTTCTAACAGACATTTACAGTGTGTTCTAACAGACATTTACAGCGTGTTCTAACAGACATTTACAGTGTTCTAACAGACATTTACAGTGTGTTCTAACAGACATTTACAGTGTTCTAACAGACATTTACAGTGTGTTCTAACAGACATTTACAGTGTTCTAACAGACATTTACAGCGTGTTCTAACAGACATTTACAGTGTTCTAACAGATATTTACAGTGTGTTCTAACAGACATTTACAGTGTTCTAACAGACATTTACAGTGTGTTCTAACAGACATTTACAGTGTGTTCTAACAGACATTTACAGTGTGTTCTAACAGACATTTACAGCGCTGAGGGTAAACATAGTTTTATGGAGACAGGGAAGACGAGACACATGTGGAAAACAGCAGTGATGTAAAACGAGTGTGTCTCTCTCTCCCAGTGGACGACGGGGCGGAGGAGAAGGAGACGGTCCCAGAGTTCGGGGAGGGTCGGGACACCGGCGGTTTGATTCCCGGCCGGTCGCTGGTGTTCGGAGCTCTGGAGCTGTGTCTGTGTGTCCTGGTCCGGAAGCTTCCGCAGCTCAGTCCAAAGCTGGCTGGAACCAGCCCCTCAGGTGGTGATGATGATGATGATGATGATTTAATTTAATTTTCATTTGAAACCTTGATTTAAACTCAAAAGGCAACTGAGGTTTCCCTCATTTACAGTCACGTCGAGTGTACATACAGAAATAAGCATAAAAGCATAACAAATCATAACAATAAGACCGCAACATGATGCCAAGGACCAGCCAGTCACTAGAACGGGGGGGAGGATTGGTGACGACATTGTCCTCAATATCCAGCTATAAGCCGCTGAATTAGCAGGCAAACCAATAAACTAATGTAGCCTACATCTGCCACAAAGTGAAAACCTGAAGAGAGCATCAAAGGCAACACAACCAGTGGTCCAATAGTGCTTCTAGTCAGTGACTCATCAACCAGTGGTCCAATAGTGCTTCTAGTCAGTGACTCATCAACCAGTGGTCCAATAGTGCTTCTAGTCAGTGACTCATCAACCAGTGGTCCAATAGTGCTTCTAGTCGGTGACTCATCAACCAGTGGTCCAATAGTGCTTCTAGTCAGTGACTCATCAACCAGTGGTCCAATAGTGCTTCTAGTCGGTGACTCATCAACCAGTGGTCCAATAGTGCTTCTAGTCAGTGACTCATCAACCAGTGGTCCAATAGTGCTTCTAGTCAGTGACTCATCAACCAGTGGTCCAATAGTGCTTCTAGTCAGTGACTCATCAACCAGTGGTCCAATAGTGCTTCTAGTCAGTGACTCATCAACCAGTGGTCCAATAGTGCTTCTAGTCAGTGACTCATCAACCAGTGGTCCAATAGTGCTTCTAGTCAGTGACTCATCAACCAGTGGTCCAATAGTGCTTCTAGTCGGTGACTCATCAACCAGTGGTCCAATAGTGCTTCTAGTCAGTGACTCATCAACCAGTGGTCCAATAGTGCTTCTAGTCAGTGACTCATCAACCAGTGGTCCAATAGTGCTTCTAGTTGGTGACTCATCAACCAGTAGTCCAATAGTGCTTCTAGTCGGTGACTCATCAACCTGTAGTCCAATAGTGCTTCTAGTCAGTGACTCATCAACCTGTAGTCCAATAGTGCTTCTAGTCGGTGACTCATCAACCAGTAGTCCAATAGTGCTTCTAGTCGGTGACTCATCAACCAGTGGTCCAATAGTGCTTCTAGTCAGTGACTCATAGAATGTCATGCAGGTCTTCCAGGGTTTGATTATTAAGTTGTGTTGATGGATGAATGTTCTACAGTAGATATATGACACTATGGCTCTATGTATCTGTTGGTCTCGTCCAGGACCAGGAGGCTCTGTCTGGACCCTGGATGACAGTGACTGTCGCCTGGTGACCTCAGCTCTAGCCATCCTGTCTGACCTACCTTCTATCTGCTCTCCTGAGGGTGAGACAGACACGCACGCACGCACGCACGCACGCACGCACGCACGCACGCACGCACGCACACACACACACACACACACACACACACACACACACACACACACACACACACAATACATGTTTCATTTCCAAATGTGTCCATAGGTCATTAGCTTGTAGCACTAATAGTGGTATGCTGTTTTCTCTCTGTCCTACAGGCAGTGTGTCCATCCTGCCTACAGTACTATATTTACTGATGGGAGTCCTGAGAGAACTAGTCCACCAACCAAACCCTGAGACAGGTACTGGAACTACCACTACACTACGCTACATTATAACTACACTACGCTACATTACAACTACACTATGCTGCATTACAACTACACTACGCTACATTATAACTACACTACGCTACATTACAACTACACTATGCTGCATTACAACTACACTATGCTACATTACAACTACACTATGCTACATTACAACTACACTATGCTACATTACAACTACACTATGCTACATTACAACTACACTATGCTGCATTACAACTACACTACGCTACATTACAACTACACTATGCTGCATTACAACTACACTATGCTACATTACAACTACACTATGCTGCATTACAACTACACTATGCTGCATTACAACTACACTATGCTACATTACAACTACGCTACATTACAACTACACTATGCTGCATTACAACTACACTATGCTGCATTATAACTACACTATGCTACATTACAACTACACTACGCTACATTACAACTACACTATGCTGCATTACAACTACACTATGCTGCATTATAACTACACTATGCTGCATTACAACTACACTACGCTACATTACAACTACACTATGCTGCATTACAACTACACTATGCTGCATTATAACTACACTATGCTACATTATAACTACACTACGCTACATTACAACTACACTATGCTGCATTATAACTACACTATGCTGCATTACAACTACACTATGCTACATTACAACTACACTACGCTACATTACAACTACGCTACATTACAACTACACTATGCTGCATTATAACTACACTATGCTGCATTACAACTACACTATGCTGCATTATAACTACACTATGCTGCATTACAACTACACTATGCTGCATTATAACTACACTATGCTGCATTACAACTACACTACGCTGCATTACAACTACACTGCTGCATTACAACTACACTACGCTGCATTACAACTACACTATGCTGCATTATAACTACACTATGCTGCATTACAACTACACTATGCTACATTACAACTACACTATGCTACATTACAACTACACTATGCTGCATTACAACTACACTATGCTGCATTACAACTACACTATGCTACATTACAACTACACTATGCTGCATTACAACTACACTATGCTACATTATAACTACACTATGCTACATTATAACTACACTATGCTACATTATAACTACACTATGCTACATTATAACTACACTATGCTACATTATAACTATACTATGCTGCATTACAACTACACTATGCTGCATTACAACTACACTATGCTACATTACAACTACACTATGCTACATTACAACTACACTATGCTACATTATAACTATACTATGCTGCATTACAACTACACTATGCTGCATTACAACTACACTATGCTGCATTACAACTACACTATGCTACATTACAACTACACTATGCTACATTACAACTACACTATGCTGCATTACAACTACACTATGCTACATTATAACTACACTATGCTGCATTACAACTACACTATGCTGCATTACAACTACACTATGCTACATTACAACTACACTATGCTACATTACAACTACACTATGCTACATTACAACTACACTATGCTGCATTACAACTACACTATGCTACATTACAACTACACTATGCTGCATTACAACTACACTATGCTACATTACAACTACACTATGCTGCATTACAACTACACTATGCTGCATTACAACTACACTATGCTACATTACAACTACACTATGCTGCATTACAACTACACTATGCTGCATTACAACTACACTATGCTACATTACAACTACACTATGCTACATTACAACTACACTATGCTACATTATAACTATACTATGCTGCATTACAACTACACTATGCTGCATTATAACTATACTATGCTGCATTACAACTATACTATGCTACATTACAACTACACTATGCTACATTACAACTATACTATGCTACATTACAACTACACTATGCTACATTACAACTATACTATGCTGCATTACAACTACACTATGCTACATTACAACTATACTATGCTACATTACAACTACACTACGCTACATTATAACTATACTATGCTGCATTACAACTACACTATGCTACATTACAACTACACTATGCTGCATTACAACTACACTATGCTGCATTATAACTATACTATGCTGCATTACAACTACACTATGCTGCATTATAACTATACTATGCTGCATTACAACTACACTATGCTGCATTACAACTACACTATGCTACATTACAACTACACTATGCTACATTACAACTACACTATGCTACATTACAACGACACTATGCTACATTACAACTACACTATGCTACATTATAACTACACTATGCTGCATTACAACTACACTATGCTGCATTATAACTACACTATGCTGCATTACAACTACACTATGCTACATTACAACTACACTATGCTGCATTACAACTACACTATGCTGCATTATAACTATACTATGCTGCATTACAACTACACTATGCTGCATTACAACTACACTATGCTACATTACAACTACACTATGCTACATTACAACTACACTATGCTACATTACAACGACACTATGCTACATTACAACTACACTATGCTACATTATAACTACACTATGCTGCATTACAACTACACTATGCTACATTACAACTACACTATGCTACATTACAACTACACTATGCTACATTACAACGACACTATGCTACATTACAACTACACTACGCTACATTACAACTACACTATGCTACATTACAACTACACTATGCTACATTACAACTACACTATGCTACATTATAACTACACTATGCTGCATTACAACTACACTATGCTACATTACAACTACACTATGCTGCATTACAACTACACTATGCTGCATTACAACTACACTATGCTACATTACAACTACACTATGCTGCATTACAACTACACTATGCTACATTACAACTACACTACGCTACATTACAACTACACTATGCTGCATTACAACTACACTATGCTACATTACAACTACACTACGCTACATTACAACTACACTATGCTGCATTACAACTACACTATGCTACATTACAACGACACTATGCTGCATTACAACTACACTATGCTACATTACAACTACACTATGCTACATTACAACTACACTACGCTACATTACAACTACACTATGCTGCATTACAACTACACTATGCTACATTACAACGACACTATGCTGCATTACAACTACACTATGCTGCATTACAACTACACTACGCTACATTACAACTACACTATGCTACATTACAACTACACTATGCTGCATTACAACTACACTATGCTACATTACAACTACACTATGCTACATTACAACTACACTATGCTACATTACAACTACACTATGCTGCATTACAACTACACTATGCTACATTACAACTACACTATGCTGCATTACAACTACACTATGCTACATTACAACTACACTATGCTGCATTACAACTACACTATGCTGCATTACAACTACACTATGCTACATTACAACTACACTACGCTACATTACAACTACACTATGCTACATTACAACTACACTATGCTGCATTACAACTACACTATGCTACATTACAACTACACTATGCTACATTACAACTACACTATGCTGCATTACAACTACACTATGCTACATTACAACTACACTATGCTGCATTACAACTACACTATGCTACATTACAACTACACTACGCTACATTACAACTACACTATGCTACATTACAACTACACTATGCTGCATTACAACTACACTATGCTACATTACAACTACGCTATGCTGCATTACAACTACACTATGCTACATTACAACTACACTATGCTACATTACAACTACACTATGCTACATTACAACTACACTATGCTGCATTACAACTACACTATGCTACATTACAACTACACTACGCTACATTACAACTACACTACGCTACATTACAACTACACTATGCTGCATTACAACTACACTATGCTACATTACAACTACACTATGCTACATTACAACTACACTATGCTACATTACAACTACACTATGCTACATTATAACTACACTATGCTACATTACAACTACACTATGCTACATTATAACTACACTATGCTACATTACAACTACACTATGCTGCATTACAACTACACTATGCTGCATTACAACTACACTATGCTACATTACAACTACACTATGCTGCATTACAACTACACTATGCTGCATTACAACTACACTATGCTACATTACAACTACACTATGCTACATTACAACTACACTATGCTGCATTACAACGACACTATGCTACATTACAACTACACTATGCTACATTACAACTACACTATGCTACATTACAACGACACTATGCTGCATTACAACTACACTATGCTGCATTACAACTACACTATGCTACATTACAACTACACTATGCTGCATTACAACTACACTATGCTACATTACAACTACACTATGCTGCATTACAACTACACTATGCTACATTACAACTACACTATGCTACATACAACTACACTATGCTACATTATAACTACACTATGCTGCATTACAACTACACTATGCTACATTACAACTACACTATGCTACATACAACTACACTACGCTACATTATAACTACACTATGCTGCATTACAACTACACTATGCTACATTACAACTACACTATGCTACATTACAACTACACTATGCTGCATTACAACTACACTATGCTGCATTACAACTATACTACGCTACATTACAACTACACTATGCTACATTACAACTACACTATGCTGCATTACAACTACACTATGCTACATTATAACTACACTATGCTGCATTACAACTACACTATGCTGCATTACAACTACGCTACATTACAACTACACTACGCTACATTACAACTACACTATGCTACATTACAACTACACTATGCTGCATTACAACTACGCTATGCTGCATTACAACTACACTATGCTGCATTACAACTACGCTACATTACAACTACACTACGCTACATTATAATTATACTATGCTGCATTACAACTACACTATGCTGCATTACAACTACACTATGCTGCATTACAACTACACTATGCTACATTACAACGACACTATGCTGCATTACAACTACACTATGCTGCATTACAACTACACTATGCTACATTACAACGACACTATGCTGCATTACAACGACACTATGCTGCATACAACTACACTATGCTACATTACAACTACACTATGCTGCATTACAACTACACTATGCTACATTACAACTACACTATGCTACATTACAACTACACTATGCTGCATTACAACTACACTACGCTACATTACAACTACACTACGCTACATTATAACTATACTATGCTGCATTACAACTACACTATGCTACATTACAACTACACTATGCTGCATTACAACTACACTATGCTGCATTACAACTACACTATGCTGCATACAACTATACTATGCTGCATTACAACTACACTATGCTGCATTATAACTATACTATGCTGCATTACAACTACACTATGCTACATTACAACTATACTATGCTGCATTACAACTACACTATGCTGCATTATAACTACACTATGCTGCATTACAACTACGCTACATTACAACTACACTACGCTACATTATAACTATACTATGCTGCATTACAACTACACTATGCTGCATTACAACTACACTATGCTGCATTACAACTACACTACGCTACATTACAACTACGCTACATTACAACTACACTATGCTACATTATAACGACACTATGCTGCATTACAACTACACTATGCTGCATTACAACTACACTATGCTACATTATAACGACACTATGCTACATTACAACGACACTATGCTGCATTACAACTACACTATGCTACATTACAACGACACTATGCTGCATACAACTACACTATGCTACATTACAACGACACTATGCTGCATACAACTACACTATGCTACATTACAACTACACTATGCTACATTACAACTACACTATGCTACATTACAACGACACTATGCTGCATTACAACGACACTATGCTGCATACAACTACACTATGCTACATTACAACTACACTATGCTACATTACAACTACACTATGCTACATTACAACTACACTATGCTGCATTACAACTACACTATGCTACATTATAACGACACTATGCTACATTACAACGACACTATGCTGCATTACAACGACACTATGCTACATTACAACTACACTATGCTGCATTACAACTACACTATGCTGCATTACAACTACACTATGCTACATTATAACTACACTATGCTGCATACAACTATACTATGCTACATTACAACGACACTATGCTACATTACAACTACACTATGCTACATTACAACTACACTATGCTACATTACAACTACACTATGCTACATTACAACTACACTATGCTACATTACAACTACACTATGCTACATTACAACTACACTATGCTACATTACAACTACACTATGCTACATTACAACTACACTATGCTACATTACAACGACACTATGCTACATTACAACTACACTATGCTACATTATAACTACACTATGCTACATTACAACGACACTATGCTGCATTACAACGACACTATGCTGCATACAACTACACTATGCTACATTACAACTACACTATGCTGCATTACAACTACACTATGCTACATTACAACTACACTATGCTACATTACAACTACACTATGCTACATTACAACTACACTATGCTACATTACAACTACACTATGCTGCATTACAACTACACTACGCTACATTACAACTACACTACGCTACATTATAACTATACTATGCTGCATTACAACTACACTATGCTACATTACAACTACACTATGCTACATTACAACTACACTATGCTGCATTACAACTACACTATGCTGCATTACAACTACACTATGCTGCATACAACTATACTATGCTGCATTACAACTACACTATGCTGCATTATAACTATACTATGCTGCATTACAACTACACTATGCTACATTACAACTACACTATGCTGCATTACAACTACACTATGCTGCATTACAACTACACTATGCTGCATTACAACTACACTATGCTGCATTACAACTACACTATGCTACATTACAACTACACTACGCTACATTACAACTATACTATGCTGCATTACAACTACACTATGCTGCATTACAACTACGCTACATTACAACTACACTACGCTACATTATAACTATACTATGCTGCATTACAACTACACTATGCTGCATTACAACTACACTATGCTGCATTACAACTACGCTACATTACAACTACACTACGCTACATTATAACTATACTATGCTGCATTACAACTACACTATGCTGCATTACAACTACACTATGCTACATTACAACTACACTATGCTACATTACAACTACACTATGCTACATTACAACTATACTATGCTGCATTACAACTACACTATGCTGCATTACAACTACACTATGCTGCATTACAACTACGCTACATTACAACTACACTATGCTGCATTACAACTACACTATGCTGCATTACAACTACACTATGCTGCATTACAACTACACTATGCTACATTACAACTACACTATGCTACATTTCCACTCCACTATGCTACATACACTATACTAAACTATAGTGTGCTAAACTACACTATGCTAAACTGTTAAACTACATTATGCTACACTACAACACTACGCTAAACTACACTATGCTAAACTACACTATGCTAAACTACGCTAAACTACACTGTTATGCTACACTACGCTAAACTACACTATGCTACACAGTGAGAGTAGCGTAGGAATGAAGGCATGGAGTAGATTAGAATAGAGTTTGTGATTTAGGAGGGCAGAACAGAACTCGCCCCGGAAATCACTAACATTACTCATTTACTGTTTAAGAACTGACTAAGATGGAGATCTAACTGAATTAAAACCAGTGAACCCAGACTATTATTCTGTCTCTCAGCACCTCAGGCCCCTGGGTCGGTACCTGGGTCTGTACCTGGTGCTGCCGGTCTGGGTCTGGTGGTGCAGGCGGCCCTTCAGGCCCTGAAAGCCGTCCTCTCCTCCCCGATGAGTCGACAGGAGAAGAGCAGAGGAGCCTGGACCCAGCTGCTCAGATCGGCCCTGAACACACTGCTGCACTGCTGGGATACTGGTGAGAGGTGGTGGGATGCCAAGCTAACGTACAGTATGTAAACATTCACTAGCTAACAGTCCGCTGGTTAGCTAACATTTTGCTGGTTAGCTAACATTTAGCTAACGTTTAGCTGGTTAGCTAACATTTAGCTGGTTAGCTAACGTTTAGCTAACGTTTAGCTGGTTAGCTAACATTTAGCTGGTTAGCTAACGTTTAGCTGGTTAGCTAACGTTAGCTTCTCTATCAAGACGTCTCCGTTTGTATTTCTCAATACAGCAGAAAGTGATTGTACCTATGATGACAGATTATCATTTTAACCTCTTATCCATCGGGCAAGAAAGGGGCTAGTTTTGCCTAAAACGCCTGACGATTGCATACCCAAAGTAATTTGCTATTTATTCTTGAACCACGTATAGCCCATGCGTGAGTCTGGTCTCTTTTGGAAACAGAATCACTCCGAGTGCTAATGTAATAGAGTTACAGAGGTTTGAACACACTGAAAGGTTTTGTTTACTCACGTCTTTGTTTACTTGCAAACGGATGCTTGTTTTTGAGTTTCAGCTGAGAGGTAGGAGCTGGAAAACACAACGGGTCCATAGCCTGAAGTCTTATGTAGTACATGTCCAAAGTTGATAACCATCCCACAGAAAATGTGTGTTTTACGCATGTTTTTGTAATGTTTGTATCGGTAATAATTCATCCAATATTGCCGACCGCGCAATTCATTTGGACGGGCAAGCGAGAAATGGACCTGTCTCAAACCCTGCCCTCTTTTCTTGATCCTCCAATCACAACTGTCGCTTACCTCGGACAAACCAAGTTTGTCCGAGGTAAGCGACAGTTGTGATTGGAGGATCAAGAAAAGGGGCAGGGTTTGAGACAGGTCTATTCCCAAAACAAACAACTTCTCCGACTTCTTCTCTCCCTTCATCGTAGGAATCCGTTCTCATGTGAGGCGAGACAGGACCCCAAAAATCGCCCTTTTGCTTTTCTTTTCAACGATATTGAGATTTTGTTATTTGCTTCCTTAACATGTCTTATTTCAAACTAGTGGCATTAAAATATCAAAAAGAGACAATTAGTTGTTTATTTTACTTCATTTTGTCTGATTGTGTCCATAGATCACCATTACAATACAGAACTTTGAGGTTGTTTTCTGAAAAACTAGTTTTTATGCACTTTACTTACACACAAAGACACAGAACTCCGTGACACAGATTTATGTAAATGTGAGCATTTTTTACGAGGAAGTGCCTCATTTGCATAATATAAACATAAAATTCTGAAAACTTTCAATATATTTTTTCTTAGTTCATATGCACATAACAAACTGGGAAGGTGTCATAGTGATATCTATTCAAATATATGTCTCGCCTTAAACATTATCATTAGCTCCAGAATTTCATTGGCTACAAAAGATGCCCGTGTCCCTTGTGTCCTCAGACCAGCCGGGCGGTGTGGTGGACGAGGTCAGCCTGTTGACCGCTCTCACCATCTTCCTGTTGTCCTGCGATCCTGAAGTCACCACGGTCCAGCCGCTGCACACCGTCTGTCTGGAGCGCTTCAGGGCCGCCATGGACTCCAAGGACCCGCTGGTAACGACCCGAGTGCTGCTATAAACAACCTACAGGGTTATTCCCTTTATATCTGCCATCGCATCACTTGCCACACTACAGAAGGTTAACCCTTTCACTTACCACACTACAGACGGGTTGTGAAAGGGTTAACCCTTTGTCGTGTGGCCGTGAAAGGGTTAACCTTCTGTATCTTCGCAGTGAAAGGGTGTTAACCCTTTGGTAGTGAAAAGGGTTAAAGGTGGGGTAGGCCATTTAGAGTGAGCTTTACATGTCCAGCAGAAATACAGCAAGTACTGTACATACATACAAGTTCTGCATCACTGTTCAAGCCCGGCTCCAATGTGCTGCTCTGCACTAGGGATGAGTTAGAATATTCACATTTTATAATAGTCGATGCCAGTCTCCAGTCTATTTTTTTTTTTTTATTGAAGCAAACTATTCTTATTTAATTCATTTTTATATTTAGAGGCAGCCTAATCTGCATAGCCTAATAATTGATCTAAAAGATGCACATGCTACCGGTTCTGATTATCTGAACTTCCGATTCTGAAGTGCCTATTTATGTGCAATACCCTTTGATTTTAATGATCCATTCTATTAAAAAGAATAACTGGGGCGGCTAGGTGGTGCAGTGGGCAAGGCGCTCACCACCAATTCAGGAGACGCTGGGTTCGAGCCCAGCTCTCGGCGTTGCTACCAGCTTGGCTGGTCGTTCATACTAATACACATTGGCCGTATTAGGGGGTGGGAAGCTGATGGGTGGGGATCGGACGTTGTGGACAGCGACTCCTACAGGTCGGTTGGTGCGCCTGCGCAGCAGAATCAGGAAGCGACGGGGGCGGCGTGTCCCTCCCACGCAGACCCCCGACGCTGAGAGATCGAGCTGTGCAGGTGAAAAGATGCGACGGCTGCTTCCTCGTGTACCGGAGGGGACACGTGATGCAAGGCTTCGTCGACATTGCAGCCGGCTTGTGGGAGGCATGGCCTAACAGCGTTCGAGACAGGGGAGGGTAGAATTGGACGATACGAAATTGGGGATGGGAGAAAAACAGAAAATGGGAGAAAAAGTAGATCAAACCAAAAAAAATAACTGAATTTAACTGAAACTGAACATTTTAACTGAATTTAAACTGAAACTGAAAATAACTATTTTGAATATAATTAAAAAAAAAATATATATATATATATATATATATATATATATATATATATATATATATATATATATATATATATATATATATATAAAAATTTGGTGGGGGGGTCCAATATTCGAATATTCGGCCTTAAGAACAGTAGACTATTTGAAAATGATTTGGGTCAGTGATGCACATCCCTGCTCTGCTCCATGTGCTGCTCTGCTCCATGTGCTGCTCTGCTCCATGTGCTGCTCTGCTCCATGTGCTGCTCTGCTCCATGTGCTGCTCTGCTCCATGTGCTGCTCTGCTCCGTGTGCTGCTCTGCTCCATGTGCTGCTCTGCTCCATGTGCTGCTCTGCTCCATGTGCTGCTCTGCTCCATGTGCTGCTCTGCTCCATGTGCTGCTCTGCTCCGTGTGCTGCTCTGCTCCATGTGCTGCTCTGCTCCATGTGCTGCTCTGCTCCATGTGCTGCTCTGCTCCATGTGCTGCTCTGCTCCATGTGCTGCTCTGCTCCGTGTGCTGCTCTGCTCCATGTGCTGCTCTGCTCCATGTGCTGCTCTGCTCCATGTGCTGCTCTGCTCCATGTGCTGCTCTGCTCCGTGTGCTGCTCTGCTCCATGTGCTGCTCTGCTCCGTGTGCTGCTCTGCTCCGTGTGCTGCTCTGCTCCATGTGCTGCTCTGCTCCATGTGCTGCTCTGCTCCGTGTGCTGCTCTGCTCCATGTGCTGCTCTGCTCCGTGTGCTGCTCTGCTCCGTGTGCTGCTCTGCTCCGTGTGCTGCTCTGCTCCGTGTGCTGCTCTGCTCCGTGTGCTGCTCTGCTCCATGTGCTGCTCTGCTCCGTGTGCTGCTCTGCTCCATGTGCTGCTCTGCTCCGTGTGCTGCTCTGCTCCATGTGCTGCTCTGCATGCCTGCGATGGTTCCCCAGACTCCCAGAGGCTCCGGCAGCTTCCAGCTGGATATATCTCCAAAACGTGATCAAAGATATTTCCCAGCCTCTGATCAGCGGGTGGTTTTTACACGCGGTGTGTACTTTTCAACTAATCTGCCTGTTAGGATTGAGGCCATCCAGGTGACTTTGACTTTATTGATTCATATCATGCTTGCCGTGGCATAGAGGATACTGAAAAGCTGCGGGATCAGATCAATAAATAATAAATGGTGCATTTATATGGCGCTTTACAATGTTGTTCCTCACATTCACCTCTTCACACACCGACGGTGGAGGCAGCAATTAGCGGTGTCTTGTTGCTCAAAGACACTTTGACACGCTGCTCTACCTCCTGAGCCACTGTCGGCCCCGTATAAATAATATAATAATAATAATATTAATAACTGGACTTTGAAGAAGTCTTTATTCGTCATGCAGTGACACACACACACAGGAACACACACACATGCCATGGGTGGCACACACACAGGAACACACACAAGAGCGTCCTGGCCGAGACAGGCAGCAGCACAGTTACAATTTCACATTTACAGACGAGAACAATTTAAAAAACAAACATATAGCAATTAAAACAAAAACAAGGACAATTCACAAAACCATTTATAGTCAGTCAAAACATCTGCAGCCAGATGTGCAGGATTCCATATCGCTTAGAAGGGTTTTTAAAAGCAGCCAGTGAGAGCAGCTCATGCAAGTTCAGGTGGTTTTGTAGCTGATTCCAGGTGGAGGCAGCAGCCCACCTGAACGCCCCTGTTCCCAGTTCAGTACGGACCTGAGGGACAGGTAGTAAACATAAGCCCTGGGAACGAAGACCATAACTACTGCCCATACTTTTTTTGGAGAATGTACATCTGTAGGTAAGTTGGCAGCAGTCCAAGGATAGCCTTATAAATAAGGATATGCCAACGGTTGAGTCTGCGGGTGGACAGGGCAGACCATCCCACCCGAGAATACAAAGTACAGTGCACAAGTACAGAATGTCTACAAATAGACATTCTTAAACGGTCTGTGAAAGATTAAAACATGTGTACCTCTTTTATCAATGAGAATTATTGGTTTTTTTTATCCACTTTTTCTCCCATTTTCTATTTTTCTCCCATCCCAATTTTCGTATCATCCAATTCAACCCTCCCCTGTCTTCGAACGCTGTTTCTTGCCTCCCACAAGCCGGCTGCAATGTGGACTAAGTCATACATAGCACGAGTCCCCTCCGGTACTTGAGGTAACAGCAGTCGCATCTTTCCACCTGCGCAGCTCGATCTCACAGTGTCGGGGGTCTGGGCTTTGGAGGGGTGCCGCCCCCGTCGCTTCTTGATTCTACTGCGCAGGCGCACCAACCGACCTGTAGGAGTCGCTGTCCACAACGCCCGATCCCCACCCTTCAGTTTCCCTCCCTGTAATACGCATCCTGTTCGAGCCTAGTCTCCAGCATTCGTTGCGAGCGCCTTGCCCACTGCGCCACGTAGCCGCCCCATATATAATTATTTTATATGATCATAATTATTTTAATATTATTTATTATTTTATCCACTTTTTCTCCCATTTTCTATATTTTCTCCCATCCCAATTTCGTATCATCCAATTCAACCCTCCCCTGTCACGGACGCTGTTTCTTGCCTCCCACAAGCCGGCTGCAATGTGGACTAAGTCATACATAGCACAAGTCCCCTCCGGTACTCGAGGTAACAGCAGTCGCATCTTTTCACCTGCGCAGCTCGATCTCTCGGTGGCGAGGAGTAACGCGTGGGAGGCTCACGCTGCCCCCGACACTTCCTGATTCTACTGCTCAGGCGCACCAACCGACCTGTAGGAGTCGCTGTCCACAACGCCCGATCCCCACCCATCAGTTTCCCACCCCCTAATACGGCCAATGTGTATTAGTATGAACGACCAGCTAAACTGAAAGCAATGTGGAGCGCTGGATTCGAACATGCGAACCCAGCGTCTCCACATTGGTGGCGAGTGCCTTGCCCACTACACCACCTAGCCGCCCTTTAATATTATTTTATATTATTATTATTATTATTCCTATTATTGTCTTTCCCCCTGCCTGTACCTGCCATGCTGCTATGACGCCTGCATTCACTCCAAGGGGATTGATGAAGAAAGACTTGACTTGATGAAATAAAATCGTTGATAAGAAAACGAGAATAAAGTGAAAAAGCCTTTATCGTACACGGCTCTGAGCGCTACTGTAGGTGCCAGCGTGCTGCGGACCCGGGCAAACTCCTCTCCGACCAGGTCACCTGATATTTCATATCAAATATAGTTCAGGCCGGGTGGCTCAGTTGTGCGGTTGCTAGTAGGGATGTCCCGATCGCCTTTTTTTGCTTCCGATCCGATCCCGAGCATGTGATTTTAAATATCTATCGATCCGATCGTTTCCGATCCGATCTTTCACATTAGTAATCAATTTTGACGCATTTGTCAGAAACTGGCAGAGCGAGACAAGCCCATCTGTTGCCTATATCCGGGGCGCGAGTGCGGAGGCGTTTGTTATTACATTCACCCTGAGAAATGTGCTTCTGCTTCATATGAGAAATATTAAAAGTTTCAATATATGTTTGCACATTAGTATACATTCAGTGTTCGACTTACGTAATGGTCCATTCTGGTCTGAAACGCCGACGAGAATCCTCAGTCACGTAACGTTATCCTCCAAAAGTTAGTCTGAAAACTTCGCCTCCAGCCGGCTGTCCTCCTTGCAAACATTGCAACTGGCTTGACTTTCTATTTTAAAATGCTTAGTTCCAAACCTCTGACATTAAGTCTAGCTGCTCAAGTCAGTGGATATTAACCGTGTTTCGGGAGCGACGTGTTGTTGTTGTTGTGGTCGAGCCGCGTGTAGCGTGTAGCGTCTAAATTAAAGGGGTGTTTGTTGCAACGGTGAAAATTAAAGGGGAATGTGTTTGTTGTGGAAAATTATTCTGCTCTGTGTGACAATAAATACATTAATGATGATATATTATATGTAATTTAAAACCAAAACTAAGGCCTCCGTATGAGTTTAAGACGTGGACATGGTCATGTTTGTTGAATAACATTTTTCTTTTTTTGACTGCCGATTTTTATTATTATTTTTTCCCGATCCCCGATACTCTGAAAAGCACGTGATCGACGCCGATTCCGATCACGTGATCGGATCGGGACATCCCTAGTTGCTAGGTAACGACCAGACTAGGACACATTCCTAAAAACATCCCACGGACTCTGATTCTGACGCTGTCCGCTCTCAGAATACACCTGGTGAAATATGGCTGCTTTTTTTTCTTCTTTTTTGCGCCAAACTCCTTTTAAACTCTGTTCTCAGGATTCGGGTCAAAGGGGCTGCTGTTGGATATTTATATTCAAATATTATGTATGTGAAGCATTATGTAGTCAAGAATATGCAAAGCTGTATCCAAATCCTGTACCTCTCTCTCTCTCTCCACCCCCTCTCTCTCTCTCTCAAATCTCTTTCAACTCACTCCATCCTCTCTGCCCCTTTATACCCTCACCATGCTTCCATCTCTCTCTGCCCCTTTATACCCTCACCATGCTTCCATCTCTCTCTGCCCCTTTATACCCTCACCATGCTGCCATCTCTCTCTGCCCCTTTATACCCTCACCATGCTTCCATCTCTCTCTGCCCCTTTATACCCTCACCATGCTTCCATCTCTCTCTGCCCCTTTATACCCTCACCATGCTTCCATCTCTCTCTGCCCCTTTATACCCTCACCATGCTTCCATCCTCTCTCTCTGCCCCTTTATACCCTCACCATGCTGCCATCTCTCTCTGCCCCTTTATACCCTCACCATGCTGCCATCTCTCTCTGCTCCTTTATACCCTCACCATGCTGCCATCTCTCTCTGCCCCTTTATACCCTCACCATGCTTCCATCTCTCTCTGCCCCTTTATACCCTCACCATGCTTCCATCCTCTCTGCCCCTTTATACCCTCACCATGCTTCCATCTCTCTCTGCCCCTTTATACCCTCACCATGCTTCCATCTCTCTGCCCCTTTATACCCTCACCATGCTTCCATCCTCTCTCTGCCCCTTTATACCCTCACCATGCTGCCATCTCTCTCTGCCCCTTTATACCCTCACCATGCTGCCACCCTCTCTCTGCCCCTTTATACCCTCACCATGCTTCCATCCTCTCTGCCCCTTTATACCCTCACCATGCTTCCATCTCTCTCTGCCCCTTTATACCCTCACCATGCTGCCATCCTCTCTCTGCCCCTTTATACCCTCACCATGCTTCCATCCTCTCTGCCCCTTTATACCCTCACCATGCTTCCATCTCTCTCTGCCCCTTTATACCCTCACCATGCTTCCATCCTCTCTGCCCCTTTATACCCTCACCATGCTTCCATCCTCTCTCTGCCCCTTTATACCCTCACCATGCTGCCATCTCTCTCTGCCCCTTTATACCCTCACCATGCTGCCATCTCTCTCTGCCCCTTTATACCCTCACCATGCTTCCATCTCTCTCTGCCCCTTTATACCCTCACCATGCTTCCATCTCTCTCTGCCCCTTTATACCCTCACCATGCTTCCATCCCTCTCTGCCCCTTTATACCCTCACCATGCTGCCACCTCTCTCTGCCCCTTTATACCCTCACCATGCTTCCATCTCTCTCTGCCCCTTTATACCCTCACCATGCTTCCATCCCTCTCTGCCCCTTTATACCCTCACCATGCTGCCACCTCTCTCTGCCCCTTTATACCCTCACCATGCTTCCACCTCTCTCTGCCCCTTTATACCCTCACCATGCTTCCATCTCTCTCTGCCCCTTTATACCCTCACCATGCTTCCATCTCTCTCTGCCCCTTTATACCCTCACCATGCTTCCATCTCTCTCTGCCCCTTTATACCCTCACCATGCTGCCACCCTCTCTGCCCCTTTATACCCTCACCATGCTTCCATCCTCTCTCTGCCCCTTTATACCCTCACCATGCTGCCATCTCTCTCTGCCCCTTTATACCCTCACCATGCTTCCATCTCTCTCTGCCCCTTTATACCCTCACCATGCTTCCATCCTCTCTGCCCCTTTATACCCTCACCATGCTGCCATCCTCTCTCTGCCCCTTTATACCCTCACCATGCTTCCATCTCTCTCTGCCCCTTTATACCCTCACCATGCTTCCATCTCTCTCTGCCCCTTTATACCCTCACCATGCTTCCATCCTCTCTCTGCCCCTTTATACCCTCACCATGCTTCCATCCTCTCTCTGCCCCTTTATACCCTCACCATGCTTCCATCTCTCTCTGCCCCTTTATACCCTCACCATGCTTCCATCTCTCTCTGCCCCTTTATACCCTCACCATGCTTCCATCTCTCTCTGCCCCTTTATACCCTCACCATGCTTCCATCCTCTCTGCCCCTTTATACCCTCACCATGCTGCCATCTCACTCTGCCCCTTTATACCCTCACCATGCTTCCATCTCTCTCTGCCCCTTTATACCCTCACCATGCTTCCATCTCTCTCTGCCCCTTTATACCCTCACCATGCTGCCATCTCTCTCTGCCCCTTTATACCCTCACCATGCTTCCATCTCTCTCTGCCCCTTTATACCCTCACCATGCTTCCATCCTCTCTCTGCCCCTTTATACCCTCACCATGCTTCCATCTCTCTCTGCCCCTTTATACCCTCACCATGCTTCCATCCTCTCTCTGCCCCTTTATACCCTCACCATGCTTCCATCTCTCTCTGCCCCTTTATACCCTCACCATGCTTCCATCTCTCTCTGCCCCTTTATACCCTCACCATGCTTCCATCCTCTCTGCCCCTTTATACCCTCACCATGCTTCCATCTCTCTCTGCCCCTTTATACCCTCACCATGCTTCCATCCTCTCTGCCCCTTTATACCCTCACCATGCTTCCATCCTCTCTGCCCCTTTATACCCTCACCATGCTGCCATCCTCTCTCTGCCCCTTTATACCCTCACCATGCTTCCATCCTCTCTGCCCCTTTATACCCTCACCATGCTGCCATCTCTCTCTGCCCCTTTATACCCTCACCATGCTGCCATCTCTCTCTGCCCCTTTATACCCTCACCATGCTTCCATCCTCTCTGCCCCCTTTATACCCTCACCATGCTTCCATCCTCTCTGCCCCTTTATACCCTCACCATGCTTCCATCTCTCTCTGCCCCTTTATACCCTCACCATGCTTCCATCTCACTATCCTCTCTGCCCCTTTATACCCTCACCATGCTTCCATCTCTCTCTGCCCCTTTATACCCTCACCATGCTTCCATCTCTCTCTGCCCCTTTATACCCTCACCATGCTTCCATCTCTCTCTGCCCCTTTATACCCTCACCATGCTTCCATCCTCTCTGCCCCTTTATACCCTCACCATGCTTCCATCTCTCTCTGCCCCTTTATACCCTCACCATGCTTCCATCTCTCTCTGCCCCTTTATACCCTCACCATGCTGCCATCCTCTCTCTGCCCCTTTATACCCTCACCATGCTGCCATCTCTCTCTGCCCCTTTATACCCTCACCATGCTTCCATCCTCTCTCTGCCCCTTTATACCCTCACCATGCTGCCATCTCTCTCTGCCCCTTTATACCCTCACCATGCTTCCATCTCTCTCTGCCCCTTTATACCCTCACCATGCTTCCATCTCTCTCTGCCCCTTTATACCCTCACCATGCTGCCACCTCTCTCTGCCCCTTTATACCCTCACCATGCTTCCATCTCTCTCTGCCCCTTTATACCCTCACCATGCTTCCATCCTCTCTGCCCCTTTATACCCTCACCATGCTTCCATCTCTCTCTGCCCCTTTATACCCTCACCATGCTGCCACCTCTCTCTGCCCCTTTATACCCTCACCATGCTTCCATCTCTCTCTGCCCCTTTATACCCTCACCATGCTTCCATCCTCTCTGCCCCTTTATACCCTCACCATGCTTCCATCCTCTCTGCCCCTTTATACCCTCACCATGCTGCCATCTCTCTCTGCCCCTTTATACCCTCACCATGCTTCCATCTCTCTGCCCCTTTATACCCTCACCATGCTTCCATCTCTCTCTGCCCCTTTATACCCTCACCATGCTTCCATCCTCTCTGCCCCTTTATACCCTCACCATGCTTCCATCTCTCTCTGCCCCTTTATACCCTCACCATGCTGCCACCTCTCTCTGCCCCTTTATACCCTCACCATGCTTCCATCTCTCTCTGCCCCTTTATACCCTCACCATGCTTCCATCCTCTCTGCCCCTTTATACCCTCACCATGCTTCCATCCTCTCTGCCCCTTTATACCCTCACCATGCTGCCATCTCTCTCTGCCCCTTTATACCCTCACCATGCTTCCATCTCTCTGCCCCTTTATACCCTCACCATGCTTCCATCTCTCTCTGCCCCTTTATACCCTCACCATGCTTCCATCCTCTCTGCCCCTTTATACCCTCACCATGCTTCCATCCTCTCTGCCCCTTTATACCCTCACCATGCTGCCATCCTCTCTGCCCCTTTATACCCTCACCATGCTTCCATCTCTCTCTGCCCCTTTATACCCTCACCATGCTGCCATCCTCTCTCTGCCCCTTTATACCCTCACCATGCTGCCATCCTCTCTCTGCCCCTTTATACCCTCACCATGCTTCCATCTCTCTCTGCCCCTTTATACCCTCACCATGCTTCCATCCTCTCTCTGCCCCTTTATACCCTCACCATGCTGCCATCCTCTCTCTGCCCCTTTATACCCTCACCATGCTTCCATCTCTCTCTGCCCCTTTATACCCTCACCATGCTTCCATCTCTCTCTGCCCCTTTATACCCTCACCATGCTTCCATCTCTCTCTGCCCCTTTATACCCTCACCATGCTTCCATCTCTCTCTGCCCCTTTATACCCTCACCATGCTTCCATCTCTCTCTGCCCCTTTATACCCTCACCATGCTTCCATCCTCTCTGCCCCTTTATACCCTCACCATGCTTCCATCCTCTCTGCCCCTTTATACCCTCACCATGCTTCCATCTCTCTCTGCCCCTTTATACCCTCACCATGCTGCCACCTCTCTGCCCCTTTATACCCTCACCATGCTTCCATCTCTCTCTGCCCCTTTATACCCTCACCATGCTTCCATCCTCTCTGCCCCTTTATACCCTCACCATGCTGCCATCCTCTCTCTGCCCCTTTATACCCTCACCATGCTTCCATCTCTCTCTGCCCCTTTATACCCTCACCATGCTGCCACCTCTCTGCCCCTTTATACCCTCACCATGCTTCCATCCTCTCTGCCCCTTTATACCCTCACCATGCTTCCATCTCTCTCTGCCCCTTTATACCCTCACCATGCTGCCACCTCTCTCTGCCCCTTTATACCCTCACCATGCTTCCATCTCTCTGCCCCTTTATACCCTCACCATGCTTCCATCTCTCTCTGCCCCTTTATACCCTCACCATGCTTCCATCTCTCTCTGCCCCTTTATACCCTCACCATGCTTCCATCCTCTCTGCCCCTTTATACCCTCACCATGCTTCCATCTCTCTCTGCCCCTTTATACCCTCACCATGCTGCCACCCTCTCTCTGCCCCTTTATACCCTCACCATGCTTCCATCCTCTCTCTGCCCCTTTATACCCTCACCATGCTTCCATCTCTCTCTGCCCCTTTATACCCTCACCATGCTTCCATCTCTCTCTGCCCCTTTATACCCTCACCATGCTTCCATCCTCTCTGCCCCTTTATACCCTCACCATGCTTCCATCCTCTCTCTGCCCCTTTATACCCTCACCATGCTTCCATCCTCTCTGCCCCTTTATACCCTCACCATGCTTCCATCCTCTCTGCCCCTTTATACCCTCACCATGCTTCCATCCTCTCTGCCCCTTTATACCCTCACCATGCTGCCATCTCTCTCTCTGCCCCTTTATACCCTCACCATGCTGCCATCTCTCTCTGCCCCTTTATACCCTCACCATGCTTCCATCCTCTCTCTGCCCCTTTATACCCTCACCATGCTTCCATCCTCTCTGCCCCTTTATACCCTCACCATGCTTCCATCCTCTCTGCCCCTTTATACCCTCACCATGCTGCCATCTCTCTCTCTGCCCCTTTATACCCTCACCATGCTGCCATCTCTCTCTGCCCCTTTATACCCTCACCATGCTTCCATCCTCTCTCTGCCCCTTTATACCCTCACCATGCTTCCATCTCTCTCTGCCCCTTTATACCCTCACCATGCTTCCATCTCTCTCTCTGCCCCTTTATACCCTCACCATGCTTCCACCCTCTCTCTGCCCCTTTATACCCTCACCATGCTTCCATCTCTCTCTGCCCCTTTATACCCTCACCATGCTTCCATCTCTCTCTGCCCCCTTTATACCCTCACCATGCTTCCATCCTCTCTCTGCCCCTTTATACCCTCACCATGCTGCCATCTCTCTGCCCCTTTATACCCTCACCATGCTTCCATCTCTCTCTGCCCCTTTATACCCTCACCATGCTTCCATCCTCTCTCTGCCCCTTTATACCCTCACCATGCTGCCATCCTCTCTGCCCCTTTATACCCTCACCATGCTTCCATCTCTCTCTCTGCCCCTTTATACCCTCACCATGCTTCCATCTCTCTCTGCCCCTTTATACCCTCACCATGCTTCCATCTCTCTCTGCCCCTTTATACCCTCACCATGCTTCCATCCTCTCTCTGCCCCTTTATACCCTCACCATGCTGCCACCCTCTCTCTGCCCCTTTATACCCTCACCATGCTGCCACCCTCTCTCTGCCCCTTTATACCCTCACCATGCTTCCATCCTCTCTCTGCCCCTTTATACCCTCACCATGCTTCCATCTCTCTCTGCCCCTTTATACCCTCACCATGCTTCCATCTCTCTCTGCCCCTTTATACCCTCACCATGCTTCCATCCTCTCTGCCCCTTTATACCCTCACCATGCTTCCATCCTCTCTCTGCCCCTTTATACCCTCACCATGCTGCCATCTCTCTCTGCCCCTTTATACCCTCACCATGCTTCCATCTCTCTCTGCCCCTTTATACCCTCACCATGCTTCCATCCTCTCTGCCCCTTTATACCCTCACCATGCTTCCATCTCTCTCTGCCCCTTTATACCCTCACCATGCTTCCATCCTCTCTGCCCCTTTATACCCTCACCATGCTTCCATCCTCTCTGCCCCTTTATACCCTCACCATGCTGCCATCCTCTCTGCCCCTTTATACCCTCACCATGCTTCCATCCTCTCTGCCCCTTTATACCCTCACCATGCTGCCATCTCTCTCTCTGCCCCTTTATACCCTCACCATGCTGCCATCTCTCTCTGCCCCTTTATACCCTCACCATGCTTCCATCCTCTCTCTGCCCCTTTATACCCTCACCATGCTTCCATCCTCTCTGCCCCTTTATACCCTCACCATGCTTCCATCCTCTCTGCCCCTTTATACCCTCACCATGCTGCCATCTCTCTCTCTGCCCCTTTATACCCTCACCATGCTGCCATCTCTCTCTGCCCCTTTATACCCTCACCATGCTTCCATCCTCTCTCTGCCCCTTTATACCCTCACCATGCTTCCATCTCTCTCTGCCCCTTTATACCCTCACCATGCTTCCATCTCTCTCTCTGCCCCTTTATACCCTCACCATGCTTCCATCCTCTCTCTGCCCCTTTATACCCTCACCATGCTTCCATCCTCTCTCTGCCCCTTTATACCCTCACCATGCTTCCATCTCTCTCTGCCCCTTTATACCCTCACCATGCTGCCACCCTCTCTCTGCCCCTTTATACCCTCACCATGCTTCCATCTCTCTCTCTGCCCCTTTATACCCTCACCATGCTTCCATCCTCTCTCTGCCCCTTTATACCCTCACCATGCTTCCATCCTCTCTCTGCCCCTTTATACCCTCACCATGCTTCCATCTCTCTCTGCCCCTTTATACCCTCACCATGCTTCCATCTCTCTCTGCCCCTTTATACCCTCACCATGCTTCCATCCTCTCTCTGCCCCTTTATACCCTCACCATGCTTCCATCCTCTCTCTGCCCCTTTATACCCTCACCATGCTTCCATCCTCTCTGCCCCTTTATACCCTCACCATGCTTCCATCTCTCTCTGCCCCTTTATACCCTCACCATGCTTCCATCTCTCTCTGCCCCTTTATACCCTCACCATGCTGCCACCTCTCTGCCCCTTTATACCCTCACCATGCTTCCATCTCTCTCTGCCCCTTTATACCCTCACCATGCTGCCATCTCTCTGCCCCTTTATACCCTCACCATGCTTCCATCTCTCTCTGCCCCTTTATACCCTCACCATGCTTCCATCCTCTCTCTGCCCCTTTATACCCTCACCATGCTGCCATCCTCTCTGCCCCTTTATACCCTCACCATGCTTCCATCTCTCTCTCTGCCCCTTTATACCCTCACCATGCTTCCATCTCTCTCTGCCCCTTTATACCCTCACCATGCTTCCATCTCTCTCTGCCCCCTTTATACCCTCACCATGCTTCCATCCTCTCTCTGCCCCTTTATACCCTCACCATGCTGCCATTTCTCTGCCCCTTTATACCCTCACCATGCTTCCATCTCTCTCTGCCCCTTTATACCCTCACCATGCTGCCATCTCTCTGCCCCTTTATACCCTCACCATGCTTCCATCCTCTCTCTGCCCCTTTATACCCTCACCATGCTTCCATCTCTCTCTGCCCCTTTATACCCTCACCATGCTTCCATCCTCTCTCTGCCCCTTTATACCCTCACCATGCTTCCATCTCTCTCTGCCCCTTTATACCCTCACCATGCTTCCATCTCTCTCTGCCCCTTTATACCCTCACCATGCTTCCATCCTCTCTCTGCCCCTTTATACCCTCACCATGCTTCCATCCTCTCTCTGCCCCTTTATACCCTCACCATGCTTCCATCCTCTCTCTGCCCCTTTATACCCTCACCATGCTTCCATCCTCTCTCTGCCCCTTTATACCCTCACCATGCTTCCATCCCTCCCAGGTTCTGAGTCGGTGTTACCAGTTGTTGACCTCGGTCTTCCAGGCCCAACAGGGGGTGTCGGTGCCGTACATCCGGGCTCTGGGTCCACCGCTGGTCCGATACCTACAGGTACCTCGTCGCCCCCCAGGGCTCTCTCTCTCTCTCTCTGTGTGTCCAGTGTTGTAGTACTCCAGTCCTGGACTGATTCTCAGGACTCGTGACTCGACTTGTTTATTTTTTGTTTATTGTTATTTGTACCTACAAACATACATTCTGGAATAAAATAAGTAAAAGAAGAACAGTTCAAATGTGCAGGAATGGTCAAAATAACAAAATAAGCGACCTCCCCTCTTAAACCTATATAGGATAACTACACAGACCCCCCCCCAGACCCCCACGTTATGCACAAACACACATGCGCATATCCCTCTCTCATACACACAGATACATACAATACAGCATTATACAACAATTACCAGCCATGTATATATACGGGTTTCGGTGCCATGCGTTGTGGACCAGAGGCACGTATATAGCCGTGGCAAGTTGTTATTGTTTTATTCCATATTAATAACCGGCTCAAGATCCCCGACCGGCTCTGCAGATCTACCCTCGTCTGTGGAATCGAGAACATGTAATACCGGCCAGATCCTCTTAGGGGCGCCATCGCTCCACTGCAGTATGCCCTGTGGGCGAATGTAAAACTTAAATTTTTTCTTCCAATGGAGTATCATTGTAGCCGGATCCTGAACCAGCACAATGTATTGTGGATCACGTTTCGAATCGCATATTTCACCATGGAATAATGGGATTTATCATCAGCCAATGGACATATCGATCTACCAGATGCCGATCGATAACGGGGAAATGCTGGGGGGTATCCCACGGGCTGGCGGTAAGATCTTTTTCACCTAAATTACAGCCGGATCGAAGCTTGCTGTGAAACGCAAGCAGCAGATCAGTGAATGTGGCTAGTTACACGGACACTGTTATTGGTCATCAATAATACTAAACGACGTCCCCCGCCCCCCCCCCCCCTTTCATGCATACATGCTCTGGGACAGCCCGGATCATATGCAGTTTGAGTTATTTCTTTAGCATATATAAAACGGAAATGCCGTTGAATATAACGTTGGCAGTTATTAGCTCCATAACTAGCTTTCCAGAAAATATATGAGACAAATTCTGCGATAAAGCTTATATTCACGGCGCTATAAAATGACAACCTATTGATGATTTTTTTTTCTTTAAGCCATTTTGAAGGGACGGTTTATGAACTCAATTGACAATGAGAATGGACAGATAGCAATACTATAAAGTATAGATATAGCTGTACAAAAAGACACCGGTCTGTTGACAAACCCTGGTCCTCAACCACTATATTAGACGCATCCCAGCGGTCGCCAAAGTGTTAATGTAGACCTTTTTTTATTTGTCTGTCAGCTCTTTGACTGCCAGAGTGGAGTGGACTCAACCTTGACGACCTGGACTTGGACTTGGACTAGGGTAATGGGGACTCGACTCGGACTCGGACTCTAGATTGAGTGACTCGACTACAACACCACTGACACACACCTACACACACGCACACACACACACACTCTGAGGTACACACACACACACACACACAGTACAGATGACATGATCCCTGCTGTGCTCCAGGGCGTGGAGAGGAGCCGTCCCCAGAGCCCAGAGGAGCTCCAGGGGGTCCTGGAGGCGCTGAGAGCCATGGAGGCTCTGGTCCTGGCCACTGACGCCCTGCACCGTGAGTAGAGCTCAGACTGGCACAGAGTAGAGCTCAGACTGGCACAGAGTAGAGCTCAGACTGGCACAGTAGAGTTTAAACTGATAGAGTAGAGCTCAGACTGGCACAGAGTAGAGCTCAGACTGGCACAGAGTAGAGCTCAGACTGGCACAGAGTCGAGTTTAAACTGATAGAGTAGAGCTCAGACTGGCACAGAGTAGAGCTCAGACTGGCACAGAGTAGAGCTCAGACTGGCACAGAGTAGAGCTCAGACTGGCACAGTAGAGTTTAAACTGATGCAGTAGAGCTCAAACTGATACAGTAGAGTTTAAACTGATAGAGTAGAGCTCAGACTGACTAGAGTCGAGTTTAAACTGATACAGTAGAGTTTAAACTGATGGAGTAGAGTTTAAACTGATACAGTAGAGTTTAAACTGATAGAGTAGAGCTCAGTTTAATGACTCAGTAGAGTTTAAACTGATAGAGTAGAGCTCAGTTTAATGACTGAGTAGAGTTTAAACTGATACAGTAGAGCTCAGTTTAATGACTCAGTAGAGTTTAAACTGATGGAGTAGAGCTCAGTTTAATGACTCAGTAGAGTTTAAACTGATGGAGTAGAGCTCAGTTTAATGACTCAGTAGAGTTTAAACTGATAGAGTAGAGCTCAGTTTAATGACTCAGTAGAGTTTAAACTGATGGAGTAGAGCTCAGTTTAATGACTGAGTAGAGTTTAAACTGATACAGTAGAGCTCAGTTTAATGACTGAGTAGAGTTTAAACTGATAGAGTAGAGCTCAGTTTAATGACTGAGTAGAGTTTAAACTGATAGAGTAGAGCTCAGTTTAATGACTGAGTAGAGTTTAAACTGATAGAGTAGAGCTCAGTTTAATGACTCAGTAGAGTTTAAACTGATGGAGTAGAGCTCAGTTTAATGACTCAGTAGAGTTTAAACTGATAGAGTAGAGCTCAGTTTAATGACTCAGTAGAGTTTAAACTGATAGTAGAGCTCAGTTTAATGACTCAGTAGAGTTTAAACTGATGGAGTAGAGCTCAGTTTAATGACTGAGTAGAGTTTAAACTGATACAGTAGAGCTCAGTTTAATGACTGAGTAGAGTTTAAACTGATAGAGTAGAGCTCAGTTTAATGACTGAGTAGAGTTTAAACTGATAGAGTAGAGCTCAGTTTAATGACTGAGTAGAGTTTAAACTGATAGAGTAGAGCTCAGTTTAATGACTCAGTAGAGTTTAAACTGATGGAGTAGAGCTCAGTTTAATGACTCAGTAGAGTTTAAACTGATAGAGTAGAGCTCAGTTTAATGACTCAGTAGAGTTTAAACTGATAGAGTAGAGCTCAGTTTAATGACTCAGTAGAGTTTAAACTGATACAGTAGAGCTCAGTTTAATGACTCAGTAGAGTTTAAACAGAGTAGAGCTCAGTTTAATGACTCAGTAGAGTTTAAACTGATACAGTAGAGCTCAGTTTAATGACTGAGTAGAGTTTAGACTGATGTCACATTCAGTGTGTGTGCTGTGACCTCTCACCTCCAGGTCCCCAGCTGATGGCCATCTTGCTCCCCATCCTCATCTCCTTCTTATTGGACGAGAACACCCTTGGCTCCGCCCCCGTGGCCTCCCGCTCTCTCCACGAGTCGGCACTGTGCGACCTGATGCGTCTGGGACCGCAGCACTCCACTGTGTTCAGGTAGAGACACTGTTTATTAACCAGCAGCACTGTGTTCAGGTAGAAACACTGTTTATTAACCAGCAGCACTGTGTTCAGGTAGAAACACTGTTTATTAACCAGCAGCACTGTGTTCAGGTATGGTTTAGATGTATGGTTTAGATGTATGGTTTAGATGTATGGTTTAGATGTATGGTTTAGATGTATGGTTTGGATGTATGGTTTAGATGTATGGTTTGGATGTATGGTTTAGATGTATGGTTTAGATGTATGGTTTAGATGTATGGTTTAGATGTATGGTTTAGATGTATGGCTTAGATGTATGGTTTAGATGTATGGTTTAGATGTATGGCTTAGATATATGGTTTAGATGTATGGTTTGGATGTATGGTTTAGATGTATGGCTTAGATGTATGGTTTGGATGTATGGTTTGGATGTATGGTTGGATGTATGGTTTAGATGTATGGTTTGGATGTATGGTTGGGGTGTATGGTTTGGATGTATGGTTTGGATGTATGGTTTAGATGTATGGTTTAGATGTATGGTTTGGATGTATGGTTTAGATGTATGGTTTGGATGTATGGTTTAGATGTATGGTTTAGATGTATGGTTTAGATGTATGGTTTGGATGTATGGTTTAGATGTATGGTTTGGATGTATGGTTTGGATGTATGGTTTAGATGTATGGTTTAGATGTATGGTTTAGATGTATGGTTTGGATGTATGGTTTGGATGTATGGTTTAGATGTATGGTTTGGATGTATGGTTTAGATGTATGGTTTGGATGTATGGTTTAGATGGTTAGATGTATGGTTTAGATGTATGGTTTAGATGTATGGTTTAGATGTATGGTTTAGATGTATGGTTTAGATGTATGGTTTAGATGTATGGTTTAGATGTATGGTTTAGATGTATGGTTTAGATGTATGGTTTAGATGTATGGTTTAGATGTATGGTTTGGATGTATGGTTTAGATGTATGGTTTAGATGTATGGTTTAGATGTATGGTTTGGATTAGGGATGTTCGATGTTGGCTTTTTTACCGATATCCGATATACCGATATTGTCCAACTCTTAATTTCCGATACCGATATCAACCGATACCGATATATATGCGGGGTTTCAGGTATTTATTTCAGGTAATTAACATTACATATCTCTTGTCGTGGAATTAACACAATATTATGCATACTTTTGACAATAAATTAAATAAGAATTTGTTTTTACTTGCTTGCCTGGGTAAATAAAGGTTAAATAAATGTTAAAATTAAAATAAAATACAATTTTGAATACCGATCATTTCCGATATTACATTTAAATGCCAATATCGGCCAATAATATCTGACATCCCTAGTTTAGATGTATGGTTTGGATGTATGGTTTGGATGTATGGTTTGGATGTATGGTTTACATCCGAGTGCCAAGAATTGTTTTTGTTGACATACTGGTGGCATTTTTACATCCACGCCAGTTTTTCTCTTTGACACCAATCACATGAAAGCCGCGTGTCGCCCTCCTCCTCCTCAGGTCCCTCATGGCCTCGTCGCCGCACCTGAAGGCCCGGCTGGAGGCTGCGGTGAAGGGGAACCAGGAGAGCCTCCACGCCAAGGCCTCCGCCGCCTCCAGCAGCTCCGCCAAGAGCTGCCCCAGCATCACCCTGAAGACCAGCTTCTACCCCACGTAGATCTACACCCAGGAACACCCTGAAGACCAGCTTCTACCCCACGTAGATCTATTCTACACCCAGGAACACCCTGAAGACCACCTTCTACCCCACGTAGATCTACACCCAGCATCACCCTGAAGACCAGCTTCTACCCCACGTAGATCTATTCTACACCCAGCATCACCCTGAAGACCACCTTCTACCCCACGTAGATCTACACCCAGCATCACCCTGAAGACCAGCTTCTACCCCACGTAGATCTACACCCAGGAACACCCTGAAGACCACCTTCTACCCCACGTAGATCTACACCCAGGAACACCCTGAAGACGAGCTTCTACCCCACGTAGATCTACACCCAGGAACACGCTGAAGACTAGCTTCTACCCCACGTAGATCTATTCTACACCCAGGAACACCCTGATACACCATGTAGAAAAGACTGCTTTTTATCGGTCCGAATAGTGTTGTTTTTGTTTGACATCTTCGTATTGATTTTAAGGTCGACATGTCGTTGTTAGATTTTAACCTCACGGTACATTTTATTTTAAATGGGAGATATCGTTTTTTTTTTTTTTTTTTTTGCCGAGGAAAAGCAGCGACAGCCAAGTAGAGAGGAATCTCATGTAACGGACCTGGAGTTCCACCTGTTCTCTGTGTTGTTTACACTCAACACGTCACTGGAAGAGGCTGTTCATACCATAGATATATATAGAACACTAGATAGCTTGCCCGCGCTGCCGGCCAATGGAGAGCGACGTCACTGAACCGCCGCCATCTTGCTCCAGTTAGCCTTGAGTGAGAGTGAGTGAGCTGCACAGACAAAAATACTCATAACTCGCTGAAATATTGACGGATTTACAAACGGTTTGGTTTATTACAAGCATTATTAACGTGGCTATGATTAAAAAAAAACATCTTTAATTTTTTTTTTTTTTATAAGTATGCAGTATCATAACTACATCTTTGATGTTTATAGCAAACCAACCTGTTTGTAAATCCGTCAATATTTCAGCAAGTTATGAGTATTTTTGTCTGTGCAGCTCACTCACTCTCACTCAAAGCCAACTGGAGCAAGATGGCAGCGGTTCAGTGACGCTGGTGACTCCGCCTTAAGCTATCTAGTGTTCTATAAATATCTATGGTTCATACACACGTGGAAGTGGGAACATCGGGACAAGTGATCTAAAGTTTGTATTTCTTTTTTTTATGTACAGTGTAATAATCTGCGTTGGACATGGAGGGACGACCGCGACGCGAGAGAAGGGACCGTCGCCAAATCTTGGCGTTTATATGTGTCTCCATGTTAACCCTTTCACTTACCACACTACCAAATGGTTAACCCTGTCACTGTGACAATACAGAAGGTTAACCCTTTCACTACCACACTGCCAAATGGTTAACCCTTTCACTGCCACACTACAGACAGTTAACCCTTTCACAACCACACTACAGACGGTTAACCCTTTCACAACCACACGACAGACGTTTAACCCTTTCACTACCACACTACAGAAGGTTAACCCTTTGATTGATTGATTGATTGATTGAAAACTTTATTAACAGATTGCAGAATGGGCACAATACAGTACGGCTCAATACACACAATTGTTAAGGGGATGCAGACCAGAGAAAGACTTTCGACTTGTTTACATCAGGGTCCCCCATTTTCAATTCATCATAACATTTATGACATACACGACATACAACCGTCTGTAGTGTGGTAGTGAAAGGGTTAACCTTCTGTAGTGTGGTAGTGAAAGGGTTAACCGTCTGTAGTGTGGTAGTGAAAGGGTTGAACCATAAAATACTCTGCATGCACAGAATAGCCAGAGATCTAGGTTTATCAATCTGCGCATGTGGAGTTCGGGAGTAAGTGTTAAAAAAGTGACTATAGCTCGGCCGAGAAAGTTCCGATCGACTTGGGACTGGTCTCTCCGTGTTCAGGAGACTCGGGCGAATATAAAAGTCTATTGGATCGTGTCTCCCGCACCCCCACAGCCGTAGCTACAACCACTTAACGTCAAGACTCTCACCCACAATCATTAATTTTCTCCCCCCACTCTCTCTCTCCCATGATTTCAGAATACCGGACGGTCTATGGGTAGTGTTCTCACTACATGTTTTGCCATCACAATATGGCTCTTTTGGCCACAGTTGTCTTTTAATATTAATCTCACCTGCTATTTGATCACAATCACCTGTTGTCCGTGACCGAGACACCTGAGACGGAACACCTTTGCTCTGCTAGCTATGTGGGCCGGAGGAGAGAGCGTTCACGCTCGCTTCCAAAAGGGTGGAGTTGGCACGCTGGCAGCAGAGAGGTTCCATCGGTCGATTTTGTCCGTGAACTGAAGCGCGGTACATTCCCGGTTCCACTGCAGCGGGCGGGACAGCGGTACAGCTCTGAAGTCGATTGATAAAAGCAATAAGATGCTTGGACATGTTGAAATTATTTTCATATGAAAGTCCATTATAAGTAATGCAGTATGATAACTACATCTCTGATGTTTATAACAAACCAAACCGTTTGAAAATCGGTTGAGAATTGAGCAAGCTATGGCTATTTCAATAGTACATGCGCGCCATAGACATTCATGTTATGAGTGGGCGTGCTGCCTGTGGCAAGATGGCCGCCATGTGGCAACGTCTGTCTCCATTGGCCAGCAGCGTGGCCGCGGGTGAGTCATCTAGCCTTTATGTACGTCTACGAGTCCCAACTGTCAACAACAGCCGCTTGTCCTGAAGACATGTCGCTGTATGGCGAGCCGTAAGGTACATCCCGTCTCTCATCTTTAGCACTTTAGTTTAACAGCATCGCGTCGTCCTGCTATCAGCGACATTGCGCTTCGTCACGTCCACGTTGTCTGCAGTAATCACTTGGTAGAGACGATGACGTTTGGAAGGACGTGCCGTGCTAAGCCGTTATCTTGCCTCAAAGGGAAATTTTTTTTGGTCAGAAGCTTTGACTGAGGAATGCATGGACGCTCGTAGTCCTAATGTGAATGTTGATATAGAATCCTTGAAACGGAATGAATGGTCGTAGAATAGGCAATCGTAGTGGCATAGAATGACTGAGCGACGTTAACACTAAAGAATTCCTTGCAATAAGAGTAACAATGGTGGCGCCTGTGTGTGTGGTCCTGTTTGAATTGGAAGCCTCCTCCCTACTTCCCCACTAGTTGCTGATGGTTGTTACACTAAGGGTGGGAACTTGCCACCGCCCACCAGCCAGACGCTGGTGATATTGGGGCTGTGGTTGGCATGGTAATCAACCATGAAATATGAATATCTCCAACCAGGGCGCAGTGGAAGTTTGCCGAGTGTGAACACAGCAGCCCAGCGAACAGCGGGAGACTTAGCTAAGTAGGATTAGCAAGTTGGCCAGATGACTCTTAACTAGAAAAAGATAACTCTTAACTAGAAAAAGATAACTCTTAACTAGAAAAAGATAACTCTTGACTATAAAAAGATTTCTCTTAACTATAAAAAGATGACTCTTAACTATAAAAAGATAACTTAACTAGAAAATGTAACTCTTAACTATAAATATATGTTTTGTCTTGATGTTTTGGATTTTAGTCTCGTCAAACTAAACTTTACTAGTAGTAGGCTTAGGAATGTGATTCAGTCACAAATATTGATCATTCTGAACAAAATATATTTTTGTAACGTCATCTGGCTAACTGTGTGACCCTGCTTGGTGAAGAAGCACTCGTGTTCAATTAAGAATTCCAATATGTTGTTTCTATGTCCAAGCTCCAAGGAAAGTTCAATCAATATTTGTGAACATGGGCTACTCTCTTCCAAAGCCAGAAGACGCTGGGATTCAACCATCTAAACTGCGTCTATACTTGACGTGTCGCCTTTTGATGACCTCACTGACTCTTAATGGAGTAGATCAGAGGCCGCACCCAGTGACTGGACTTCAAACAAACAAACAAACATGAGGCAAATTATTTGTGATTTTCTTTTTTGCTTGTTTGATCGTCTGGCAAGGAAAATCGAACACAACTCAAGTTGAGATATTGACACCAAATAAAAATTTATTTGAGTGCCCAAATCTGCCTGTGACCTCCCCAGCATTATGGATATCTGGTGATATTTCAGGATACTTGTGGCTATTCTGGGTGCTCTTAACTGTATTCTTCTCGCACCATCTAAATTAATCTACATAGGTCGTCTTCTTTGTGAGGCTGTATAGATGGGGAATATCAGCGCCGGCAGGCTCGCTGTTGGCATGAGACTAAATCAATGTGATGGATGTACTGGGATGCAGGGAAGAAAACGTCACTTTTTCCATCCCCTGGTCACAGTGGCCTTAATCTACCAGACACTGTCGTCGTTCGACCGGCACAACTGAATCTTAGCGTTTTCACTTACCCCTGGTGGGATAGAAGAACAGTTTATCCTGAATAAAATACTGTTGGTTTGAATTCATCTGTCAGAATAACTGATGTATCAAACGTCATCAGCCCGGTCGCTCAGTGGGTTGAGGGTCGGGACGTGGGTTTGAATCCCACTCATGATCTTGGCCTATATCAACCCCCCTCCCCCTCCTCTTCACTATCAAATAAAGCAATAATGTCTTTAAAATATAATCTAAAGATCTTAAAATGTTATCCCAGCCCTAAGGGGGGGATGGTTTGGTTGTTCCATGTATTCCAACAGGACCTTGTGAATCTCTAGTCTTCCTGCCGTCTGGGGCATCCAGCTCTTCCTCGCTGTTTAATACCAACCTGTATACACACACACACTACTTACCTGTTTTATATAACCTGTACAAAATGACCAGGATGGATGGTGGAAATTAACACATTATTTTCTAATGAATAAAGCATTTTTTTTTCTTTTAATGAAGTTCTCCGCTCGTCTTTGTACGTTCAGTATCGCCCATCGACAGAACATGATGAAGACATGAACTAATCTACAGAACATGATGAAGACATGAACTAATCTACAGAACATGATGAAGACATGAACTCCTCTACAGAACAGGGTGGTGTGTGGAGCATTGAGGTCCAGTTCCTCTCGTTTGAGCCGATATTATTTGTTTTCATTCATCTTGATAATTATTTATTCAAGTGGAAAAGAACCAATGTAGCCAACCATTAATATTCATGATTAATGTCATTGATCACAACAGCAAACTCTTCACATGAATAGATTCAAGATTCAAGATTGTTTATTGTCATGTGCACGGTTAAACAGACAGTTTGCCATACAATGAAAATCTTACTTTGCTAGTCTGCCCTTCATTTCACCATGTTGTGCCAAATAGCAGTCTTTTCTTGTGAAATACAGATATTTAGTGCTAAGTCCTAGACTTGCTCATCTTATTCATGCATGTCATCTATAAATTGGTGACAAAACTGCAATACTTTCAGTTGTGTCACATCACGACACCGTTAATTGCAGTCTTTTGTGATTGCATATGAATACAGGTGATGTTTCAGTGCTAAACCGTGGACCCGCCCACTATATAGATCTCATCAATGAGGTGGTGATGAACTTAAAGCATGTTTATCCCATCATGTCACATGAAGTTAGTGTTTTTATATGAATACTGTTTCAATGCAAATTCATGGGCGCTGCTCCACAATGTCTGGATCTCATTCTATAGCTGATGATCAATCAATCAGATTTATTTATATAGCACATTTAACATGACACATGTCAACCAAAGTGCTGTACAGAGGGTAGATACATAGATACTATAGAGTATAGATGATGATTTTACAACACAACTACTCGTGTCAACTGGAGTCTCAAATTAAAGTGTTGAAAAAGGAGATTAACTCCATCTTAAGACAACAATCTGAATTTCAAATACGCAGAACAAAACATTACTTTCATGGTTCTAAACCTAGTCACCTACTAGCTATGAAGATACGATCCAGTGAACAATTTGCTGATATCCCTGCCATTAAGGACCAACAGGGACTTGTTATTACGGACCCCAAAAAAATCAACGAGACTTTCCGTACATTTTACTCCAACCTGTATAAGACAGAAGTGATCTTTGATCATAATAAACTGGATACATTTCTTGATCAAATTAACTTACCTAAACTTTCAAAGGAAGACGCTAAACGGTTAGATGCACCTATTACACTAGAGGAACTTAGGGAGGCTATATCTGAATTGCAAAGTGGTAAAGCCCCTGGCTGGGATGGCATTCCACCCGAACTGTACCTCTCATGTTGGGATGTAATTGGACCACTATTACTTGATATGATTTTATACTCAGTCAAAGAGGGGAACTTCTCCAGGGATGTCAATATGGCACTCATATCTATCCTACTTAAAAAAGATAAAGACCCCACCGAATGTGGCAGTTATAGACCCTTAAGCCTCCTCGGAACCGATCTCAAGCTGTACGCTAAGGTACTAGCCATCCGACTTCAAAAACATATGACATCTTTAGTTCACCCTGATCAGACAGGCTTCATAAGAGGCCGCCTGATCACGGATAATATTAGACAGTTACTGCATGTGATAGATTCCAGCAAGGATGCCGCGCCTCCTACAGCTGTATCATCCTTGGATGCGATGAAGGCCTTTGACAGGTTGGAATGGTCTTATTTATGGGCAGTACTTGGAAGGATGGGGTTAGGAGAGGGGTTCATTAATATGATCAAAGCACTATATACAGATCCATCTGCCATGATTTTAACAGGTAAATTCTGCTCCCCACACTTTCCTGTGTCGCGCTCGTCTAGACAGGGTTGTCCTCTTAGTCCCGGACTATTTGCTCTATCCCTAGAGCCTTTGGCACAGTACATAAGACAATCCCAGTCCATAGCGCCGATCTCAATTAAGGGAACACAGCATCACATTAGCTTATATGCGGACGATGTATTATTGTTCATGCAAAACCCTACCACCTCCCTACCTCATCTTCTCAAAGTAATAGATGATTTTGGCAATCTATCGGGATTTAAGATAAACTGGCCAAAATCGGCCTTCCTTCCACTCAATGTGACTGCGAAGGCTACCATCCTCCCAGCAAATATACCCATTGTAGAACACTTTAGATGTCTTGGAGTTGAAATATTCCCCACTATATGCCAAACGGTGAAGTATAATTATTCCGGATTCCTAGATAGGATCACAAATGACTTCGGCAGGTGGTCAACATTTTTTAACTCATTACAGGCCCGAGCATCAATAGTTAAGATGGATGTTTTACCCAGAATTAACTTCTTCAGCTCAATGTTGCCGTTACCCCCCCCCCCCTGTTGGTTACTGGCAAAAATTACACTCCGCTGCATATAATTTCATTTGGAACAACAAACCTCCATGAATAAAAAGATCCACTACACAGAGAAATAAAGCCGACAGGGGTTTAGCATTTCCAGACTTCAACTATTATTTTAAAGCGTTCTCTTTAAGACCACTGATCACCTGGTTTGATTCTCAAGCATCGGTATCCTGGACCATTAGAGGAGAACATAGTGGCACGGTGCACCACATAGACTGCAGGATATAGTGTACACCAACTTATCAATTAAGCAATGCAGCTTGAGATTTGGCCCTCTTATTGACATGTGTTCCGGATATGGCGTGACTCACAGAAAAAGTGTACTAACCACCATAAATGGCACAGTCATTCTCCCCTATTTAATAACAATTTACTCCTTATTGCACAACAACCTATCAGATTTCCTAGATGGGAGTGTGTCCTCCTGCCTCCCTTTTAGACTCAATCTTGAACTGTAAACTGATCCAGAAACAGGCTATAAGCAGAATTTATGAACTACTTAATAGAAGCAACTCGACACCTTTAGACCTCCTCAGGGGCAGATGGGAGACTGACTTAGGTGAACCAATCACAGAGGTCACATGGGACAAGATAATACAGGGGATTTTCTCCTCCATTTGCCTTAAACATGCGGTTATCCAATTTAAAATTGTACACAGACTGCATTGGTCTAAAGACAGGCTCTCTAAGATATATCCCGACATAGACCCTCTATGCGACCGCTGCAGACAGGCTCCAGCCACTCTGCTCCACATGTTCTGGACGTGCCCAAAGTTGCACATCTACTGGCAGACCATCTTTGACACCTTCTCTAAGATATTTGGAAAGGAAGTGGAACCATCACCATATATTGCATTATTCGGAGTGGCCCCTTTAGATGGTGGGAATCTAGAATGCTGGCCTTCTGTTCACTTTTGGCCAGAAGGCTGATACTGTTCAAATGGAAGGACCCAGGTTCAGCTGTCTACGGCCACTGGATGAGAGAGGTCATGTATCATATTAAACAACAAACAACGGTTGTACCGAAAAATTCCACAATATTTGGGATCCTTTCCTAACTTTCTTTGAGGGTATGGAAGCGGATAATGTGACAGATGCGATCTGACTGGCCTTCCTGGTCTCTCAGCTTGTTATTATTTATTTTTTCTATTATGTTCTTACTTTTCTTCTTCTCTATCTGCAGAATGCAAGAGATATGTGACTGCTGTCGGGTGATTTAAAAGCTAAAAGGAAAAACAATGATTAATAAACTATCTAAGATATTGTAGAATGATTTTGTGTGGTATAGGGGTGGGGGGAGGGAGGGAGGGAGGGCCTTATTTTATTTTTATTTTCTTTTGGCCCATGTGGGACCGCCTGTTAAAACAAAATTTTCAAATAAAAAAACCTTGTTCAAAAAAGATTTCCTAGATGGGAAAAGAAAGGCAGACACACATTGGGGGATATCTTCGATGACCATGGTTTCTGCAGTTATCAAGATATATTTAACAAATCTAACCTCACCGGCTCCACTCATCTTTTCTATCTACAATTAAGAGCAGCTTTGAAGGCTCACGGAGTCCCATTAAAGATTCCACTTGAGCACCACAGATTTCACAAATTCTTTTATGAAAAGGAGACATCGAGAGGCTTCGTCTCTGACTTTTATCGTCACTTACTTACGTCCTCATATATGATGTCCTTCCCCTAGACTCAGTTTGGAGGAAGGATATCCCAAACTTGGAAGTAGATTTTGATTGGGATGCAGTCTGGGCAAGCGTTCGGCTATCATCACGCAACCCGGATCACCAACAGATTAATCTTAATTTTGTTCATAGGACTTACCTGACTCCTAGACGTTTGCACCTAATGGGGCTCAGACAAGACCCTCGGTGCTCCTTGTGTTTAAACGGTGCTCTTGGTACATTTATGCATATGTATTGGGAATGCCCTCCTGTTAAGATATTCTGGGAAAAAGTAACCACTCAATTATCAGAATTTTTATCTCTGACCATACCTATACTGCCTTCTGTATTGTTGTTGAATGATGTTTCTCAGTTATCAACCTCTGTACATGTAAAGAGACTAATTTTGTCCGGTCTTACGGCTGCCAAAAAGTTGATAGCGTCACGCTGGATACAACCGGATAAAATGTGCCGGAAGGTATGGGTTCTTACCTATCTCGATGTGATTTATCTAGAGATATCTACTGCACGGATTTTAGGTGTTAATGAAGCCAGCATAGCAATCTGGTTAGCTGTGGTGGAGAAGATAAAGGGAAGCATATGAACTTGTAATTTCTGATGTTAAATGGAATAGTGGATGTATAGTCCAAGAGGGGGTCCTGAGGGGGGGGGGGGGGGGTTGAGGGGGAGGGAAGGGGAAGGAAAGAGCGAGGAAGAGCGAGCAAGAGCACATGTATTGTATTGTATTTATTATTTTTATGTCTTTTAATCTACATTTATTTTGATTTAATTACTGGACTGTCATTATTGTTATTATTATTTCTGTCATTGTCCTGTGATTTATCATAGATTTTTACTGTTACTGTATTGTTTGTCTAGTTTTATGTTAAAAAAGGGAAAATAAAAAACATTTGTTAAAAAAAAAATAGTATAGATGATGATGATGATGATGATGATGATGATGATGATGATGATGATGATGATGATGAAAACCTAGGTAAAACAGTGCTAAAAAGGTGTATCTTAAAATGATTTTTTTAATGTCCACAGATATACACATAAACCCTTAGATCCTCTGGCAGGCTATTCCAAAGGCTATAGGACCATAATACTGTAGCTAAAAGCTGCTTCTCCATGCCTTGTTGTTCTAGCCTGTGGAACAGTCAGAGGATCTCTAAGGGTTCTGCCGGGCACATACCAAAAAAGCATTTCAGATAAATAGGCAGGTGCATTATTGCCACTTAATGATTTAAAATCGATTCTAAAACGAACCAACAGGCAATCAGTGTAGGACCTTGAAAATGTGTGTAATTAGTCAGTGTCTCCATCTGGTCTTTGTCACCATACATGCTGCTGCGTTCTGTACAGTTGGTGTTTATGGTAGACCAGACAGGAGAGCATTACAGTGATCAAGCCTGCTGGTACTAAAACAATGAATTATATTTTCAGTATTATAAGTGTTATAGTTTAGTTTCGTTTATTTGCACAATGTATATAAACACATGCAGACAATATAACACAAATAAGACATAACAGTTGATTCATATATTAATCATACGTCAGTTAGAATGTGAGTTTGGGTTAATAAGAATGAAAAATTCGTATAAAAAACAAAGTGACTGAAAAAGAAAAAAGGGATAGTGATGATGGGATACATTACTTTTATATTTAATCACTTGATATTTTGTTAATTGCAGTTCTTTAAATAAGGGCTTAGTTGGAGCTAGATATAAGAAGTTAGTGGAAGTATCATTCCGAAACTGGCCACCGTAAATGTCCAAACCCCCCCTCCCACCCACCCACCCCCTCCTAATGGACTGTCTCCTCCCCACCTTATGTCGCCTATATATTTTCTCCCACCCACCCACCCCCTCCTAATGTACAGTCTCCTCCCCATATATTATCTGTTAGGATTCTGGGTAACAGTACTGTATATTTGCATATCGTATGTCACAAATGTAACAGTACTATTACCTGTATGTCCCTATGCCATAAATGTCATGTATGTTGTGTATGGCATAAATGTCATTATGAATTGAAAATGGGGGACCCTGATGTAAACAAGATGGTAAATGGCTGCTTTTTTATATAGCGCTTTTATCCAAAGCGTTTTACAATTTGTTACTCACATTTACCCATTCACTCACACATTCACACACCGACGGCAACTGTAGTGGCCGACTGTCATTCCTCTGTGTGCTGACAGTCGTCCACGATGCACCCGCTAATGTGCCGTTTCACGCTGTACCAAAGTTGTGATGTTGAATGAATTGAATGTCCAAAGTTGCCGCCGGTTCGGTTTACAGGGTTTATTGTTGTCCAAAGGTAAATGATAGTAAATGAAGGGTTAAACAGAACAGTCGTCAATTGCTCAGTGTGGTCAGTTCCAACAGTAAAACAGTAGCGTATAAAGGTAAAACCTCGGCAGGTGCACAAGATTGCAGTGATCACCTTGGCTATTTATAGGAGTGGGCTGTAATGGGTGGTGAGCCCTCTAGTGTCCGTCGTCCGAACATAAATAAGACAGTCTAAAGGTTAAGACAGTCTAAACAGTGCATGGTTCTAATATATAATATAATATATATATATAATAATATGTAAATCCACCAAGTCGGTTTCTGCCTCTACAGCAACCATGCAGGGTGCCAACCTGCTCATCGGGAGGAGTCAATTAGGGGTTAAGTGTCTTGCTCAAGGACACATCGACATGCTGCTCGGGAGGAGCGGGAATCGAACCGGGAACCTCCGGATTGCCAGACGACTGCTCTACCTCGAGCCACTGTCGCCCACAAGACAAACGTCTTTCTCTGGTCTGCATCCCCTTAACATCATTCATTAATTCATCACCTCTCTATTGTCAATACCATGTTTCCATGGGAATACTGATTTCAAGGCCAAATCATGGACCTGCCTTGTTTACCTGTTTAACAGTTGGTCCATTAGGGTGATAATGATATATTTTTAGATGATATTAGATTAGATTCAAATGTATTATACAGCACAAGTACTGTACAGTACAATGAAAAGAAGTTTCATTGTACCCATTCTGCAATCTGTTAATAAAATGTTCAATCAATCAATCAATCAAGCATCCAACCAGAGTGCAAATGTAACAGCCAGTGGTATAACTAGTACATATATTCAGACAGGCTTGGATAAATACTGTACATATAATAAATATACATACAGCATTGTTGATTACAGTGTCACACACAACTCAACGTCTTTGCATATCAACACAGTTATTACTTTGTGTGGACAGTAGCGCCCCCTGCCTTCCGCCGCATTCACACTGCATAGCCTCGTGATGAGAGAGAGAGAGAGAGAGAGAGAGAGAGAGAGAGAGAGAGAGAGAGAGAGAGAGAGAGAGAGAGAGAGAGAGAGAGAGAGAGAGAGAGAGAGAGAGAGAGAGAGAGAGAGAGAGAGAGAGAGAGAGAGAGAGAGAGAGATTGATTGACATTTTTATTAACAGATTGCAGAATGGGTACAATACAGTACGGCTCAATACACACAATTGTTAAGCCATTTTCAATTCATCATAACATATGACAAACATGACATACAGATAGACAGTACTGCTACATCTAGACATTTATGACATACCAGATTTACAAATACAGTACTGTTTGTGATACAAAAAGAGTAGGTAGAGAGGTAGAGGTAGAGACAGAGAGAGAGGGTAGAGAGAGAGAGAGAGTGGTAGAGACAGACAGAGAGAGATAGACAGAGAGGTAGAGAGAGAGAGATAGACAGAGAGGTAGAGAGAGAGAGAGAGAGAGAGAGAGAGAGGCAGAGAGACGTATAAAATTAAACGTCATGTAAACGTATGTTTCCCATATCAATAAAGCCCATTTGAATTGAATTGAATTGAGAGAGAGAGCAGAGGTAGAGACAGAGATAGGCAGAGAGAGAGACACACACACACACACAGAGAGAGAGAGAGGTAGAGCGAGAGAGGTAGAGACAGAGAGGTAGAGAGAGAGAGAGAGCGAGAGAGAGAGCGAGGTAGAGAGACGTAGAGAGAGAGATAGACAGAGCGGTAGAGAGAGAGAGACGGAGAGAGAGAGAGAGCTCAGTTCCTCCTCCTCCTCCTCGACACGGCTCTCTCCATTTCACTCACACAGTTTTGTTTATCGCGTTACCACCACCGTCCCACACTTTGACCTTTCAGAGCCGCCGTGGTGGACAACAAGAAATGGGAACAACAACACAGTGAAGAAAGAAGAAGAAGAGCCCGTTCGATAAACGGCAAACCGTCATTTTAGTTTTCCTCGGCTCGGCGGAGAGAGAGAGAGAGAGACGGTGAGTGAGTGTTTGTGTCCCGGCACCGGGGTGTGTACCCCGGGAGGAGGGCGGACAGCGGCGCCGCGGCCTCGGGCCTCGGGCTCTCCTGTGTTGCTCCCCCGGCACCGGGGTGTGTTCCCGGCAGCAGCGGCGCCGCGGCCTCGGGCCTGCGCTGCTCTGCTCTCTGGAACCGGAGCCGCGCCGCTCCTCGAGTTTCGGGGTTTTTCAGGCCCAACCGCGGTGCTGCTCCTTCAGAGAGGGGTTTATAACTGACACCGACGGGATGATACCTTCTGATATTATTAATGAATGCGACACGACACAACATTATATTTCATCACATTCTTTAATAGCCGTTCTGTTGTTTGGTATGGACGTGTTTGTTTATTTGAGGAAAAGATGGAGTCGTCTTGTTGCTGTTGTGTTAGCTAGCTAGCTAGTGTTAAGCTAATGTTAGCTTCTTTAAGCTAATGTTAGGTTTGGCTGCTGCTGAGCGATATAACATAAACATAAACAAGGGATAGTGATGATGGGAGACGTTGCTTTTATATTTAATCACTTGATGTTTTGTTAATTGCAGTTGTTTAAATAAGGGCTTAGTTGGAGCTAGATATATGAAGTTATAGTGGCAGTATCGCCTCTCTATTGTCAATAATGTTGTTAGGTTTGGCAAATGGAACGTGATGATTCGACATTACAGTGCATGATTTTTCTTTCACAAATAATAAGAATAACATAATAATAATAAATAATTGCAAAACAGGACGGAACAGTGAGACAATGTTAGCTTTAAGCTAATGCTAGATTCACTTTATTCACCATAGTATATTGTATACAAATGGAACGTGATGATTCGACATTTTACAGTGCATGATTTTTTTCACAAATAATAAGAATAACATAATAATAATAAATAAGTACAAAACCGGACAGAACAGTGAGACAACGATAGACTGTAATAAAAGTGCAGTGGTGTGTTTGTTGGGGACATGGATACAGTTTAGGTTCGGCTTCTAAGGTAATAATCATAACATATTAAGCTACTCTGCCGTGTGGGCCTGTTTTCTGTTGCTATAAAATAGCCTTGTGATCATATCAAGTTGACCGTGTGTGTCAACATAGCCTTGAAACCGACAACAACCGTTTTTAACTTGCTATCAAACGTTAGCTTAGATACAACTAAAATCTGCCTATGGATTCCTTATTAATATTTGCTGTGTTTTGTGTCTGTGTCCTCCTGATGGAATAGTCGTATTCCTTCTCGTCGTCCCCACTAACTACAGTCGTCGTGATGAAACTTGGGCGACACACAAAGCTACCTTTGTCAAGATGTGGTTGAACCATGTCATTTTTCCATTTGACGCATAACATGACCTATATTATTAGCCCAGATCCTACTAGTTTTGTAAGCTTGAAGCCACATAAAATTGTTGTGTTTCTGCTCGAATCCTCCAGACTAAAGATCCTTGGCATACACCATAATATAATGGAATTATTGATGATGACAAACTGGACAATGAGCGAGTGGTTCCTCTGTGATAAATGTTGCCCCAGATTCCCACTGGTGTTGTGAAATCGGTTCGGTTGCTCCCAATATATCTGGACCGTGGAAACAATCATGGATCAGGCCACCAGTATCCGATGTAATGTTCGGCCTGAGAAGCTTGAGTTTTGTTAGCTATGATTATCACACTGACCTCAATCTGGATTCAGACCATGGACGTAGTAGGACACCTGATTGATTGAACATTTTATTAACAGATTGCAGAATGGGTACAATACAGTACGGCTCAATACACACAATTGTTAAGGGGATGCAGACCAGAGAAAGACTTTTGTCTTGTTTACATCAGGGTCCCCCATTTTCAATTCATCATCATAACATATATGACATACAGGTAGACAGTACTGCTACATCTAGACATTTGACATACCAGATTTACAAATACAGTACTGTTTGTGAGTACAAAAGGAGTCTAAAAAGAGAGTATATACATTTGAGGGGGAAGAAACTGTACATTGGAGGAGGTTGGGGGGGGTGGGGGTGAAACTACATTGGACCTCTCTGACAGAGATGGGGCCAGGCGAGACATGGCCTCCTGGCCGCTGAAGCTAGATACCTGTGTAGACTTTACTCAAGGATCTCTAGTAGTAAGGATAAGCAGAATGCAGCTCTCCGGTAATTTGTGATTAATCTGTTGATAAGAGGATCTGTCTTCTCCAAGCCTGTTTATAGCCAAGCTGGGTTCTCACACACACAAAGGAGACAGACTGGCTGGCTGGCTGGCTGACTCGTTTCAAATTAGTCCTAATCAACTTAGCTGGGCCCGCCAGGGTGTACACACTGGTACTACTACCATACCTTCTAAGGTGAGGCACCGTAGGTGAAAATTGTGGTTTTGGCCGGATAGGTACATTTCGAGATATTAAAATGTTTCGCTAAATATTGCACCTACAGTGGTTTCCTGAAATGTGTAAAATGACCATCTAGGCCCAGCCAGGTGATGTAGATGTTTATGTACCAGCCATGGTACACTGCTTTAACGGCCATTCTGTCAAAATCACATATTCACAGTTTTCTTTCCCCTACTTGAAGATATAGCCACACAATTTGACATGGTACATGGAACAAAAATAGATGGTAATTCATAAAAAGCCTTTTTATTAATATAATAATAATAATAAAAATAATGTGTCCTTTGCATTTAGTAATTTCATTTTACATTGGTAAAAAATGCCACAGATATAACATTTTCACTCTTATTTAAATAATTCACATAAGAAACTGAATGTTGACAAACTACCTTAACTCTCACTTCATCCACTGAGAAGAAACAGTGTTGCAACGAATATGCTAATCGTTTATAAATTATATGCAAATTTTTATATATTAATAACTAGTTGCATTTGTGTCTTATGTTCAACATGTATCTATGTTCAACTTATAATAGGGCCTGTCCTGATTACTCGATGTCATCGATTAAAGAAACACCTCTGTTTTTATAACACGTCTTGGCGAGTCACGATGACGACGTTCTCACTATCCAGCTGTATTGTGCTGCTTCACTAACAGCTCAGCAGGGCATGCTTGAGAAAAGGAACATTGTGCTCAGCATTCATCCTGAATGGATTCAACTTCATGAGATATTGGTCCAAGGTTTAGAATTTGTATTGCGTTAAGCCTATATAGCAATAATAACTATGAGCAGAATTGGTTGAAGGTTTAGCAACAGTTAGTTTCTCTCCATCCTGCTCCTGTGTCTGTCAGCTGAGCTGCATCTTGAGTGGCTAAAAACATTAGCTTGGTAGCTATTAACTATATAACAAAGCTAACTGTTGGACATATAGCTGCAATGAGAGTTTAATTTGAAATTTTTTAATTGACATTGTAAGGTAAAATAGAGCTACCATTGTGGCTCTTCAAGGTAAAATAGAGCTACCATTGTGGCTCTTCAAGGTAAAATAGAGCTACCATTGTGGCTCTTCAAGGTAAAATAGAGCTACCATTGTGGCTCTTCAAGGTAAAATAGAGCTACCATTGTGGCTCTTCAAGGTAAAATAGAGCTACCATTGTGGCTCTTCAAGGTAAAATAGAGCTACCATTGTGGCTCTTCAAGGTAAAATAGAGCTACCATTGTGGCTCTTCAAGGTAAAATAGAGCTACCATTGTGGCTCTTCAAGGTAAAATAGAGCTACGGTTTTGTGGCTCTTCAGCTAAAACTTCTCCAGGAGCTGCTATAGATAATTTGATTAGTCAGTAAACAGTGCGTGCAGGAAAGGCAGCATGGCATAATGTCATGTCATCTATCACACTAGGCTGTCAATCAAAGTCATCGGGCGGTAGTAATCCCAACCATAAGCTAGAATGACGCTACCCATTGTTTCAGCAATGGTCTCATTTGTTTACTGTGATTTTACCATCAAGGTATAACAACCAATCTGATATGTTGTTGAAAATCCTCCAGTTAGTCTGTAAATTGTTTAATTTAGTTTTCTTACCCCACTGATAAATTCACCAGTGATGATCTTAAATACAGAATATTGTATTTACTCCAGCGATTAAATAAATCCTCGTCATAACCATTTTATAAAGTATTTAATAAAGTATAAATGCTGATTCTCGAGGTCAGGGAGAGAGTTGTCATGACATACAATGATGAAATGAAGGCTTGTGTGTGTAGTTGTCACAACAGTCCCGTTGAATGCATACATTGTGAGCCATGACATAAAGGTATCTTTTTCTCCAGCGAAAAGCCACTTCGCCAAGAAATAATGCTGATTTATTTTGCACATAATCTCACACACATACAAAAACGCTTAACAGTTTTCTACATATTAATTTAGTTTCAGTTATTGAGCGTAAAGGATAATTAACACAACGCAAGGATTCAATGTTCCTGATGACATCACTGGTGGCCATATCCAAACTTGTTTACTTTAACTAGACTAGATGTAGCTTCAGTTAGGCTGTCCTACACTAATGTTACTAAACAATACAACATGTTGACTAGATGTAGCTTCAGTTAGCCTGCTCTAAGCTAATGTTACTACTAAACAATACAACATGTTGACTAGATGTAGCTTCAGTTAGGCTGTTCTACTTAATTATGTTACTAAACAATACAACATGTTGACTAGAGTTAGCTTCAGCCTTGTGTTGTGTTAATTACAGCTCCATGAGGCGAAAATAGCAATAAGGACAACTGTTGCTAAAGAATGTAAGCACCATAAATCACAACTCTATCACTGTTGTTGTGTCAACACTAATTTAGAGAGCAAGGTGGCTTGTGGCTTATAGCTTTACCGATATTTAGAAAGCAGGGTGGTTGATGACCAATGCTGATATAGATATTTAGAAAGCAGGGTGGTTGATGACCAATGCTGATATAGATATTAAGAAAACAGGGTGGTTGATGACCAATGCTGATATAGATATTAAGAAAACAGGGTGGTTGATGACCAATGCTGATATAGATATTTAGAAAACAGGGTGGTTGATGACCGATAATGATGATCTGATAAAAATCAACAGTGTTTTTTTTGTTGAAGTGTATATTCAACATATAGCCTACAAATAACACAAGTAACAGTCATTGTGCTGTTGTGCATAGCTGTCAACATTGGGATTTGAAAAAACAGGATATTTTGCCTCCCCCTGGCCCCGCCCCTCCCAATGTAGTCTCCTCCCCCTCATATGTATATTATATTGTCGGCACTGCGCAGCCGTGGAATCGCGAGGCCATAGATTTAGAATAGATAAAGGGCACATTGTGGTGTATCATAATTAATTTGTTGAATACAATAGGATTTTTATAACGTTGACACAAATTAAGGAATATTTACACTAAGTTCTCTTTTACCTCTTATTTAATTCATTCATTAATTTAATTGTTGTTTATATTGTACATAGTCCTGTGTGTTGTATATTGTGTCCTTTGTTACTTTTGTGTTTATCGTCTCTTTCTATATACACCGTGGGAAGGGGGGCACGTAATTGAATTTTCCTGATGTGTTGCACAAATTGGAAAATGACAAAGTTGACTTTGACTTTTAACATGTGTCTAATAGTGTCAGACACTAATTGTAATGTTAAAAAAAACGGATACTGCTGTAATATAAAGTGAAATTCTACCATGCCTCAATGTATCAACTTTAAACATACACAAAATGTTAATGTTAGAAATGTTAATTTCCATTATTTCCACCATGTGCAACATTTCCTAAGAACTGCAATGTCCATTCTATCAACTCCAAATCTGTGCTATGAGCTCTGCTATGCATGCAGAAGAAGTAGAATTGCTGTCTTGTTTGGGATGAATGAGTAGAAATGAAAAACGGAAATCTTCTTTTATTAGTAGTAGTAGTTGACATGTCATAATATAGATAAAGATATTGTTTCATTGTGTATTTAACTTTACATTTGCTCTTCATTACTTTACAAAAGTTATGTCTGGCACATGGGTCTAATACAGCAATGGATTATGGGTAAATGCAACGTTAAAGCAGTGCCAATGTAAGACTGACTTTACATTAAATGAATGACAATAATATACAATATAGTATAAAGTAGGGTATTATTTGGACTAAAGAATGATGTTGTCTCACCCTACTCGCATGTTGAGGGAGAGCACCATACATTATACACTGAGAAACCACGGCCGAGAGTGAGCTCTCAGGGAACAACCCCACTGTGCCGGTAGATGAAGAAGGCTTCTCTGCCTTTTGTAGGTATGTAGTTTTATAATGTAATACATTTCCCGCTAAACCCCTCCTTTATCCGGTTGCTCTTCTTCTTCTTTGGGTCGCAACCGTCTTCCGGTCTGCCTTCCTGTGCTAACGTTCTAATCTACACTGCTGCCACCTGTCGTCACGGAGGGGAATTGCAGTCATTTTGTAAATATAAAAAAAAATGTAAGAAAACAGGAAAAATACGGGAAAATATTTTAACGGGATGACGGCGGGAAGGAAATTTGAAATACGGGACAATCGCGGGAAAAACGGGATGGTTGAACTTGACAGGTATGGTTGTGACACCATTGGATAATCTATTTGTGGTGTGGTGGATCTGTCTAGTGGTAAATGGACTGCATGTATTACTTATGCCTCACATTCACCCATTCATTCACACGCCAATGGCGGAGGCGACCATGCAAGGTGTCAACCTGCTCATCCGTGTGATTACCAAACCTAGCCGCATTTCTGGCAGACGTTTCTGGTCATGTGACATGTGCTCCCAATAGCGTGACGAGCTGTCTCTTTGCCCATTTCCACGTCAAACGGCCTGCAAACTACCTGGCGTTCTATTGCCATGCTCTAAGACAAACTCTAACCTTAACCAACTTCGAAGAGTGCCTAAGCTTAACCAGTGTAGAAACTGACGTCGGCCAATCAGAGAGCGTCTGCCAGAAATGCGGCTAGGTTTGGTAATCACGCTGCTCATCCTGACACACTGTCCAACCGTAACCTTCTGATTACCAGACGACGCAGACGTCCACTCTACCTCCTGAGACACTGTCGCCCTCTTTATCATTAGTTTGGCCAGCACAAAGCTTATTAAGTCTGGGAGCTTCTTATCAGCATGGCTGTGGTGATTGATACTTGTTGTCGTGGTCTTACTTTGGATTGACACGTCTATTGTATGTATACGAACCAGGGCCTGTATTTAACCCAAGCATCTGATGGTAGTGCTCATCTGAGACCAGTCATAGTGAGGTGTAAATGGTCATGTGACCTGGGCAGTCTGATCCTAGGTCAGTATACTCCTACTTTGGATAAAAAGCGTCAAGCAACTTATAAATTGTGTACAAGTCAGTGGCGAGTGGTGTTGTTTGTCTAGCAGTGCCAAACCTGAGTGCTACACTCTTGAGTGCATAGTAGTATAGACATATTAGCATAGTACATAATAGTATAGAGACATATTAGCATAGTAGTATAGACTAGGGGTGGGAATCGCCAGAGACCTCACGATACGATACTATCGCGATACTTGCGTCACGATACGATAGTATCGCGATACTAAATATATCGCGATACGTTGAAAATATTGCTTTTTTATTTTTTTTTGCTCAAATTTAATTTATTACCTTTTTTCAACTGCAAAGTAAAACTGTCAACATGTTTTATCTAATAAAATAAAGTTCAGTCTGTTCATCTCACTTCAATCATTTTTTATTGCAGAACATGGTATTTTCTCAAGCAGACAGATGTAAACACTGTAATCTGTGTTGCATGTACCTGACAAACTGAACTGTTTGTATTAGTCATATTCCACGTGTGTGTGTGGACTACTGTACTAATTTACAGGTATTGAAATGAACAATGCAACTTCCTTATACAATATTTTTTTAATTATTATTATTTTTTATGAATAATTAAATATCGATACTTGGCGTCCCTGTATCGATACAGTATCGCCACGCAAAGTATTGCGATACTACTACGTATCGATTTCCCCCACCCCTACTATAGACATATTAGCACAGTACATAGTAGTATAGACATATTAGCACAGTACATAGTAGTATAGACATATTAGCACAGTACATAGTAGTATAGACATATTAGCACAGTACATAGTAGTATAGACATATTAGCACAGTACATAGTAGTATAGACATATTAGCACAGTACATAGTAGTATAGACATATTAGCACAGTACATAGTAGTATAGACATATTAGCACAGTACATAGTAGTATAGACATATTAGCACAGTACATGGTAGTATAGACATATTAGCACAGTACATGGTAGTATAGACATATTAGCATAGTACATACTACATAGTAGTATAGACATATTAGCACAGTACATAGTAGACATATTATTAGCACAGTACATAGTAGTATAGACATATTAGCATAGTACATACTACATAGTAGTATAGACATATTAGCACAGTACATAGTATAGACATATTAGCATAGTGCATAGTAGTATAGACATATTAGCACAGTACATAGTAGTATAGACATATAAGCATAGTGCATAGTAGTATAGACATATTAGCATAGTACATAATAGTAGAAGACAGTAAGAAGGTTAGTTTGATAAATAGGGGCGTGTGTTGTAGATCCGTTTGTAGGTCTGACACCCCACAGTTCCCCCTCCACAGCTTCCTGTTGGCAGTTTCCACTGCAGCATTATCACGGGTAACCGTTTTGGTTATTATACAAGATGGGGCTGGGCGATTCATCCAGTTTCAATTCCTTCCAATTATGACTTTGTCTTCCCACGGTCATGAGAATAAAGTAATCAAGATACATTTGATTTGATAGAAGATTATCGCACCGCATGCCGTGCTCTGCTCTCATTTTGTGGTTTGTAAACGCAGTGCACCCTTCCTTCCCAGTGGTGCACTCAGCCCCCCCCCCCCCCCCCCCCCCCAAGCCCAAACAGTAGGGAGGAGGAGCCACAGCACATTTCTCAAGTTATTATTATTTTTTTTTAACGTCTTTGTTAACTTAGAATATGACCGAAAGAGGGCCTTTGGTCAAGAAGAAAGGTCAAACGAATTCAGTCGTCGACGTCATGTGATGTTCTCAAATCAATCGTGTATATGATTCATGCCATAATGGAGCAGCCCTAATACAAGATAGTTTTTGCTCTGGCTTGTCTCACATAGACCCAGTCTGACGTGGTGTTTGTTTCCTCTCTGTCTCTGGTGGGTGGTATTATCACTAATAACTGTTTTGGTTATCATACTGAATGATTTCTGCTCTGACTTGTCCCACATCGTCTCGCATAGATCCTTCTATCTACCTTTTCATCAGCTAAGAACACTTTGAGTTGAATATGGCGTCGGACCGTCAGTGTCTGCTTTGAAAGCATGGCTTTGATATCAAGTCAAGTCAAGAGTTTTAATTGTCACGGCATACAGGTATACAATGAAATGCGGCTGGTCTTGCCCGCGACGATGTGCAATACAGTGGTACAACATATAATAGAATCCAATAAAAATACAGTGGTACAACATATTAAAGAATCCAATAACAACAACAGTGCAATAAACCGGTACATGGTGTGCCATCTCGGTATCTGTACATAGTATTTACAGAGCATATAGGACATGCTAGGTAGCTTTAGTAGTGCAATACACTGTTCCTGTTATTCTAATTTAAAGTGGCCTTTCCTCTGGCCATAAGTGTGCGTGTGTGCGGCATGAGTGTTAAAGTGGCTGCTAGTGTTAAAGGGGTACTTCACCGAAAAACAAGGCTTATTTTGCACATAATCTCACACACATCCAACGACAATTTTGCACACATTATGTCATCGTTGTGCTGTGTTGACATACAGCTCAATTAAATGATATGGTAGCAGTCCCAATATAGGACAATGCTTTTTGGTTTTTTTCATCTATATAATTTCATGGAGCTGTAAATAACACAACACAACACAAGGATTCAATGTTCCGATGACATCACTGGTGGCCATATCCAAACTTGTTTACTCTCTCTCACTAGACTAGGTGTACTGTAGCTTCAGTTAGGCTGTCATACTAATGTTACTAAACAATACAACATGTTGACTAGATGTAGCTTCAGTTAGTCTGCTCTAAGCTAATGCTACTAAACAATACAACATGTTGACTAGATGTAGCTTCAGTTAGGCTGTCATACTAATGTTACTAAACAATACAACATGTTAACTAGATGTAGCTTCAGTTAGCCTGCTGTAAGCTAATGTTACTAAACAATACAACAACAACACGTTGTTGACTAGATGTAGCTTCAGTTAGCCTGCTCTAAGCTAATGTTACTAAACAATACAACATGTGTGTTGACTAAATGTAGCTTCAGTTAGGCTGCTCTAGGCTAATGCTACTAAACAATACAACATGTTGACTAGATGTAGCTTCAGTTAGGCTGCTCTAGGCTAATGCTACTAAACAATACAACATGTCGACTAAATGTAACTTCAGTTAGGCTGCTCTGCCTCTAAGCTAATGCTACTAAACAATACAACATGTTGACTAGATGTAGCTTCAGTTAGCCTGCTCTAAGCTAATGTTACTAAACAATACAACATGTTGACTAGATGTAGCTTCAGTTAGCCTGCTCTAAGCTAATGTTACTAAACAATACAACATGTTGACTAGATGTAGCTTCAGTTAGCCTGCTCTAAGCTAATGTTACTAAACAATACAACAACATGTTGACTAGATGTAGCTTCAGTTAGCCTGCTCTAAGCTAATGTTACTAAACAATACAACATGTTGACTAGATGTAGCTTCAGTTAGGCTGTCATACTAGTGTTACTAAACAATACAACATGTTGACTAGATGTAGCTTCAGTTAGCCTGCTCTAAGCTAATGTTACTAAACAATACAACATGTTGACTAGATGTAGCTTCAGTTCGCCTGCTCTAAGCTAATGCTACTAAACAATACAACATGTTGACTAGATGTAGCTTCAGTTAGGCTGCTCTGCCTCTAAGCTAATGCTACTAAACAATACAACATGTTGATTAGATGTAAATGTGGGCAGAATAATGCCACCACATTTAATAGCCTGTCTCATATGGCAAGGAAGTGTTGAAATGTCTCTCTATGCCAGCTTGTTTGTAGCAGGGCTTTATCAGTAGAGCTCTATGCCAGCTTGTTTGTAGCAGGGCTTTATAAGTAGAGCTCTATGCCAGCTTGTTTGTAGCAGAGCTTTATCAGTAGAGCTCTATGCCAGCTTGTTTGTAGCAGGGCTTTATAAGTAGAGCTCTATGCCAGCTTGTTTGTAGCAGAGCTTTATCACTAGAGCTCTATGCCAGCTTGTTTGTAGCAGAGCTTTATCAGTAGAGCTCTATGCCAGCTTGTTTGTAGCAGGGCTTTATAAGTAGAGCTCTATGCCAGCTTGTTTGTAGCGGGGCTTTATAAGTAGAGCTCTATGCCAGCTTGTTTGTAGCAGAGCTTTATCACTAGAGCTCTATGCCAGCTTGTTTGTTGGTGCAGGGCTGGCTAAGTAACGACTTGGATGATGAATGCCTCTAGGCTTAATGATTACTCCTGGCTCTGCTCTCCCTCTGTTATTATGTGCCTGAACTGAGCTGACCTCCACCCCTCTTCCTCTCTTTCTCTCCAGGTAAAGAGACTACATGTCCCAGAAATCATAGCCACACTGAGACTGAGTGACTACTTCCTGTCCGCGTTTCCTCCCCTCCGTCCGGTTGGTTGGATGAGTCCCAAACAGCGACAGCATCGTCATCAGTGATTGGGCGCTGAGCCAGTCGACCGGGTAGCCAACCGGGAGCCAGGTAGGCTGTCTGTCTGGCTAAGCAGGGATGGAGTCTGGTGCTGCCAGCCAGGGTGGCTTGCTTGGCATCTGGGGAGGCTTATCTGGTGAACCTGCGCAGGGGGATGGTTTCACAGGGTCATGGGGTTTGAAGAAGATTGTCTAATAAGGTCATCTTTACAGAGTTGACCCTGGTTTGATTTCTGTGTAAAGATGTCAAGCCAGAGGTGTTGGGCCGCCTGTGTATCTCTAGCACAGGATAGTATCTGTAGCACAGGATACAGTATCTCTAGCACAGGATAGTATCTGTAGCACAGGATATAGTATCTCTAGCACAGGATAGTATCTGTAGCACAGGATATAGTATCTCTAGCACAGGATAGTATCTGTAGCACAGGATATAGGATCTCTAGCACAGGATATAGTATCTGTAGCACAGGATACAGTATCTCTAGCACAGGATACAGTATCTGTAGTACAGGATATAGTATCTCTAGCACAGGATATAGTATCTCTAGCACAGGATACTAGGGCTGACCTTCGAATTTATTTTTTGGCATTCGAAGCTTCGGGGGCCGAGATTCGATTTTAATTCGAAGCTTCGAGCTTCTTAAAGAAAAATGTTTATGTTGAACTTGTGGGACTTGTACAGCACTTTGTTCAACTTTGTCAGTGCCGTAAAGTTTAAACCTTTTTAAATCTTAGACAAACGAAACACAAACTTTCACGAAATATTGTAAGCCGTCATTTGAGGCTTTATAAAAGCAGCACAATGAACACAAATCTGTCAGTGCCGAGTCCGACCTCATCTTAAATAACAAACAGCATTGCTTGTTGTAGTTAACAAAGAGAGGCAGAGTTGATTTAGCAAAAAAAGAAATATATATTATAATAATCTTCCCTTCGAGTCCCATGCCCATCGAACGAAGCTTAGAAGTATTTAAGACAGCCCTACAGGATATAGTATGATCTGTAGCACCCCTGTCAAACTTGGAGCCGTCTGGCGTGAAATTATTTTTCAACGTTATTTTTCATGATTATGTCTCACAGGTTGAACAAACCTGAACGTTATTGCCATAAAATAGAACGTTTGTTTCTTTACCTTTCTGTCTACAGAGAAAACACGTCGCAATCTGATGAAAAATGGCGGGGCTATTATTTACATTATAAAAAAGCAACTGTACTTACAGAGTAGATTTCATTCACGGTTTTTGCTGCCCTGCCAGGGGCGCCTAGTGGTACTAAATCCAGATTGGCCATAATAAGGTAATTTATACTAGGCCTGATATTCTATATTAATATAATATATATATATAGAATAAAAAGCTGACTGTATTTACAGTAGATTTCATTCTCGGTTCTTCCTGCATGCCTGGTGATACAAAATCCAAATTGAACTCATAGATTCATAGATGTGCAACATAGCTATAATAAGGTCATTTATAGGCCTGCTATTCTATATTCTATAATAATATTTCAAATTGCATGTCTCCGGATGGCAGAATTCATCTGTATCTACAAAACCTTCTGTTTAATCATCCTCCCTTCCTTAGATTTTTTGTACATGTGATCTCAAGAAGGGCTCAGTTTTCATGTCTGGTCATTTTTAGCATGTCACTGTCAAAGATGCAAAGAAAAATCATAATTTATATTCTCCTTTTTGTTTCATCACAATTTACTCAAGCCTAGTAACAGACACAATACATTCCCTGAGATCCATAGATGTGCCTAGATACCAAGAACATGCAAATGGACCTTGTGGAAGTGAAGCAATCTTCCATTTACTTAGGTATGTATTTTTAGGCGGATTTTCAGAAAATAGGGCTCCAGGCTTAACAGATTAATGGGTTAGGAAAAGTATCTAAAATAAGACATTCAGGGAATAACTGGTTACTAGCGGTGTCATGATTCTCCAAATTCAGTTTTGACGGCTATACCATCGAGGCTAACAACAGCTATGGGAAGAAATGGGAAATTTCAAGGGGTGGGATACAAACCCGGTGTAGGGAATAGGGTATGCAGGTTTAGGAAAAGGTCTTAGTCATTGTTTACTTTGGCCCCCAGCTGACATTATTTCTCCTCAACCAAATCCACTGACTGCCTTCCAATGCTTCTTCCCACATCTCATTTACCGCTTTTCACAAACTCCACGCACTCCCCAACTCTTCCAATAATGATACAGTCAATCGTGCTATAAATCCTCTGCAGCCTACTTCTACCAGACAAACCCTAGCTTTCTAGCCTCGCTGTTCAGTTTCTGCTGCCAAGTCTGCATATCTAAGCTGTTTCCTTTCATACGCCGCCTCCACTGAATCCTCCAGAAGCACGCTCAATTCTATAAAATAAACCAACCGCTGACTACGAGGCCATGATACTTGGTCAGGCCTCAAGTTAGTTAAACTATCTCTTGTGGAACAATGAGTTTTCCTACCAGATCTACCTGCATCTCCCAATCAGTAGCTCCATTTAGGTGACATGACTGGGATAACAATACAAAAAGATCATTGCCGACCTCTCCCACCCCGGACACAGCCTCTTCACCCTGCTCCCCTCTGGGAGAGGGCTGCGGATCCCAAAGGCTGTGAAAGCTCGTCACAGACTGAGTCCCCCCCCCCCCCCCCCCCCCAGTGACACTGGCACAATAACAATGACACTGGCAAAAATACTGCACTGGGACTGACCTGGAACTCTGCACTTTACTTTACACTGTATACACTTTATATATATATATATATATATTTATTAGGGATGTCCAATATTATTAGTATCGGTTGATGTCTGTATCACTCATCCAATGAGCAGTTATTGTTGTTGATGAAGCAAGTTTCTGTTTGGAAAGGCTTCCTTGGCTGGATCTGACCTGGAGTCGACTCACAATATCAAATAAATAGAGGATATTGATGATGGTTTTGTCACGGTCATTGTTTATAGAACTCACTGGGGAAGACACAATATTGCCACAAGATGTTGCCACACGGGTGACTTGAGGGAAGCAGGAGGGTTTTCCAGTCGCCCCTGCTGGTCACGTGTTATTCTCCTGGTCTGTGTCACGTATTATTCTCCTGGTCTGTGTCACGTATTATTCTCCTGGTCTGCAGAGTTATTATTCTCCTGGTCTGCGTGTCAGAGTTATTATTCTCCTGGTCTGTGTCTGTTATTATTCTCCTGGTCTGCAGAGTTATTATTCTCCTGGTCTGCGTGTCAGAGTTATTATTCTCCTGGTCTGTGTCTGTTATTATTCTCCTGGTCTGCGTGTCAGAGTTATTATTCTCCTGGTCTGCGTGTCAGAGTTATTATTCTCCTGGTCTGCGTGTCAGAGTTATTATTCTCCTGGTCTGTGTCTGTTATTATTCTCCTGGTCTGCAGAGTTATTATTCTCCTGGTCTGTGTCTCTTATTATTCTCCTGGTCTGTGTCATTCAAACTTACCTACAGATGTACATTCTCCAAAAAAAAAGTATGGCCAGTTATTTATAGTCTTCGTTCCCGGGGCTTATGTTTACTAACTGTCTCTCAGGTCCGTACTGACCTGGGAACAAGGGCGTTCAGGTGTGCTGCTCCCTCCACCTGGAATCAGCTACAAAACCACCTGCACTTGCATGAGCTGCTCTCACTGGTTGCTTTTAAAAACCCTTCTAAGCGATATGGAATCCTGCACATCTGGCTGCAGATGTTTTGACCGACTATAAATGGTTTTGTGAATTGTCCTTGTTTTAGTTTTAATTGCTATACGTTTGTTTTTTAAATTGTTCTCATCTGTAAATGTGCTGCTGCCTGTCTTGGCCAGGACGCTCTTGTAAAAGAGATTTTTAATCTCAATGAGACTTTTTCCTGGTTAAATAAAGGTTACCGGTAAGTAAATAAAAATACAAGTAAATAAAATACAAAATTACAGTAGCAATAGTATACGAGGAAAATTACAATAAATATGGGAGATAGAGAGAGAGAAGAAAAGGGGAGATGCACAGATAATGTTTACATTTAGAATGCCTTGTTGAATGCATCCAGTGAAATGAACACAGATCAATGCATACTTTTATTGTCAAAAGTATGCATAATGTTGTGTTAATTCCACGACAAGAGATATGTTGTTAGTTACCTGAAATTATTTAATTTGGGGGGGGGGGGCCTCCATACATCGTTATCGGTTGATATCGGTATCGGAAATTAAGAGTTGGACAATATGGAACATCCCTAGTAATGACTGGTGTGTGTTGCCCCTGTGCCCTCAGGCTAGCCACCATGGAGCATCCCTAGTAGTGACTGGTGTGTGTTGCCCCCCTGTGCCCTCAGGCTAGCCACCATGGAGCATCCCTAGTAGTGACTGGTGTGTGTTGCCCCTGTGCCCTCAGGCTAGCCACCATGGAGCATCCCTAGTAGTGACTGGTGTGTGTTGCCCCTGTGCCCTCAGGCTAGCCACCATGGTAATGAGTGACTGGTGTGTGTTGCCCCTGTGCCCTCAGGCTAGCCACCATGGCGGACGTGGACCCCGACACCCTGCTGGAGTGGCTCCAGATGGGCCAGGGCGACGAGCGGGACATGCAGCTCATCGCTCTGGAGCAGCTCTGCATGCTGCTGCTCATGTCTGACAACGTCGACCGCTGCTTCGAGACGTACGTTCAAGTTTCAAGTTTGTCTTTATTTGTCACGTGTTGTATAAGGTACATGTGCATTACAGTGAAATGCTTGGTTCTGTATGTGAGCCCCTGAGAATGTGCTTCATGCAGCAAAAAAGTAAGTAAAAGAAGAATAACGCTATACAATATACAAACTAAAGTGCCTCAAATAGATCCGCTATCAGCTCTATCTTAAATTTTTCTAAATGTTCAGTTGCTATTGCAACACTTATCTGTGTTTCACCACACACAAGTGCATGCCTACCAACTGTTCGCCTGTTTTACTGCAACACTACTATCACCGACATCTAAGAAGGGAGATCCCCTCTTGAACGGCCCTTCTAAGGTTTCTCTCCTCCACATTGCCTGTGGTGCATTTTTTCCTATTGCTAGGTTTTTGTGAGTTTTTCCTTACCTTCGTGTGGGGTACGTCTGGGAGTGTTGCATTGATTTATTTTGCATTTATTTAAAAAAATTGGGACTTTATGGTGTTCTTGTTTTGTTCTTGACTTATTGTGATGTTTCTTCTTGACTTGTTTAAAGAAGACTTGTCCGGCCCATGGGGACATTAACGTGTGTTGTCGGGCCGTATAAATACATTTGATTTGATTTAAAAGTACAACCTAAGTACAATGAAGTAAAATGCAGACAATGAGGTACAAATGCAGACAATGAGGTACAAAAACGTCACTCCTTCGCTGTCTTTACCGCCAACATCCTAGGACCGAGACTATCCAGTAATGCTGTTGTTTGATGCAACGTGTCGACACGGCCACCGTATTGAGTGGGAAGATGCAGAAGTGCCCATCCCCTCCAATAAAATATTTTATTTATTTATACTCCTCTTGGAGGCCTGACTTTTGACTCTACAGATTGTTATTTATGGCTAACTCCTCTTGGAGACATGACTTTGACTATACAGATTGTTATTTATGGCTAACTCCTCTTGGAGGCATGACTTTGACTATACAGATAGTTATTTATGGCTAACTCCTCTTGGAGACATGACTTTGACTATACAGATTGTTATTTATGGCTAACTCCTCTTGGAGACATGACTTTGACTATACAGATAGTTATTTATGGCTAACTCCTCTTGGAGACATGACTTTGACTATACAGATTGTTATTTATGGCTAACTCCTCTTGGAGACATGACTTTGACTATACAGATTGTTATTTATGGCTAACTCCTCTTGGAGACATGACTTTGACTATACAGATTGTTATTTATGGCTAACTCCTCTTGGAGACATGACTTTGACTATACAGATTGTTATTTATGGCTAACTCCTCTTGGAGACATGACTTTGACTATACAGATTATTATTTATGGTTAACTCCTCTTGGAGGCATGACTTTGACTATACAGATTATTATTTATGGTTAACTCCTCTTGGGGGCATGACTTTGACTATACAGATTATTTGTGCAAAACAAATTTTCACATTCCCCTGTAGAGGGACAGCTTCTCTGTACTTCCCTGAAGTCTGAGTTACATCATGTGTGATGTTGTCACTAATAGGTTGAACCTATCATGATGCAATATGTGGTAACTTGACACCTTTTTAGCTTCAGCTACACAAAGCTGACATGTCTTGAAATAACATGAGCTGCCGACTTGTAATTCCTGGTAAATATCAATGGGTGCTTGTTGCTAATTTGCATATTAATATATCCTTGGATTCTCAATGAGGGTAAAGCTGTACAGATGCTGACATTTTCAGTCGTCGATTGAACAATTTGGTGGACCAACGTTTTTTTTATTTTATTTTTTTACTAATTCTTTATTATTATTGTAGATTTATTTTTTGGAGCGTCTAAAATGCATCTTATGGGGATCTTTAAAACTATAAAAATCACACTTCAATAACCAAAACAACAGGCTGAATTCACTGATGTAACTACAGACTCATGATCACATGACTCGGAGAGGAGGATGAACGATGACATCCAGCCGCATGAGTCACATACAAACAACAGTAAATTATTTAGTAAACAATTATAATTTTGATGCTAGGATAACTAAATCAAATCTAATCTAATCAAGTTAATGTCCCCAATGGGCCGGACAAGTCTTCTTTAAACAAGTCAAGAAGAAACATCACAATAAATCAAGAACAAAATTGGAATTTAGAAAAACGACACTACCCAGCTCAAGCCAGCTCCTGTCAATCAAATGACTTGTGTGGATACACTTTTTTATTTATCTTATCTTTCGGGATTATCTACCACAAACCTGAACGTTATTGGCGTAAATGAGAACGCAGTTAGTTTCTCTACCTTTCTGTGAACGTCTAGCAAAAAAACGGCGTTGCAATCTGATGAAAAATGGCGGCGGAATCTACATAATAAAAAAAAAAGTAACTGTACTTGCAGTAGATACTAATAGTGGTGATACTAAATCCCCCCCCCCCCCCCCCCCCCCAGGTGTCCCCCTCGCACCTTCCTGCCGGCGCTGTGCAAGATCTTCCTGGACGAGAGCGCCCCGGACAACGTGCTGGAGGTCACGGCCCGGGCCATCACCTACTACCTGGACGTGTCGGCCGAGTGCACCCGCAGGATCGTGGGCGTGGACGGGGCCATCAAGGCCCTCTGCACCCGCCTGGTGGTGGTGGAGCTCAACAACCGGACCAGCCGCGACCTGGCGGAGCAGTGTGTCAAGGTGAAGGAAGGAGGGAGTCTTTATTTAGAACAGGATTTAACCCTTTCACTGCCACACGACAGAAGGTTAACCTTTTACTATCACACGACCGTGTGATAGTAAAGGGTTAACCTTCTGTCGTGTGGCAGTGAAAGGGTTAACCTGCTGTCGTCGTGTGGCAGTGAAAGGGTTAACCTTCTGTGTATTGTCGCCGTGACAGGGTTAACTGTTTGGTAGTGCGGCAGTGAAAGGGTTAACATTGAAAAGAACATAAAATAAATAAATAATATCAGTATCCATAATGTAGTACAAAAGAAAAAGAAACCGGCTTAGAATCCGCACGCACGCACGCCCACACACACACACACTTGACCTCCATGCCAGACCTCAGCCTCATATATGCTGAAATATGTGGCCGCTAGAGGGTGGGGACACTTTTGTAGACCAACCAAACCAACAGAGTGAGCTATAGAGCTGCTGGTCGCAGCTGAAAATACTATACATGTTTTAAAACTCCCAATAACGTGAGTAATAAATAATGACGTGAAACTTAAATAACGTGAACACTGTGTGTCGGAGGGGATACTGACTTTGGGGAATGGCCGGCGTCACTATTTTGCAGACTGCAGATATCTCAAATCCGCATATCATACAGAAACTATCTGGATAGATGGATGGCACTCTGTGTTGAGCTGCCCCTTTTTAAGACTGACTCAAACTGCGCATGTATTGAAGACATGGTGTGCTTCCCAAACCGGCTGAATAGCCAGGAAGTCAACACTCTGTCTTAAAGGAACCTTTTCTGGAAATTAGCTTATTTGCCATCTACCCTGGAGTTAGATGAGCAGATACATACCCTTTTCTTCTCTGTGCATGCATTAGGCTTAGGGAACAGCCGCACCGTTAGCCTAGCTACTGTTCCGAGTATGTATCTGCTTAGAAAACTAAAATGTCTCATTTAAAAATCTGTATTTCTCCACGTGGTAAATACACAGGTCACAACATGTTTACAGGAAAGTTTTGGAGTTGTATTTCGTGACTGTTGGGAACTAGGCTAGGAACCTACTTCCAGTGAATGACGCTAAGCTAGGCTAGCAGTGTGGGTGTTCCCTACGCCTAATGCATGCACAGGGAAGAAAAGGGTATGTAATATGTATCGACTTGTCTAACTCCAGGGTAGATGGCAAATTTCCAAAAAAAGTTGGCATGTTCCTTTTAATAAATATAGAATACTCAAGAAGGATAATCTACCTGCTTTACATGGAATAAAGCACTTCCATCCAGTCATTGTATTGAATATGTATCACGCCAACAGCGTATATGTACCACTACGCTTTGCTAGCTTCAGATCACAGCTGTATATGGACCGTTACACTTTGCTAGCTTCATATCACAGCTGGGAAAATTAACATAGACTGAAATTAACTTTATATCGGTCGGTTGATATCGGTATCGGAAATTAAGAGTTGGACAATATCGGTATATCGGTATCGGTAAAAAAGCCAATATCGAACATCCCTAGTTTTGAGTTTAGATTTAAAAGACTCGATGGAGGGGGCAGATTTGATGGACATGGGGATGCTGTTCAGGAGTTATTTTCGTAACCACCTAATGGCCTAACCGAGCGACCGTCACCCTTCGGGAGCTTGTTCTCAATGTGTTGGTTTGTGCTCCTCCATGGTATTTGGTGCCGGTCAGGCGGCTGTTGTCGGAGGTTTCTTAGGGGCTGAGATGATTCTGTGTTTGTGGATCAATCCATCTTTTGTTGTCCCTCCCCTGGGTTATTGAGAGGAGTCAGGCGCTCGCTTTGAAACGGTGGTCTGTTCTTCTGTACAAATTAGGGCTTGGCGATATGCCCAATATATCAAAATATCCACAATATTTCCTTGAGTCACTGACAATATAACATCATTTGACAGTATATTATAGGCGTGGTCTTAAAAAGTCTTAAATTCAATAATTAGAATAAAAAAAATAAAGATTTTAAGGTATTGGATTTGGAAGTTACTTCTTTCAACTTCAACTTCAAATTACTTTATTTTTCTTTCGGAACTTCATTTGGATTTGTGATAATTTCTCTGTATCTCGTTTTAAATGTAAGCAGTATGGTAAGATCAACAGTGCCCAACCATTTGGGGGATTTCCAGCACAAATTACAATGTGATATGATTTTTTATGTTTTTATCGTGTAAAACACGTTGATCCAATGAGCCTGACGGTGTCTTGCTTTATTTGGCGCCGATTGCTCTCTTGAGCTTCAGTTTATAAATGTATTCATTAATGTATTGATTTATTTGTTCCTTATTCTTCATAGATTTTATTTGATCTTTATTTATCTCGAACACAACAAACATACAAATCACAGTGTGCGACAAAAGGAAGCACAGCTTCCTTTCTTACAATAAACAATAATAATATTTCAAATAAAATGATCTTGGGAGAGACAAAATAATAATGAATAAAATAAGGTTAAAAAACAACCATTATTTTTTGTTTTGAAGAAATACATTTTAAGAGTTGACTTCGAGGCTGGTTGTCTGAATTACGGACTGAACATTTATTTGTCTTTTTCGTTATTGGTTGGACCGGCCATTGTTTTCAGAAGATGTCATTTGGTCAAACTAAGTGAGAAGGTAAACATCGGGTTACACCTGTACATGTAGACGGGTCAACCAACCAGACAAAATGCATAATAATCTAAGCTTGGATTCTATTAAAGTTAAATTATTATTCTCTCTCTCTTTATTTCCTCCTATACAGGTCTTGGAGTTGATCTGCACCAGAGAGTCCGGTGCCGTGTTCGAGGCCGGGGGGCTGAACTGCGTCCTGAGTTTCATCCGAGACAGCGGCCACCTCGTCCACAAGGACACGCTGCACTCGGCCATGGCCGTGGTCTCCCGTCTCTGTAGCAAGATGGAGCCCCAGGACCCGTCCCTGGAGACCTGCGTGGAGTCCCTGTCGAGCCTGCTGAAACACGAGGACCACCAGGTAGGAACACACACTGGACCCCGGGTCACGTGGCAGGGCTGTACGGTTACACCATTTAGTAACACAAGGCTCCCTGGTATAGCTGGACCCCCCCCCCCCCCCCCCTACCTGGAGACTCGTATATACTGGTGTCTTGCGGGTCCAGCAAAAATACATAGGACCCAGTGCCTTAAATCCGTAGCTAACATTGTATCTCAGGACTTTAGCGTGTCTATTTTTATCATGCCCATTTTATGTCTTTTTATTACCTGTTTTTTTTATGTCTATTTTATTATTTAGTATTATATCAAAGCGGGCACGGCCACTGTATGCCCTGGTATTTATGTGACAAATAAAACTCTTTGTTCTGTTCAAACAGATATCAGTTGTTGCATATCGGTGTTATGAACTAGTGTACTCTAGGGGGGTACGAAAATCCAAGCTCTAGCCCTAACATTGACGTGTGGTATTGAGGAAAACAGAATAAACGGTGTTAAGAGGAGTAACGGTAGGGGTTAGCTTACCGCTTCAGTACACAAGGCCACAGCCCTGGGCGAGCGCCGCCTCATCCCTCCTGAGCGGTGTGACTTGGCGGTGCTCCATCTGATGGGTAGTTCACATTTAATACTTTGGTTGGTTTGGTTTGACAAAACAAACACTGTTTTTCGAAACAAACAAAAGTCCACGGGGTGTTCGCGCTGAGCAGAGTGAGAATTCAACCACCTCCCTCGTGCCGCTCCCCCGCTCCACTTCCTCCTCCACTTCCTCCTCCACTTCCTCCTCCACCGTCTTCAGCTCAACTTTATTGTGACTTAGGCCCCGTTTAGACGAGCGTTTTGTGAACAGAAACCGCAAAAGTCATCTTGCGGTTTCACTTTTAATTTTACGTTTAGACGAGTGTTTTGGGATGGAATTCTGCGTGCAGACGACGCTGTAACGACTCGAGACGACGGAGCCCCACTGTCACACGATTGGTGCATATGTCACATGACGTGCTGTGAAGACCCGCCCTACTCTGCCTCTGATTCGCAGACTGTGGATGGGGAATGTGATTGCACCAAAGCAGAGTCACTCACAGACAGTGGGTCCAGTCACGCCGCGGGACAGATTCTTGTGTATTTAACCCTTTCACTGCCACACGACAGCCGGTTGTGTGATAGTAAAGGGTTAACCTTCTGTCGTGTGACTCGTGTGGCAGTGAAAGTGTTAAAAGTACTGCCAATGTAGCCTTCAGGTGATCTCCGTTGATATAAGTCAGACATACTTGCTTTGTTTACGTCTCGGCTACTGGCGCATACCTGCTACCTGTGACGTAAGCAGTACGCGCGACCAGAGCCGTGACAACCCTTTCGTCATCGTTTTAACAGATTTATACGGTTTGACAGTTTAGACGAGATCGCAAAGCTTTTGCGTTTCTAGGAATTCCACCCTGGAAGGTAGTCTCACTTTTTTGCGGTTTCACCCCGTAAAAACGCCGTTTCCGTATAAACGAAAGGCACATCCGCAAAAATATTTTTGCGGATTCACCTGCTAGCGTTTCCGTCTAAACGGGGCCTTAGTTCCAGCTCCTAGTGTACACATGTGCACTCATTCCCACACATGTATCAATCAATGCTTGACTGCAGTAAGAGAGAGATTCAACTTCTAATCGGCCCATTCTCAGATGGGTGCACTTTTTTTTATATTACTGTGCAATATAATAAACCGTTCATCTCGTCTCCATTCTCTTCAGGTGTCGGACGGCGCGCTGCGCTGCTTCGCCTCCCTGGCCGACCGCTTCACCCGCCGCGGCGTCGACCCCGCCCCTTTAGCCAAACACGGCCTGACGGAGGAGCTCCTGTCCCGCATGGCGGCCGCGGGCGGCACGGTGTCGGGCCCCTCCTCGGCCTGTAAGCCGGGACGCACCTCCACCAGCGCGCCGCCCACCACGGCCGACTCCAAGCTGAGCAACCAGGTGTCGACCATCGTCAGCCTGCTGTCCACCCTCTGCAGGGGCTCACCGCTCGTCACGCATGTGAGTAGAGGCCCCGCCCCGTCTGGGTGACGCTGTGTAACAACGACCCATCATCTACACGCACTGCACACGCACACGCATGTACACACTCACTTTAAACACACACTCACCTTACCACTCACTTTAGACACTTTATATTTATCTATTATTAAAGAGATTTGCACCACATTCAATACCTCATCTGTACCCTACCCCACGTTTTGTACCTCTGCATTCTACCTCACTGGTACTCATTTTACTCTGTATTGTATATTGTATATTGACTTTACCTACTTTTTACTTCTTAATTCCTTTATTTCCTTACTTACTTTCTCTTTACTGTATGTACAGTAGCACACTCTCAGTGGCTCAGAAGAAACAAGCATTTCATTATAAAGTATCCTGTATTTTGTTCTGACAAATAAAAACAAACTTGAACTTGTAACTTGAACCTTGACATGTTCTGTGTTGGGGTTTAAAACCTCTTAAGCCCTAGAAAATGTGCCTAAAAGTACATACCCAAGTAAATGGAAGATTGCTCCACTTCTACAAGGACCATTTGCATGTTCTTGGTATCTAGGCACATCTATGGACCTCAGGGAATGTATTCCCAGTGTCGGAGAAATATTGTGCCTGTTACTAGAGCTGCCGCGATAACCGCATTACCGCGGTATCGCTGTTGCATCACGCTCACCGCAGAGTTAGGCTGAATACCGCGTCACCGCTGTTTTTTATCATAATAATAAAGTTGGCTTGCGGCTTGCGGCTCTGCAGATATACCCTACTCGGTTCCAAGCGACCCTATTGGGTAGAAGTGGTACCAGAAAAGTCATGTGAAACATTGCAGACCACTGACTGGTCAGAAGAGAGACGCGTCACACTTTGTAGCCTCAGTCTGAACAAAAACAGAACGCCGGCGCCGCCATCTTTACTGCCTCGCTAAGGATGCATTTTGTTCAGGATTTGTTTGCGACAGAACCAAGCAATAAACAAAAAATAATGGATTCACTGTGTATTCTGCCTTATTTATTGATGAAACAAAACCGACATCAACCCAATTTACCACCGGGCGGAGAGTTTAGTGTCACAACAAGATCGCTGATGTGTTAAGTTTGTTGTTGTTAATACTACCGTCAGCCGATATACACGAGAGGTAACGTTAAACCCGGGTTTGCTTGGTAGAATACACAATGAGAGGTAACGTTAGCTTTGGCAGAATAGACGCAACGAGAGTCTGGTTAATGTTGTTATTGATTGATTGATTGAAACTGTGTTAAACTCTGGCTTGCTGCAAGCCCTCGGACATCTATGCCCACGGAGCTTTCAGTGTACACAAGCGAGCGGCCCCGCCTGCATCCCCACACACGGAGACAAACGGAGTAGTACCTGGCTGCAGTGGAAAAGGAACGAAGTACCAGGTGCCTAAAGCGGGTCAAGTCGAGTAGGTACTATGCAGTGGAAAAGCGCCATTAGACTAGAGGCAGGCTATAAGAGTAGACTACTAAAAAAAAAAAAATGCATTCAAACTTTTTTTATTTTTTGTGCGCACTGTGCGGTAATAACCGCGGCGGTAGGAAATATTTCGCAAATTCGTGCGGTAAGGAAAATATCAATACCGCGGCAGCTCTACCTGTTACTATGCTTGAGTAAATTGTAATGAACCAAAGGAGACTATCAATTATTATACTTTTTTATTAAAAAGATTGAAATAAATGTTTGACAGTGAATAACACCACGCTAACATTGACCAGACGGGAAGAATTGCCACTGAGCTCATTCAGCACCTTCTTGAGATCAAGTGTACTAAAAACCTAAGCAAATGAATAAAGGGCAGATGATTTACAGTTTTTTTTTTGTAGATACAGTACTGAATTTTGCCATCCGGACACATGACATTTGAAATATGAATATAAAATATTGAATATCAGGCCTATAAATGACCTTATTATGGCCACGTCATACATCTATGGATCGGGCCAAATCTCCTCTTTCCAATGGCAAGAGTTAAATCTGGATTTAGTACCACCATGCACCCGTTACAGGGCAGCAAAGACTATGAATGAAATCGACTAAGTACAGTTACTTTTTTGTAATGTAAATAGCTCCGCCAACACTATAATCGTGAAAAGAACGTCAAATCAATATGGTGTGAGCTGGGAAGTATTTTACTAATAACACTTAAAATCATTGGTAAACAGACGTAGTGCTGAAAATATACACTTTGACTGCTGTTTTCTCTCTCTCTGTCTCTCTGTCTCTCTGTCTCTCTGTCTCTCTCCAGGACCTCTTGCGGTCGGCCCTCCCCGACTCCATGGAGTCTGCCCTGGGGGGAGATGAGCGCTGTGTCCTGGACACCATGCGGCTCGTGGACCTCCTCCTGGTGCTCCTGTTCGAGGGACGCAAGGCGCTGCCCAAGTCCACGGCCGGCTCCACGGGTCGCATCCCGGGCCTGCGGCGGCTGGACAGCTCCGGGGAGAGGTCCCACCGCCAGCTCATAGACTGCATCCGCAGCAAGGACACCGACGCACTCATAGACGCCATAGACACCGGAGGTGGGTGCTGGAGCACACAACAAGTGTCTCTGTGTGTAGGACTGCTGCAGGCATTAACCCTTTCACTGCCACACGACAGAAGGTTAACCCTTAACCGTCGGTAGTGTGATAGTAAAGGGTTAACCTTCTGTAGTGTGGCAGTGAAAGGGTTAACCTTCTGTGTATTGTCTCAGTGGAAGGGTTAACCTTCTGTAGTGTGGCAGTGAAAGGGTTAACCTTCTGTGTATGTCGCAGTGGAAGGGTTAACCTTATGTGTGTTGTCGCAGTGAAAGTGTTAACCTGCTGTCGTGTGGCAGTGAAAGGGTTAACCTTCTGTGTGTTGTTGCAGTGAAAGGGTTAACCCTCTGTGTGTTGTTGCAGTGAAAGGGTTAACCTTCTGTGTATTGTTGCAGTGGAAGGGTTAACCTTCTGTGTGTTGTCGCAGTGAAAGGGTTAACAGTTTGGTAGTGTGGCAGTGAAAGGGTTAAATAACTGGGATCAGGATTATATGAGACAATGCTGCAATAATCAAATAATCATGTGAGACAATCCAATCTTTTACGATGATGTCTGTTATTTAGTATGGTTGCAATCTTCTTCCTCTTCAATAGTAACTTTAAAAGCGAATACTTTTGCAAATTGGACACGGTGGACCTCATCCTCGAACGCAGTTACAAAAATGTTAAGAAATTTCCTTCACGGGCGGCTAGGTGGCGCAGTGGGCAAGGCGCTCGACACCAATGCAGTAGATGCTGGGTTCGAGCCCAGCTCTCTGCGTTGCTACCAGCTTGGCTGGTCGTTCATACTAATACAATTGGCAGTGTTAGGGGGTGGGAAGCTGGTGGGTGGGGATCGGACGTTGTGGACAGCGACTCCTACAGGTCGGTTGGTGCGCCTGCGCAGTAGAATCAGGAAGCAACGGGGGCGGCGTGTGTCCCTCCCACGCAGACCCTCGCCGCTGAGAGATTGCGCTGTACAGGTGAAAAGATGCGACGGCTGCCTCCTCGAGTACCTCGAGTATGCAAGGCTTCGTCCACATTGCAGCCGGCTTGTGGGAGGCATGGCCTAACAACGTTCGAGACGGGGGAGGGTAGAATTGGACAATGCGAAATTGGGGACAGGAGAAAAATTGAAAAATAAGGAGAAAAAGTAGATAAAAAAAATATATATATTTGCCATTTTCGTATTAATAGTCCATATACCGTCTTGTTCTCTATTGTTTATTATTGCTGGTTTTACCGTGCTCAGTGTGCACATTGTAAGAGCCAATGGAGACACATTCCCCTGCTCATCTTACTGGTATGATGTTGCAGCATGTGACAAATAAAACCTTGAACTTGCATGTAGACCTGAACAATCAATCATGTCAATTTAACCATGCCATCGAATAATCTGTGATCGTTTTTGTTGTACTGTACTTGTGCTGTATAATTTGTATTACCTATTGCAGTCATAATAAGATATTTAAGAAGACACTTAGAAAAATGTTCAACAATGAGGTCCAGTCTTCTGTTCATCCACTAGCTCATTACTGGGATGCAGATCAAGTTGCCTGTTAAATAAGTTAAATCTCACCACGGGGCGCCGGCGCGGGGGGTACAGGTTTCCCGCGCTCTGATCTTATCATCGCAGTTTACCACGGTGAGCGACATGGATCTCGTTGCAAAGACAAATACAACTTCACCAACCTGGGCGCACCTTGGACTTAAGCCAAATGAGACAGTTAAATCATTAATTGCAGTTATTTGTGAGACAATAATCTTAAAATCTGTTAGGAAAAATAAGAAATTATTAAATGTAATACCAGGACACCTACTTCCCTCACATCTTCAAAAATGTAAATTATATTTAACAATAATTATAAATAATACTGTAGTACGAACAAAGTAAAAATAAATACCGTAAGTAAATAATTTAATTAAAAAAATAATAAAAGATATAACAATTATAATATTAAGGGGCGGCTACGTGGTGCAGTGGGCAAGGCGCTCACCACGAATACTGGAGATGCTGGGTTCGGCTGTTCGAGCCCAGCGCTCCACATTGCTTTCAGTTTAGCTGGTCGTCCGCACTAATACACATTGGCAGTATTAGGGGGTGGGAAACTGATGGGTGGGGATCGGGCGTTGTGGACAGCGACTCCTACAGGTCGGTTGGTGCGCCTGCGCAGTAGAATCAGGAAGCGATGGAGGCGGCGCCCCTCCAAAGCCCAGACCCCTGACGCTGAAAGATGGCGCCGTGCAGGTGAAAAGATGCGACTGCTGTTACCTCGAGTATCGGAGGGGACTTGTGCTATGTATGACTTAGTCCACATTGCAGCCGGCTTGTGGGAGGCAAGAAACGGCGTTCGAGACAGGGGAGGGTTGAATTGGATGATACGAAATTGGGATGGGAGAAAAATAGAAAATGGGAGAAAAAGTGGATTAAAAAAAAACAATTATAATATTATATTATATATAATACTATTTTATATAATATCATGTAATAATAATAAGATATAATATTATATTTAAAAATCGCAGCCTGTTCAAAACATAATGATTTATTAACTTGGAATGTATTTGTTGTAACGGTTGTTATTTTCACCTTGTATGTCCAAGTGCACCGTGAGGACGATCTATTTCATTACGGTTTGTTATGTTTGGTCTGTTCTGTTGTAGCTTTTGAGGTGAACTTCATGGATGACGTGGGACAGACACTCCTCAACTGGGCTTCTGCATTCGGCACGCAGGAGATGGTACTTACAGCACACACACGCACACACACACGCATGCACACACGCACACACACACACACACGCACATGCACATGCACACAGACACACAGGCAGACACACAGACACACACACACAGGTGCTATAGATTACATTTGTATATATAGAGTAATCATTAAAAAAATTACTATTTTCTGCCCGCAATACTTGCTACCCAATATGCACAAATGTGCTACGTTATGTGTAAATGTGCGCCATGTGCCTAAAGTCAGTGCGAGAGAGTTTCACTCGCACTCGCGACTAAAATAGTGAACCGGGGAAATTATTTTAGGAGCATGTGTGTGCCAGTTCGATTACCTAAACTAACGTGAGCTGCAGTTATAACTGATCCTGGAGCTGCTCAGTGGAGTCTCTGAGCAGAGAGGTTTCACTCTCTCACTCTCACTCTCACTTTCACACTCTCACACTCTCACTCACTCACAAATTATAATTAATAAAATAATTGTATAAAGAATTTTCCATGTTCTGTCATCTAATAATATTATGACATAACTTTTTCCTGATACCACGGCATGGTATCGTTTTAGAATCGGTATCGAAGTCTAGATTTTGGTATTGTGACAACACTAATAGAAGACGGACAGAGACACACACACGCCCGCTAATGGGGCTTACTCATGGCATCTGTTGTATAGCAGCTATTGTCGTGGAGGTTAAATGGAGCTTTGGTAATGGAGGGATTAGCCACACGACATCATGTTAGTGACGAGGAGCCCGGAGGAGGAAGAGGGGACCATTGTGGTCGGAGCACTTGAAGGACTATTGCAGTCGATGTTTTATTAAAAAGCGTTCAGACTCTTCTCTGCAGTTCTACCATTTAATTTCTATGTACTCTGTTTCTGCCTCGGCTAGTGTTTCCTAATAGGCATGTTTGATTTGATTTGTATTTGTCTCAAACATTTGTCTCTGAACATTGTTGCTCAGCTGATAGAGTTGTGCCCTTCCTGATGGCTTGTCGTACAGAACTTGTAAGTCGCTTTGGATAAAAGCGTCAGCTAAATGACTAAATGTAAATGTAAAATGTAAACATAGAAACATAAAACAAGTTTAAAAAACTAAAAGGTAAATAGTCAAAGACTATTTCCATACAATAAGTGTTCGAGAAGGAACAGGGGGAAGTAAAAAACGTACCAAGCCCTGCCCCTTCCTATTATAATTTAATACAAATAAAAAGAATATAATGAAAAATAAAAGTACAGTTTTTTTTTTATATATCCAATTATCCAAATGAGAAAAAATATGTATTAGGCAGTCACATTACTGCTCAAGCTCCTCTCTTAAGTGCTTGTTTATAGCTACCTTTTAAATTGATTGATATTATTGCTTAATTTTATACTCTCCTCCAGACCATTCCAGAGTGATACCCCACAAACTGCAATGCACATACTTTTAAGAGTTGTACGTACAATGTTTAATTGTGGGGGGCCACAGTATTGGACAGACCCACCACAAATAGTTTTCCAGACGTGTGTGTTGCATGATGCCGACTGTCTATCTTACCAAGCAGCCACCACCACATATATAACCGGAGACCTGTTGGATGAACTCTGTTGGGAAGATTAATAAGGATGAAAGTAGCCCCCCATAATATAGGCTCACTAATTGGACAGAAATGTGTCTGTGGTAATTCAGGTATTTATTAGGGATAGTCGTTTTATTAGCGATGCACCGATGCCAGGCTAGAATATTGGTCGAATTTCCTCGATGCTAAAATCCGATACCAAGAAACGCAACGCAAAGTGCCTTGATTTGCTGCATTTCTGACACATTAACTCCCTAATGGAGAAACATGTTTTTTGTTCTATGACCCCAAAATGACCAATGTCCAAGTCTACAGTATACTGTTCATTTAAAGGTAATGGGTCGGAATGGTACTTGATATCTGCCGATGCCCAAAGCTCAAGTACCTGTATAGGGACTGAAAAAGTCAGATCAGTGCATCCCTAGTTTTAACGAGGAGAGTTAGCCTGGGTCGTGTCATGGTGTCCGTGTTGTTGTCCCCTCCTCCTGGGAGAGTTATCCTGGGTTGTTGTGTCATGGTCTCCATGTTGTTGTCCCCTCCCCCCTACATAACACGGCCATGCTGAGATGCCTGACATTCTGAAGATCAGCTGGCATGGAATCTTGAGTCACTTGGCAACGACCACAGAGCAGGCCTGTCCCCCTGGCTGCCACTAGGCAACGACCACAGAGCAGGCCTGTCCCCCTGGCTGCCACTAGGCAACGACCACAGAGCAGGCCTGTCCCCCTGGCTGCCACTAGGCAACGACCACAGAGCAGGCCTGTCCCCCTGGCTGCCACTAGGCAACGACCACAGAGCAGGCCTGTCCCCCTGGCTGCCACTAGGCAACGACCACAGAGCAGGCCTGTCCCCCTGGCTGCCACTAGGCAACGACCACAGAGCAGGC
>NC_140166.1:222003683-222048683 GCF_963971535.1 Notolepis coatsorum
CGTGTTCCTGGACCAGCTGGCCAGACTGGGAGTCATCAGCAAGGTGTCCAGCCTGGCTGGTCCCGCTTCAGACCACGAGAACCAAGAGGAGACCAAGCCAGAGAAGGTAGAGGAGGACGGGGGATTTAAGTTAGGGCTGGGCGATATGACGATATTATATAAATATCGGGTACAGTTCATTAACGATACACTTTTTTAACGTATTGTGGATATCGTGATGTTTTGCCCAAGAGGATTGTGTCGCGTCAATCTGGTCCACACCCGTTCAAACTTTTGAACAACGCCGCCCCCACACACACTACTGCATCAAAGTTACTAATTATTATTAACAAAGGCATTCGTTTTGTGGCATTAACGTTATATAGTTACACGTTCAATAACATTAGCGTATTTACCCAAACATAGCAACGTCCGATGACGACAGATAGCAAGCGTTACTGTTCATATCTCAGCCCGTGCGGAGTTGTGCATGCCCATTCTGCGGTCTGTTAATAAAGTTTTCAATCAGACAGATGTATGGAAAGGCTTTTATTATAACATTCGTTGCAATAAAATCATTATGGCTTGTTTAGTCATGCTGCGGTGCGCTGGTAATCACTCGGGGATTGGGAGCTGTTGTTGTCGTTGAGCTGAGCTCAGCTCTCGTCAAAATCAATTGCGGAAGTAAAAAACGCATAGAGCTTGCCGATTGGTGCTAAGAACAGCAGGGCGGGTTCAATCGGTGTGACGTAATTGGCAGACTCGACTGTCAATCAAAATTATTCTCGAATGAATGAAAACGTTATTAACGATTGCAGAATGGGTACAATACAGTACAGCTCAATACAACAACAGTGGACTGGGGGATGAAGACCAGAAAAAGACTTTCGGCTTTTTTACATAAGGGTCCTCCATTTTCAATTCATCAAAACATTTAGAGACATACAAATATACAGTAGTTTCATAAAAATGCTAAAATGCTATTTATTGATTGATTGATTGATTTAAAACTTTATTAACATATTGCAGAATGGGTACAGTACAGCTCAATACATACAATTGTTAAGGGGATGCAGACCAGAGAAAGTCTTTCGTCTTGTTTACATCAGGGTCCCCCATTTTCAATTAATCATATTTCATATCTAAATCATATAATATCTCATTGCTAAATATATGCAATATATAATCTAATAATCCAATAATCTAAATCTAATATATAATATAAAAATGCTAAATGCATGGGTATTTTATTTAGTCTTTAATGTTAGCTTGCAAACTCAAATACTGTCTTGGTAAGCCTCATAATGAATTGTTTGGGGAAAAAAAGAAAAACATCGTGATGTGTATCGTGTATCGCCGAAAGGTCAGAAAATATCGTGATATCATATTTAGGCCATATCGCCCAGCCCTAATTTAAGTTTATTTGGATCCCCACTAGCCACAGCAGTGCTGGGGCTATTCTTCCTGGGGTCCATAACACGTAAAATACAGTTACAGACTTTATACACTCGCAACATTCACATGGCATACAGACAATTAAAACAACAATAAATACTCCTTATCAAATTCATAATACAATACAACACTACATACTCCTAATCAATTCATAATACAATACAACAATACCTACTCATAATTAATTCATAATACAATACAGCATAATATACTATTTAGCTTTTACATACATTATCTATGTTCATATCAACCAATTATACAATCTTCTAATAATATATCCATATCAGACACATACATTTTCGTCTACGTATATCCCTATCTCTTTATCAGACACATACATTTTCATTTACGTACACTCTATCTATTAGGAAATGTCAATTTCTTTGGTTGAAAATGTTGTTTTACCAAGATTCTGAACCGACATTTACCATTCTCCTGCTTAACATGTCTGGGAAGAGAGTTCCATCCCTGCATACCACGGAACATGACAGTTCGCTTCATTGCATTCGACCTCACTTCTGGAAGTGTAAAGCCTTGTGCAGAAGCATGTCTGGTGGAATGGTTGTGTCTGTCAAGACTTATAGATAAATTGTTATATAAAATTGAGGGGATCTTTGTAACAATATTATTCCTAGTGAATACAAGGAGTGAGCAGAGTAACTTATGCACATTTTTTAACAAATTTGGGGCCCTGCTGGCAATTTACCACCTAGTCATAGGGTTGAGTTTGGCTCTTTATAATTTACCACCGTGGTGATGAGTTTTAGTTTGACTCTTTATAACTCACTCACTGATGTGTATCTGTCTCCACCAGGAGGACGAGCCCCAGGAGGACGCTAAGGAGGTCCAGCAGGGGAAGCCCTACCACTGGAGAGACTGGTCCATCATCCGAGGCAGAGACTGCCTGTACATCTGGTCCGACGCCGCTGCCCTGGAGCTCTCCAACGGCTCCAACGGCTGGTTCCGGTTCATCCTGGACGGCAAGCTGGCCACCATGTACTCCAGCGGCAGCCCCGAGGGAGGCTCCGACAGCTCCGGTAGGTGGAGGAGGGGAGACTCACGGAACAAACTGTCACACGCTCACCATAGGGAGGTGTAGTGGTTACGTCATTGCTGTTTCCGGCCGGTCCGCGTGAATATTTTCGGCAACCAACCTGTGTTTAGCGTTTCTCTGATTGGCCACTACGCCCATGTGACCGCGGCAGCGCGAGAGAGCTGCAGCGCGGAAATAGGCTGTCTATTGCCATTCTCTAAGACAAACTCTAACCATAACCAGCTCCTTAACAGCGCCTAAACTTAACCCTTCTAACCTTAACCACCTCCGAAACAATGCCTAACCTTAACCAACTCCGAAACAATGCTTAAAGTTAACATGCCTAAACTTAACCGGCGAAAGAATGCATGTTAAAAAAAAAATAAATAAAATTGAAGGGAATCGACAGACCGCAGGATCCACAGCAAGGCAGCGCTGCCAGTTGAGCTAGTTGTCGATGGTAAAAAAGGGGGGGTTACTGCTACATAATGCTGCCGCGACGGAGCTCTGCCGCTACGCTCCGTCGCTCTGCTGCTGCCGCGGGGGCGTGGCTAGATGCAAGTTGGGCGTGGCTAGACACAAGTTGGTTGCCTTTAATATTTAGGCGGCCGGTCCACCTCGCAAAATTGCAACGTATTTCCCCCATTGCCCATTTCTAAATCGTCTCGTTTAAAACAAATAAATCATGAACATTTGCACGGTGTACCTTTCTGTGGGTATTATATATATAAATCGCTGAATTTTATTTCAACCAAAAATGCTTAAACAATAATGTTAGTGATGGAAGCGAACTCGTTTTTTGCAAAAATGGAAACGCTTTCCAGAATGAGGCAGAATTGTTACAATAGCCGATAATCCATTTTCCCAATGATAAATCCCTATACGGGTGGACCTCGCGGGCGGTCCAAAGTGACGTCAGACTACACCTCCCTATAAAGCTGTAAATACCGTTTCCATGGATCTTTAAAGAAACACGCCAACATTTTGGGGAAATTACGGTAGCTTACAGTCTTCTCCAGAGACAGACGAGAAGATAGATACCAGTTTCCTCTCTGTGCGTTCAGTAGAAGGCTGCACATTAGCCTAGCTTAGCACAATGAATGGAAGCGTTAGTGTTAGTTGGACAATGCCTAGGCTAACCGGCACTGTCCGCTTCCATTCATTGTGCTAAGCTAGGCTAACGTGCAGCCAGATAGCTTTCAAGAGGATGATCAAGAGGCACCTTTTATTTGTTTTAAGTGAAAAAGCTAGTTATTGCACTATTAATCCCAATAGGGACATTCATCTTTGTTTGATCAAGAATAACCTTTTATATATATATATATATATATATATATATATATATATATATATATATATATATATATATATATATATATAAAGTGAAGATTGGTGAAAGTTAGGTTTGCACTTCAATCCCAATAGGGAAATTCATCTTGGTTTGATCATTTTTTTGTCAAATAAAAACAAAGCTTATTTGAATGATTTCCTTGGCGTTTCTAGTTTTTAAGAGAAATAAATAGATTAAAATCGTAAATCGGATGTGGTGTGAAAGAATCTGAGATTTTATCGCCCCCAGCCCTAACGTGATCTCGTCTCTCTGACGTTAATGATCTCCTCTCCAGAGTCCCGCAGTGAGTTCCTGGAGAAGCTGCAGAGAGCCAGGAGTCAGGTGAAGCCGGTGACGTCCAGCCAGCCCGTCCTGTCCACCCTGGGACCCACCAAGCTCACCGTGGGCAACTGGTCCCTCACCTGCCTGAAGGAAGGGGAGATCGCCATCCACAACTCTGACGGCCAGCAGGCCACCATCCTGAAGGAGGACCTGCCCGGCTTCGTGTTCGAGTCCAACCGGGGCACCAAGCACTCCTTCACTGCAGAGACCTCGCTGGGTGAGTTCACTATAAACACCTTCAGACCTCGCTGGGTGAGTTCAATATAAACACCTTCAGACCTGGCTGGGTGAGTTCAATATAAACACCTTCAGACCTGGCTGGGTGAGTTCAATATAAACACCTTCAGACCTGGCTGGGTGAGTTCAGTATAAACACCTTCAGACCTGGCGGGTGAGTTCAGTATAAACACCTTCAGACCTGGCTGCGTGAGTTCAGTATAAACACCTTCAGACCCGGCTGGGTGAGTTCAATATAAACACCTTCAGACCTGGCTGGGTGAGTTCAATAGAAACACCTTCAGACCTGGCTGGGTGAGTTCACTATAAACACCTTCAGACCTCGCTGGGTGAGTTCAGTATAAACACCTTCAGACCTCGCTGGGTGAGTTCAGTATAAACACCTTCAGACCTGGCGGGTGAGTTCAGTATAAACACCTTCAGACCTGGCTGGGTGAGTTCAGTATAAACACCTTCAGACCTGGCTGGGTGAGTTCAGTATAAACACCTTCAGACCTGGCTGGGTGAGTTCAATAGAAACACCTTCAGACCTGGCTGGGTGAGTTCAGTATAAACACCTTCAGACCTGGTTGGGTGAGTTCAATAGAAACGCCTTCAGACCTGGCTGGGTGAGTTCAATATAAACACCTTCAGACCTGGCTGGGTGAGTTCAATATAAACACCTTCAGACCTGGCTGGGTGAGTTCAATAGAAACGCCTTCAGACCTCGCTGGGTGAGTTCAGTATAAACACCTTCAGACCTGGCTGGGTGAGTTCAATATAAACACCTTCAGACCTGGCTGGGTGAGTTCAGTATAAACACCTTCAGACCTGGCTGGGTGAGTTCAGTATAAACACCATCAGACCTGGCTGGGTGAGTTCAATAGAAACACCTTCAGACCTGGCTGGGTGAGTTCAATATAAACACCTTCAGACCTGGCTGGGTGAGTTCAGTATAAACACCTTCAGACCTGGCTGGGTGAGTTCAATAGAAACACCTTCAGACCTGGCTGGGTGAGTTCAGTATAAACACCTTCAGACCTGGCTGGGTGAGTTCAATAGAAACACCTTCAGACCTGGCTGGGTGAGTTCAATAGAAACACCTTCAGACCTGGCGGGCATGAAGAATCATGAGGGCATGAAGTGTGACGTGTTTATGAGGTACTTCTTGTGTTGATGAGGTACATGTTGTTGTGTTTATGAGGTACATGTTGTGTTGTTGTGTTTACGAGGTACATGTTGTGTTGTTGTGTTCAGGCTCAGAGTTCGTGACGGGCTGGACAGGGAAGAGAGGAAGGAAGCTGAAATCCAAGCTGGAGAAAACCAAACAGAAGGTGAGCTGTTATGTTGATTTATGTCTCTGCTAATTGACAACCCTCCACAAATATGCAGTTTGATAGATGCAGTTACCGGCCATTGGGATGCATCTAATATCACTCTAGACCAGGGGTTCCCAACCTTTTTTCCCCCAGGGACCCCCAAACATCTCTGATGAAATTCCTGGACCCCCCTCCTAATAAAATACCATAAAATACTATTTTTTGTCATTTTAATACTTTTTTTTGTCATTTTAATAACAAACTGCTTATACACAGGCATATGCATCATAATTAGACCCACTATGCTTCTTTGACTTGTGCCTTCAATCAACAAATCTCATCTTGCACCATATGTATTTCAAAATGTTGGCCAATATTCAAATCCTGTATTCATCCTCTCAAATCAGGCCCTAATGGTGAACGGTTTGCATTTATGCTGAATGAAGTAAGAATCCACTGCAGTAAAAATATCCTCACCTCGAGTGGTGGTAGTAAGGTTGACTGACATGAGAATGTCCTGCTTCAAATCCTCATTTTCGATATATTGCACATAAACGATGAGCACAGCCTCGTCTGCGACAGTTGTAGTTTCATCAAGTTGTATGGCAAATGGACCCTTTCTAAGCTTTTCTGACAGCTGCTGCTCGCAATCACTTGACATCTTATCAATTCGGTCTTTCACTACATTGTTCGAGAGTGGTACTGATTTTAGTTTATCCGCCACCTGTGGGCCGCACAGTTTCTAAACCATTTTGATGCAGGCTGGTTTGATGAGCTGCTCGCCAATATTGTGCGGTTTCTTTGCTTTTGCAATTAAAAGCGAACACTCAAAGGAGGCTTCGGTAGCCTTCTGTAAATCACTGCCACCCCTGCTCCACGCTACTCTAACATCAACAGGCTTGTTCGCCTTGAGAGACTATTCTTTCCTCCGAAAAAAGTCCGGATCCTTCCCAACGGTTTCTGGGTGCTTAGACGCCTGATGTCTCTTCAGCTTGCTGGGCTTCAGGCTCGAGTTTGCCAACTTTTCTCCACAAATCACACACTCGGGTCGTTTGTCTGGTCCCTCAGTGAAGCCCATGGTGATGTAATTTTCGCGATTGCTGTAGGTCCTAACTTTTTTTGCAGATGAGCTGCCGTCATCTCCTTTTCGTTTGTCACACATTTTCGCCTCTGGCGGCTGACTGCAGACGAGCCGAGAAAGTTAACTAGCGTGCTAGGCTAGCTACGGAAAGTGATACAGTCAACTGATTCGCGTTTTAGCGGCTACCCGGTAGCCTACTGTTAACGTTCAAAAATCATGTCTAGATGTTTATTTATTTATCTTTATTTTTTATTGTAGTGGAGAGACTATTCATGCTTCTGATGATAAAAATATGCTAATTAAATATTTATCTGAAAAAAAAAAAAAAGAGAACTCAAATCATCTGTGGTCTGGCGGACCCCCTGCGCCAGACCCCAGGTTGGGAATCACTGCTCTAGACCAGGGGTTCCCAAACTTTTCAGGCCAGGGCCCAGAAAATAAGGCGTCAGAGAGCCGCGGCCCAATGCACATCGTCAGGCTTTTTTTTTTCTTTTTTTTTTTGCCAGGCGACCGATTTTTTAAGCCAAATATCACTTCAATCCTATTAAGTTAGTTCAAGTTAGTTATTCATTTATATGTGCTATTTATGAGAGGGCTAACTTGTTGCAAAATAATAATGATAATAATCATAGCCTCATTAAAATACTATTGTTGCTTCGGTTGTTTTCAGCGTTTTATGTGCATAATCTGTTATTTAGTTTGAAATGTTCGTTGAAATAAGTAGATTTTTCGTTTTTGTTTATTTATTAAGTTAACACTTTGGTTGCCTAAGGTTAAATTCATGATATACCATAGATTGCCAGCGCTATTTGTCTATGGAGAAAGTCCCCTTCTTTGCAGGGCTATAACTTTTTAAATTCTATTGCTACATTGCCATTATTAGGGCCCATTCAAAGTCCTATATGTATTGTTCATTGTGTAGCAACGTTAAACTTTTTCATTCACATATTCATAGTAAATAAAGTATGGTCTAATGTATAAGTATGTTTTCATCTCTTTCTGCAGCTTTCTCCAGAACGTGATCTATAGCCCCAAATACATTATATTGATGATGCAATACAGTTTTATGGCAATCAGCGCGATATAAAAAATTACAACTAGACGTACTTCTAGAAGTTACTACACGTCATCTGATGTTGACCGGATGAGCTAGGGGCCGTTTATAATTCCGTGGGCAGCGTTATACCAATCATCTAATGTGGGTCAAATGTTGATAATAGCAGTTAGTATCGAAGACGGTAACGTTACACGCTGAAACTCACCCCAGTCTCCGCGCGCCGTTGGCCGATCATCGTAGAGTTGAAATCTTATCATTATGGGATGTAAATTTACCCGGTCCATCTCCAGCTTGTATAATGGTATATACGTCCAAATCATGTTGTTTATCGAGTTATTGGCAATCGATCACTGTGTAGCGTGACGAGCCAGAGTCGCGGGACCTATAGCGAGCACCCGGAAGTACTACGGACGTAGCACAACCTCTATGCCACTTCCTGTTAAAGCGATTGCGTCGATCGGCCACCAGATGGCGCTCCTGAACCGCCAGAGAGCTCAGTGGGTCCTGCTGGTGGATCTCAGGCCAGCGGAGGGGACATATGAATCCGATCGCAGATTTTTGAAATATTGATATAAGGACGCTGTACAGCGTCCCCCGGCAACTTGAGCATGGCCAGCAATGACGTCAAAACACGTTTCATGGCAGTCAAAGTGTTAAATTGTACTATATTGTATTATAGTAATAGGAGTTCGTATCAATGTGTTTTTGGGCCTAAATACTATATTGGCGAATTCCTCAGCTACAGCCCATCCCCTCTTTGCCTCTAGTAAATCAGGTCATGTTGATTTGACGACCTGGTGCACGTCACAGGGCGCTGTTTATAGCGCACGGTGATGTGATTGGCTCTGTGGTTTTAGTAATGCCCGCCTCCATTCTTGCTACCTGCAGGGTGGAAGGCTTGTCCAGAAGATCACTAATCAGCTGAAGCCTGATGCGGTTCCCTCGGTCTTCGACAGACAGACCGGCGTTAGCTCTCGGGACTCGGGAGCGATCGCTAGCTACTTAGCACCAGCCGGGGCCGGCGTTAGCAACCGGGAGCGTCGTTGAGCATTCAGCCTGCTGGCTACCTAGATCCACTTCAACCAGCGTCGCGGAGCATTCAGCCTGCTGGCTACACAGCTTGTCGGTGTGCTAATAGCCTCTGCAAGCTAACGGTAGCTGGCTCCAGGCTATTAGCACATCGACAAGCTGCTGGAGCTCCCGACGCTCGGCTGGTTGAAGTGGATCTAGGTAGCCAGCAGGCTGAATGCTCCGCGACGCTCCCGGTTGCTATCATGTGCAGGTCCTCTTCTCAGACCTGTGTGGCAAAGCACTGCACACGCATCATGCAAGCTACACATCGCTGCATGTTGATCAATGGTGGCCCACTCGGTGCATCACAGTGGGCTACTATTGTGCTAACAACAACCGCGGTGTCCGGCTTGTCGGCCGGCATGAGTGCTCGATTTGGGTGGTTCTCTCCTCCTTGTGTGCCCCCGTTCTCGCGGGTGTCCTGCCGGGGAGCTTGTGGACGCGACAACAGCGGCGGCCGTAGCGTTAGTTAGCTCATAGCTATTGTGTACCACTAGCGTTACGGCGGGCTCGAGCACCCTACGGCTGCCGCCGTTGTCGCGTCCATGGGCTCCCCGGCAGGGTACCCGTGGGGACGGGGGTGTACAGAGAGGAGAGAACCATTTTGTGTCGGGCGTGCATGCCGGCCAGCGAGCCGGACGTCGGGATATGTTGTTAGCACAATAGCTACCAAGCTAAGCTATGTTAGCTTCTAACGGTGTATACACAATATGTACAACGACACAATGATTTACATTATTACAAATATGGTAACGTGGTTGTGGCTTTTACAAATAGTGGTAACATATATATAGATAGACAGTACTGCTACATCTCTATATTTATGACATACCATATTTGTATGTAACCTGAAACCTAATCTCTGACGGGGAGATGGGCGGAGCTATTTGGTGGGTGGCTGTCACTCAAAGCATTCTGCTAGTATGGTTGGAGCCAAGCCAATAATAGCCTGCTTTCATGAGGCTGAAAAATGCTGGTTTTGAGTACAAGATTAGAAATATAAAACAATGATTATTTTTGGAATAAAAATTACAGATGTGTTACATAGACTCACAGGAAGTGTGTAAAGTTGCCCAAATAGTGCTAGGAATAGCAGTGCATAACCCCTTTAATATAAAACCATATAGTCACATTTTAGAATACAATAGAATAGAATTTTAGAATACAACTAGAAACACTGTCCTGGCCTGCTTCTAAGTTCAGTGGCCTGACACATTTTTTTTTTTTTTTTTTTATTGTTTTTTTAATTGTTTTTTTTTAATTTTTTTAATTTTTTTTTTAATCATCTCGCGGCCCACCCGTGGCTGCTCGCGGCCCACCTTTGGGTCGCGACCCCGACTTTGGGAACCACTGCTCTAGACGACCAGCATTATGTAAACAGACTTGGGGCTGTTTGTAGAGCTAAATCTATACTTTATAGTATTGCTATCTGTGCATTCTCATTGTCAATTGAGACCATAAACCGTCCCTTCAAAATGGCTTAAAGAAAGAATTTTTTCATCAATACGTTCTCATTTTATAGCACCGTGAATATAAGTGTTATACGGGATTTGGTCTAGTATATTTCCTGGAAGGCGAGATAAAGGGCTAATAGCTACTAACGTTATATCCAATGGCATTTCCGTTATACATAAGCTACAGTTAAAACTCAAACTGCATATGATCGGCACGATCCTCAAGCATGTATGCATGAAAGGTTGATGATTACCAATAACCGTGTTCGTCTCAGTAGCCACATACGCTGATTGCCTGGTTGTGTATCATAAGAAGGCCCGATCGGGCTGTAATTTACGTGAAAAAGATCTTACCATGAGCCGGTTGGATCCGCCAGACCATTTCCCAGTTATCGATCGCCATCTGGTAGATCGATATGTCCATTGGCTGATGATAAATTCCTTTACTGCACACTGAAATCCGCGATCCAAAACGTATTCCAAGCTACAGGCTGCACATCCAGAATCCAGCTAACTGGAAACTCCATTGAAAGTAAAAAAAATAATGCACCGTTCAGCCACAGGGCACACTGCATTATCGCGACAGCGCCCCTAAGAGGATCTGGCCAGTAATACACTTTTGCTAATTCAAAGAGTAGGGTACATCTGCAGTGCAGCTCGGCGACCTTGAATAGGTTATTAAAATGGAATAAAAGCCAAAACAACTTGCCACGGATATATCCGTCCTCTGTCCTTTAAGCATGGATTCGAAACACGGATATATACGTTCTTGGGCGCCATTGTGTTAAAGAGTCATTAAACATACGTAATTTTGCTGCCCCTATTGTTTGATGTTTTCACCCTGCCCGCCCCAATCTGTCGTCGGAGTGTCTTTTTATTTTTCCCTAGATGGACTTTGACAGTACCTCCAAAGACATCATCAATTGGGGAGGGGCAGCGTGAAAATATCAACCACTAGGGGCAGACAAATGACCACGTATTTAGTTACTGTATAAAGCTGATGTCTGTCCAATACCCTTGGCAAGCTGATATACACGGCACTGCTAGTGTCTAGAATATTAGAACACAACTTGTCAACATTAGTGAACTACCAGGTCTTAATTGAAAAGGTTGTTCTGTCTGGTCTTGCCCTTCCCCCCTCCCTCCCTCCCTCCCTCCAGGTGAAGACGATGGCTCGAGACCTGTATGACGACCACTTCAAGGCGGTGGAGAGCATGCCCAGAGGAGTGGTGGTCACCCTGAGGAACATCGCCACTCAGCTGGAGTCTGCCTGGGAGCTGCACACCAACAGACAGGTGAGAGAGAGACAGACAGACAGGTGAGAGAGAGGTGAGAGAGAGAGAGACTGGTCAGAGAGGGAGAGAGAGAGAGAGACAGACAGACGGGTAGAGACACACCAACAGACAGGTGAGAGACACCAACAGGCAGGTGAGAGACACCAACAGGCAGGTGAGAGACAGACGGGTCAGAGAGGGCGAGAGAGAGACAGGTCAGACTTATGGACTGTAGCTAAATCATAACTTTTTTTTTTATCTACTTTTTCTCCCCATTTTTCTATTTTACTCCCATCCCAATTCTTTTCGTATTGTCCAATTCTACCCTCCCCTGTCTCGAACGTTGCTAGACTATGCCTCCCACTGGTCGGCTGCAATGTGGACGAAGCCTTGCATCACGTGTCCCCTCCGGTACACGAGGAGGCAGCTGTTGCATCTTTTCACCTGAACAGCGCAATCTCTCAGTGGCGAGGAGTAACGCGGGGGAGGCTCACGCTGCCCCCAATACTTCCTGATTCTGCTGTACAGGCGCACCAACCGACCTGTAGGAGTCGCTGTCCACAATGTTCGATCCCCACCCACCAGCTTCCCACCCCTAATACTGCCAATTGTATTAGTATGAACGACCAGCCAAGCCGGAAGCAACACAGAGAGCTGGGCTCGAAACCAGCATCTCCTGCGTTAGTGGCGAGCGCCTTGCCCACTGCGCCACTTAGCCGCCCATCTAAATCTCATTACTTGAAAATGTTATGTTATTGTCTGCTCATTCCTCACTACCATCTGAACATGCGTCTTAAACGACTTAAATTGAAGAAAGTCACCATATTTGACTAAAATGGAAAATAAATGCACCTCAGATGTTCGCATGGCATTTTATGGACTGCATTTATATAGCGCTTTACGACTTATGCCTCACATTCACTCACACACCGATGATGGCGGAGGCAACCTGCCCATCGGGAGCAGTTAGGTAGTTAGCGTCTTGCTCAAGGACACTTTGACACCTGCAAGGGGGAGCCAGAATCAAACCGAGAACTTTCTGATTACCAGACGACTGCAAGCCACTGTCTCCCCCTTTTTGGTCAGATGTGGTGGTGACTTCCATGGGTTTATGTGGTGTTTAAATAATTTTATTCCTGGTCGGAGAGAGACACCAGGGACCAGATGCAGAGGACGCTGGAGAACCTGGTATTTAACGTTGTTCTCCGTTTCCTCGTCAGTGTGTGGAAGGAGAGAACACGTGGAGGGATCTAATGAAGACGGCTCTAGAGAACCTGATCGTGGTTCTGAAGGATGAGAACACCATCTCCCCATACGAGATGTGCAGTAGTGGCCTCGTCCAAGCACTTTTCACTGTCCTTAATAATGTAAGTTACAACCTATTTAATATAGAAATACAACACTTTTCACTGTCCTTAATAATGTTAGTTACAACCTATTTAATATAGAAATACAACACTTTTCACTGTCCTTAATAATGTTAGTTACAACCTATTTAATATTGAAATAAAGCACTTTTCACTGTCCTTAATAATATAAGTTACAACCTATTTAATATAGAAATACAGCACTTTTCACTGTCCTTTTCACTGGTTTCTACTGGATTTTATTGAATCGGTTTGTATGTCTGTCATGAGGATCAGTATTTTATTTATTTGTGTAGTGTGGTGACACTTATCACGCACAATTGGTGCAGACATTCACTGGACTTGAGGAGCAGAGGAATGCTCCTTTAAGCCTGGGGATTCTGGGAACGGTGTGGGTATTTGGTGACGTATATTAGGTCACCTGTCAGCTGTCAGCTGGCTGCTGTCACTTTGAAGTAGTAACGTTAAACGCCTCTGCACTCTGTTTTGATGTATGTAATTTATGTTGGGAAGTAAAGGAAAGACTCGACTACCGTCTCCCGTTTCATCCTTTCTTGCGATCCCACATTGGTGACCTGAAGTACGTGAATATTACATCATGACGGACGGAGAAGTGAACATTATCTACGCCGCTGCAATCAAGTTACCCGACTTCTGGCATCACAGCCCTCGACCCTGGTTTCAACACATTGAAGCTCAGTTCGAGTTGAGAGGAATAACACAGGATGTTACGAAATATTATCATGTGGTAGCAGCATTGGATGCCCAGACGACGGCCCGCGCTATGGGGCTGCTGGAAGCCCCGCCAGCTGCCGGCAAATATGACGCTATCAAGGCATTCCTTTTGCAATTATTTGAACTGTCGGAGATTGAAAAGGCGGATCGTCTATTGTCACTTAACGGCCTCGGCGACGGCAAGCCGTCCGAACTGATGGACAGGATGCTGTCCGTTTTGGGCTCGGCAGATCCCTCTTTTTTATTTAAACATGTTTTCATGCGTCAGCTCCCAGCGCCTGTGCGCACCGCCCTGGCCAGCTCTCCCGTCTCCTTCACCAAGGACTACCGCGTGCTGGCTGCCGAAGCGGACAGGATTTATCTCGCCAACCGACAGCAGTTTGTGCATGCGCTGCTTCCAGCCTACCACCCACCTACCCACCTAGTGGACGCTGCGGACGCCGCTGCAGCAGTGACTGCCCGTCGCCAGGGTAACAGTGGATGGTGTTATTTCCATAACCGGTTTGGCGCCAGGGCCAAACAGTGTCGCCCACCGTGCAATTACAGTGACCAGGGAAACGCCAGGGCCAATGCTCATTAACAGCCATGAGCGTTGGCGGAGGCAGCAGGCTGCTATTTATTAAGGACACCTTATTTGGCCGGCGACTACTAGTCGACTCGGGCGCGCAACGAAGCATCCTGCCTGCTACAGCTGTGGACACTATGGCTGGGGGCCACGGTCCCCCCATGGACGCTGCTAATGGCACGCCTATACGTACCTACGGAACCAGGTATGTAGAGGTGTGTTTTGGCGGGCGCCGTTTCGGGTGGGAGTTTGTCATGGCCGCTGTGTCAGTTCCTCTCCTCGGCGCGGACTTCCTGTGTGCGTTCAGGCTGCTAGTGGACATTACAAACTGTCGCCTAATCGATGCTGTCTCCTTCGCTACCTACCCGTGCACGCTGGGAGGGCCAGGGACACTAGGTCTGTCCAACATGCTTGCTGCTGGGGATGTATATCAGCGCCTCCTAGCGGAGTTCCCTATCCTCACCACGCCTACATTTTCCTCAGCAGTCGCTAAGCATGGCGTGGAGCACTATATAGCCACTGTCGGTCCCCCGGTCTATGCACGTGCTCGGCGCCTTGACCCAGCTAAGCTCTCCATTGCCAGGGAGGAATTTGCAACCATGGAACGCCTTGGAATTGTGCGCCGTTCTGACAGTCCGTGGGCCTCCCCCCTGCATATGGTCACTAAGGCTGATTGTGGGTGGCGTCCCTGTGGCGATTTCCGACGCCTAAACAACGCCACGACCCCGGACCGGTACCCCGTCCCGCATATACAGGACTTCTCCGCCCACCTGGCGGGGACCACCATCTTTTCCAAGGTGGACTTGGTGCGGGGATACCACCAGGTACCAGTTCACCCACGGGACGTTCCCAAGACGGCGGTCATCACTCCTTTTGGCCTGTTCGAGTTTCTGCGGATGCCCTTTGGCCTCAAGGGGGCGGCACAGACTTTCCAGCGACTGATGGACTCGGTGCTGCGGGATATGGCATTCATGTTCGTATACTTGGACGACATTCTCGTAGCCAGCACGTCTGCAGAGGAGCACCTGACACATCTCAGGCAGTTGTTTGAGCGGCTCAGTGCACATGGGCTCATTGTTAACCCCGCCAAGTGCCAGTTCGGCCGGTCGTCTATAGATTTCCTCGGGCACAGGGTCTCAGCAGAGGGAGCCGTTCCGCTCCCTGCCAGGGTGGACGCCGTTGCCAGCTTTCCACGCCCCCGCACCGTGAAGTCCCTGCAGGAGTTCCTAGGCATGGTGAACTTCTACAACAGGTTCATTCCCCATGCTGCTCACCTCATGCGTCCCTTGTATGAAGCCCTGCGTGGTAAGGACCCCAAGGCCGAGGTGGACTGGTCCCCGTGTACCGACGACGCTTTTTTGGGCGCTAAAACTGCACTGGCCAATGCCGCATTACTGGCACACCCATTTCCTACCGCCCCTATCGCCCTCACAACTGACGCCTCAGACTACGCAGTGGGGGCAGTGTACGAACAGTGGGTGGGGGGGGGCTGGCAACCGCTTGCTTTCTTCAGTCGCCAGCTGCGGGACAATGAAAGAAAGTACAGCACCTTTGACCGGGAGCTCCTAGGCCTCTTCCTGGCCATCAGGCACTTCAGATTCCTGCTGGAGGGCCGACGGTTTACTGCCTTTGTGGATCACAAGCCACTCACCTTCGCCATGGCCAAGGCCACCAAGCCGTGGTCAGGGCGCCAGCAGCGCCAACTCTCCGCCATCTCCGAGTTTACCACGGACTTACGGCATGTCGCAGGTAAAGACAACTACGTCGCTGACTGCCTCTCCCGGACGGTGGTGGGGGCCGTCCACTTGGGACTGGACTACGCTGCCATGGCTGCCGACCAGGCCACTGACAAGGACATGCAGGCCTACCGAACAGCCGACACTGGGCTAAGGTTAGAGGATGTGCAGGTTGGTATTGCCAACACCACGCTCCTCTGCGACGTCTCCACCGGTCAGCCCCGTCCGATGGTTCCCGCTGGCTGGCGGCGGCAGGTATTCGAAGCCATCCATGGCCTGTCGCACCCGGGGGTGAAGGCGTCAACTAAGCTGGTCAGTGCTAAATTCGTCTGGCATGGCCTCAGGAAGGACATCGCAGCCTGGGCCGGCTCCTGCGTGGCGTGCCAGCGTGCAAAGATACACCGTCACACCAAAGCCCCCTTGGCACCGTTTCTCGTGCCGGAGAGGCGCTTTGACCATGTCAATGTGGACCTGGTGGGTCCCCTGCCCCCCTCCCACGGGTTCACTCACCTCCTCACCATGGTGGACAGAACCACTAGGTGGCCGGAGGTGGTCCCGCTGGCATCGACCACATCCGCCGAGGTGGCCCGGGCGTTCATTGGGTCCTGGGTAGCCCGTTTTGGCACACCATCTGATCTCACATCCGACCGGGGCCCACAGTTTACGTCCGGACTCTGGACTGCAGTTGCCGAGGGCCTGGGAGTGAAGCTCCACCGCACCACAGCCTACAACCCACAGGGCAACGGCTTGTGTGAACGGTTTCACCGCTCTATGAAGGCTGCTCTGCGGGCCAGCCTTACGGACTGCAACTGGGTCGACCGGCTTCCCTGGGTCATGCTTGGCCTGCGCTCCGCCCCCAAAGAAGACCTGCAGGCCTCGGCTGCTGAGCTGGTGTACGGACAGCCGCTGCGAGTCCCTGGGGAGTTCCTCCCGGATGCCGAGGCTCCCTGGTCGGTCACCTCATCTCGGACTGTGCTCAGGGATGGCGCCGGTGCTTTCACCCCAGTCCCAACTTCCCAGCACTGCCTCCCGCAGTCCTACATGCCTAGGGATCTGCAGTCAGCCAGGTATGTTTTCATTCGCCATGACAGCCACCGTACTCCTCTGCAGCCCCCTTACGACGGCCCTTTTCGCGTCCTGGAGGCGGGGCCTAAGAACTTCATGGTGGACATTGGAGGAAGGTCAGAGCGGGTATCGGTCGACCGGCTCAAGCCTGCCCATTTGGACCTAGACAGGCCAGTTGAACTGGCCCGGCCCCCGCGGCGTGGACGACCCCCTGCCCGGCCCCTGCCAACTGCTTTTCCCTCTAGTCACCTCATATCTCCTGAATCCCCCCCACACGCCCCAATCCCCACCTCTACCCCTGCACGGGTGATACGGACTCGTTTTGGGCGCCTGATCCGCCCCCGCCTCGTTGACTGTGGATGATCTTTTGGGGGGTTATTGTGAATTCTGGGGGGGCCTGTGTGGTGACACTTATCACGCACAATTGGTGCAGACATTCACTGGACTTGAGGAGCAGAGGAATGCTCCTTTAAGCCTGGGGATTCTGGGAACGGTGTGGGTATTTGGTGACGTATATTAGGTCACCTGTCAGCTGTCAGCTGGCTGCTGTCACTTTGAAGTAGTAACGTTAAACGCCTCTGCACTCTGTTTTGATGTATGTAATTTATGTTGGGAAGTAAAGGAAAGACTCGACTACCGTCTCCCGTTTCATCCTTTCTTGCGATCCCACAGTAGTGTATATCTAGTGTCAAATGGCTGTAACTGAGACCCGAGTACTGTTTCTTGTCAATGGAAAAATTACAATAAACTTAACTTTGACTTTGATACCATACTGACCCGTGTTAATGTCTCTACAGAGTGTGGAACTGGACCTGAAGCACGATTGTAAACCCTTAATCGAGAGGATCAATGTCTTTAAGACGGCTTTCAGTGAAAACGAAGACGATGAAAGGTAAAGGAAATTAAAGATCTCTTGTTCGTCACAAACTTAATTCATTGCAGAATAAAGGCCACAAATCATTTCTTCCCCTCTTTGGGTTCAACTTTAGGTAGAAAAGAAGATTTACATGCAAGCCGCCATCTTGTACGCATGCATTTTATCAAGATATCTTCCTGCGCACGTACATGCACGTTAGTAACTGGCGATTGTGGCTGCAATTCTGAATGGCTTGTTTCAAGAGGGAGGCTTGTTGTCGCAGCTGAACTGCACAAACGGCACAGCGCACATATTTAAAATGTTCTCCGTGTTGGGACAACCCCTCAATCTGTAAAGAAAAAAATGCAACACACAGGAAAATAATTTCTTTTACAAGAGGTCCCCTTTCAAGTTCATCTCACTGCGTGTTCATTTGACCAGCTGTGATGAGTAGCTAGCGTAGTAGAGGTGTAACGATGCAACCTCACAGCGATTCAATTCGATTACGATTCTTCAAGCAACGATTCAATGCATCATGAAATCTCTTCATTTGACCACGACTCGATTAGATACATTTTATATCAGTTAATTCCCCAAAAAAAATTTAATACACAAATGTGGCTGGAGGAACTGATTCACTCAGCATGAATGGACTATAGGTAAAAAAAAAAACATAAAAAAAAATGTTGTTTAATTTTCTTTTAATTCTAATCGATTCTAACATTTTCAAATCGATGCAGTTGAAGCGTCACATTAGGATCGTTGCATCGTTACACCCCTATAGCGTAGTGTGGCACAACATATTGTAGCCATGAGGGCACTGATGATGTTTCCTCCCGGTTGAGTGACGGTGTGTTCTGTGTTCCAGCAGACCAGCAGTTGCCTTAATCCGTAAACTGATAGCAGTCCTGGAGTCTATAGAGAGGCTTCCTCTACACCTCTACGACACGCCAGGCTCCACATACAACCTGCAGGTAACCACGGTAACCACACACACACACACACACTCTGTGAGCATTGTTTATTGTTTATTGTTTAAAAGGATCCCCATTAGCTGCCACCTAAGTGGTGAGCTAGTCTTCCTGGAGCGTGAGGGATAACCGTTCCGTTTTGTGTGTCAGATTCTGACGAGGCGGCTGAGGTTCCGTCTGGAGCGGGCGCCCGGCGAGACGGCACTGATCGACAGGACGGGACGGATGCTGAAGATGGAGCCCCTGGCCACCGTGGAGTCACTGGAGCAGTACCTGCTGAAGATGGTGAGAACATTATACCTGCTACTGTATCTACTGTAGAATCACTGGAGCAGCACCTGCTGAAGATGGTGAGAACATTATACCTGCTACTGTAGAATCACTAGAACAGCACCTGCTGAAGATGGAGAGAACATTATACCTGCTACTGTATCTACTGTAGAATCACTAGAACAGCACCTGCTGAAGATGGAGAGAACATTATACCTGCTACTGTATCTACTGTAGAATCACTAGAACAGCACCTGCTGAAGATGGTGAGAACATTATACCTGCTACTGTATCTACTGTAGAATCACTAGAGCAGCACCTGCTGAAGATGGAGAGAACATTATACCTGCTACTGTATCTACTGTAGAATCACTAGAGCAGCACCTGCTGAAGATGGAGAGAACATTATACCTGCTACTGTAGAATCACTAGAGCAGCACCTGCTGAAGATGGAGAGAACATTATACCTGCTACTGTAGAATCACTAGAACAGCACCTGCTGAAGATGGAGAGAACATTATACCTGCTACTGTATCTACTGTAGAATCACTAGAACAGCACCTGCTGAAGATGGAGAGAACATTATACCTGCTACTGTAGAATCACTAGAACAGCACCTGCTGAAGATGGAGAGAACATTATACCTGCTACTGTAGAATCACAGTGTTTACTTCCTCCTGCAGGTGGCTAAGCAGTGGTATGACCGTGTGTGTTTATCCTCTTCCTCCTGCAGGTGGCTAAGCAGTGGTATGACCATGTGTGTTTATCCTCTTCCTCCTGCAGGTGGCTAAGCAGTGGTATGACCATGTGTGTTTATCCTCTTCCTCCTGCAGGTGGCTAAGCAGTGGTATGACTTTGAGCGCTCCTCCTTCGTGTTCGTGAGGAAGCTGAGGGAAGGACAGACCTTCACCTTCAGACACCAGCATGACTTCGACGAGAACGGCATCGTCTACTGGATTGGAACTAACGCCAAGTAAGGACACGAGCCTCCATCATCATCATCATCATACCAGACCACTCCAGTCAAATGTGTAATTTCTCTGTTTGACTTTGAGTTAGACATACTGTTACTAGTAATGTTTGGAGCTCACTAAAAGATACTGTTACTAGTAATGTTTGGAGCTCACTAAAAGATACTGTTACTAGTAATGTTTGGGGCTCACTAAAACATACTGTTACTAGTAATGTTTTGGGCTCACTAAAACATACTGTTACTAGTAATGTTTGGGGCTCACTAAAACATACTGTTACTAGTAATGTTTGGAGCTCACTAAAACATACTGTTACTAGTAATGTTTGGAGCTCACTAAAACATACTGTTACTAGTAATGTTTGGAGCTCACTAAAAGATACTGTTACTAGTAATGTTTGGAGCTCACTAAAAGATACTGTTACTAGTAATGTTTGGGGCTCACTAAAACATACTGTTACTAGTAATGTTTTGGGCTCACTAAAACATACTGTTACTAGTAATGTTTGGGGCTCACTAAAACATACTGTTACTAGTAATGTTTGGGGCTCACTAAAACATACTGTTACTAGTAATATTTGGGGCTCACTAAAACATACTGTTACTAGTAATGTTTGGGGCTCACTAAAACATACTGTTACTAGTAATGTTTGGGGCTCACTAAAACACTGTTACTAGTAATGTTTGGGGCTCACTAAAACATACTGTTACTAGTAATGTTTGGGGCTCACTAAAACATACTGTTACTAGTAATGTTTTGGGGCTCACTAAAACATACTGTTACTAGTAATGTTTGGGGCTCACTAAAACATACTGTTACTAGTAATGTTTGGGGCTCACTAAAACATACTGTTACTAGTAATGTTTGGGGCTCACTAAAACATACTGTTACTAGTAATGTTTGGGGCTCACTAAAACATACCGTTACTAGTAATGTTTGGGGCTCACTAAAACATACTGTTACTAGTAATGTTTTGGGCTCACTAAAACATACTGTTACTAGTAATGTTTGGGGCTCACTAAAACATACTGTTACTAGTAATGTTTGGGGCTCACTAAAACATACTGTTACTAGTAATGTTTGGGGCTCACTAAAACATACTGTTACTAGTAATGTTTGGGGCTCACTAAAACATACCGTTACTAGTAATGTTTGGGGCTCACTAAAACATACTGTTACTAGTAATGTTTGGGGCTCACTAAAACATACTGTTACTAGTAATGTTTGGGGCTCACTAAAACATACTGTTACTAGTAATGTTTGGGGCTCACTCAAACATACTGTTACTAGTAATGTTTGGGGCTCTAAAAGATATACCGTCTGTTACTAGTAATGTTTGGGGCTCACTAAAATATATACTGTCTGTTACTAGTAATGTTTTGGGCTCTCTAAAATATATACTGTCTGTTACTAGTAATGTTTTGGGCTCTCTAAAATATATACTGTCTGTTACTAGTAATGTTTTGGGCTCTCTAAAATATATACTGTCTGTTACTAGTAATGTTTTGGGCTCTCTAAAATATATACTGTCTGTTACTAGTAATGTTTTGGGCTCTCTAAAATATATACTGTCTGTTACTAGTAATGTTTTGGGCTCTCTAAAATATATACTGTCTGTTACTAGTAATGTTTTGGGCTCTCTAAAATATATACTGTCTGTTACTAGTAATGTTTTGGGCTCTCTAAAATATATACTGTCTGTTACTAGTAATGTTTTGGGCTCTCTAAAATATATACTGTCTGTTACTAGTAATGTTTTGGACTCTCTAAAATATATACTGTCTGTTACTAGTAATGTTTTGGACTCACTAAAAGATATGACCAGTCAGATCAGGTGCAACGTAAATTAGCAGCGGATCTGGTCAGGCTTGGCTTTTAAGGCCTGTGTCGAGTTCTAGAGAGGCCATAATAATAAACTTGAAAGTGAGGGAAATGTATTCCATTGAATGTGTATAATTCTTAGAATATCTTTGGAACTACCGTGTGCTACAATAAGCCCTTTTCACAGCAGCCATTTTGACTCATCTTGATGGGTAAACAAAGGTGTAACCATGTCGAATAATATTCATTATTCTATAACTAGGGATGTTCGATATTGGCTTTTTTACCGATATCCGATATACCGATATTGTCCAACTCTTAACACTTTGAGCGCCACGCCTGGTTTTCCTTTTTACCGGCTGAATGCCACCATCGGCGCCAATGTTAACGTTAATATCGCCTAATCTAGGTTTTAAATTATGGCTGTGTCTAATCTGCCCATCGCATTATCAAAGACTATTTTCCAGTCAGTGCTGTCAAGGCAGATTGTTTTTTTATCGCTTCATTTCCGTTTCAGAGCAGTTAGAAAAGCCCCCGTTTTGATATAAAAAACAGCCCATTCTGGAGCATTCTATGAAAATCGTCTTTTAGTGGAATATTCCACAACGTTGATATTCGTCTGCCTTTTTATGAATCGTTTTCAAATAAACGCTAGATGATCAATATTATACGTGCACGCAAGCACATTACGGCCGCGCACGGATAATCGCCTCGTTGATTTCCTCTCTGACTTTTACAGTGAAACCGAAAGAAGACATTTCACAAAACAGCCTATATCTTCATCAAACTTACTCTGATTATCCTAACACTGATAACATAGAGTCCTTACCTGACATCAGATGGTATCCAACTGGTATATTCCAATTCCTGATCACCATTTGAAAAAATCGATACGTGTATGGATCCAACGCGATACTGTAGAACTCCATGATCAGCGGGGATCTGAGGTTCCAGAATGAACTGTGGTAACCCCGGCTGGATCAGTGGACTGGAAAATGTGGAGTACCGGATTTTTTTCCCCATTCATTTTCATTGAGTCCATTCCAAAATCACTTATGTCATCTGGGAGACGACAGGGGGCGCTTTTTTCCACAGTGATCGCCGGCGCCGCTCGGCTATACTCGGGTAGGCTCGGGTGATGCAAAAAAAATTCAGATCACTAAAAAAAAAAATCAGAGAAATCTCGTGAGTGGCTTTCAACCACTTATAAAAAAACATGAGAAATCTCGTGAGTGGCACGGAAAGAGTTAATTACCGATATCAACCGATAACGATATATATGCGGGGTTTCCCCCCCAAAAAACGGAATAATTTCAGGTAATTAACATTACATATCTCTTGTCGTGGAATTAACACAATATTATGCATACTTTTGACAATAAATAAAATAAGAATTTGTTCTTCTTATTATTATTATTATTATTATTATTATTATTATTATTATTATTATTATTATTATTATTATTATTATTATTATTATTATTATTATTATTAATATTATTATATTCTATATCCTGCGTAAATAAATGTAAAAAAAATCTAAATGTACTTTTTTTTTTTTTAAACCGATACCGGTAATTTCCAATATTACATTTTAATGCCAATATTGGCCGATAATATCGGACATCCCTATCTATAACCATATATATATAGAGGAATATTCACCCCAACTCTTAACCCCAACCCTCCAGAACGGCTTACGAGTGGGTGAACCCTGCCGCCTACGGCCTGGTGGTGGTGACATCATCGGAGGGTCGCAACCTTCCCTACGGCCGATTGGAGGATATCCTGAGCCGGGATAGCTCCGCCCTCAACTGTCACACCAACGACGACAAGAACGCCTGGTTTGCTGTGGACCTGGGACTATGGGTCATTCCCTCAGCATACACCCTGAGACATGCCAGGTAGGATCTATAGAGATACACTAAGACATGCCAGGTAGGATCTATAGAGATACACACCCTGAGACATGCCAGGTAGGATCTATAGAGATACACACCCTGAGACATGCCAGGTAGGATCTATAGAGATACACACACTAAGACATGCCAGGTAGGATCTATAGAGATACACACACTAAGACATGCCAGGTAGGATCTATAGAGATACACTAAGACATGCCAGGTAGGATCTATAGAGATGCACACCCTGAGACATGCCAGGTAGGATCTATAGAGATACACACACTAAGACATGCCAGGTAGGATCTATAGAGATACACACCCTGAGACATGCCAGGTAGGATCTATAGAGATACACACACTAAGACATGCCAGGTAGGATCTATAGAGATACACACGCTAAGACATGCCAGGTAGGATCTATAGAGATACACACGCTAAGACATGCCAGGTAGGATCTATAGAGATACACACACTAAGACATGCCAGGTAGGATCTATAGAGATACACTAAGACATGCCAGGTAGGATCTATAGAGATACACACCCTGAGACATGCCAGGTAGGATCTATAGAGATACACACACTAAGACATGCCAGGTAGGATCTATAGAGATACACACACTAAGACATGCCAGGTAGGATCTATAGAGATACACACACTAAGACATGCCAGGTAGGATCTATAGAGATACACACGCTAAGACATGCCAGGTAGGATCTATAGAGATACACACGCTAAGACATGCCAGGTAGGATCTATAGAGATACACACACTAAGACATGCCAGGTAGGATCTATAGAGATACACACGCTAAGACATGCCAGGTAGGATCTATAGAGATACACACACTAAGACATGCCAGGTAGGATCTATAGACACCAGAAGTGGCCATTTGTATACACTTCCTATCAAATGTATGTGTCGGTTCTATGCTAATTTGATCTCACTGCCTCCTATGCACTGTAATTTTAAGAGCGCTGCTCTGTTGTCATTCAAAACTGATTAAGAGCGATGCACTGCTCCGTTATATTTGTATTGAACTATTTTATCACACTTTTTTACTTTTCACTGATGCACTGCTCTGTTGTATGTTAAATACCCTGTTGTATGTCCGTTCTATTTATTTATTATTTTTAGCCTATTTTTACTCTTGTCTATTCTATTTTTTGTTATTTGTATTACTGAATGAAACTGTAAACAGAGAGGCCTATTGGGGGACGCTAGATCCTAATGTGAAACACTGTGATTTACCTTACCTCGCTACCTCTATCTTTTTTATGCTCGCTTATGCCTGTATTTTTCACTGTTGTGAAGCACTTTGAACTGCAACTTCTGTATGAAAAGTGCTATGCAAATAAATGTATTATATTATTATTATTATTTAAAAAGGACCGGCCCTTGGGGTGCCCTCGTGGCGCATACCATAGTGCCTCGCGCACCTACGCCGCCGTCCCGGGTTCGCTCCCGGCGATATTTGTCGCATGTCTTCCCCACATCTCCTCCCGTTCGCCCTCTCCTCTGTCGGTCCTGCGTGACCAGTAAAAGCTGTAAAAATGGTAAAAATAATTTACCCAAGCTTCATGTTTCCTGGTGTGTTTCCTGCGTAGGGGCTACGGCCGCTCTGCTCTGAGGAACTGGGTGTTCCAGGTGTCTAAAGACGGTCAGAACTGGATGACCCTCTACACGCATGTGGACGACTGCAGTCTCAACGAACCAGGGTAGGATGCATGTTCATTATTATACCACTGATACTGTAGGTTTTTAACATGGTCTAGCTAAGAGTGGATGATTTTTTAATAGGGATGTCCGTTATTATCGGCCGATATTGGCATTAAAATGTAATATCGGAAATGATCGGTATCGGTTAAATCTTTTAATTTTTTTAATTTTATTTTTTACATTTATTTAACATTTATTTACCCAGGCAAGCAAGTAAGAACAAATTCTTATTTTATTTATTGTCAAAAGTATGCATAATGTGTTAATTCCATGACAAGAGATATGTAATGTTAATTACCTGAAATTATTAAGTTTTTTTGGGGGGGGGGGGGGGGGGGGGAAACCCTGCATATATCGGTGTTGGAAATTAAGAGTTGGACAATATCGGTATACCGGATATCAGTAAAAAAGCCAATATCGAACATCCCTAGTTTTTAATATCCTCAGAAGTGGAACATCTTTGAGAAGAATCCAATTTTGTGTGTGTGTGTTGTTGTGAACGTGTGTGTGTGTGTGTTGTTGTGAACGTGTGTGTGTGTGTGTTGTTGTGAACGTGTGTGTGTGTTGTTGTGAATGTGTGTGTGTGTGTGGTTGTGAACGTGTGTGTGTGTGTGTTGTTGTGAATGTGTGTGTGTGTGTGTGTGTGTGTGTGTGTGTGTGTGTGTGTGTGTGTTGTTGTGAACGTGTGTGTGCTCCAGCTCCACAGCCACGTGGCCTCTGGACCCGTCCAAAGACGAGAAGCAGGGCTGGAGACACATCAGGATCAAGCAGATGGGGAAGAACGCCAGCGGACAGACTCACTACCTCTCCCTGTCTGGACTGGAGGTCTACGGCACAGTCAGCGGAGTGTGTGAGGACCAGCTAGGTGAGGACAGACGGTCACAGCTGTTAGCCATCTGATTCTGAAAAGAGGCTGTTTTGTAGCTTTTGAAAGCAATCTATATTTATCTGTTTACCTCTTTACTCCCCTCTTCCCTCTCCCTCCCTCTCCTCTTTGTCCATCCTTACCCCTCTCTCCTCTTCCCCCTCCCTCTCTTCTATTCCCTCTCTCCCTCCCCCCTCCTCTTCCCTCTCTCCTCTCCCCCCTCCCTCCCTCCCTCTCTCCTCTTTCCTCTCTTCTCTCTCCTCTCTCTCATCTTCCCCCCCTCTATCTCTCTTCCCTCTCTCCTCTCTATCCTCTTCCCTCTCTCCTCTTACCTCTCTCCTCTCTCTCCTCTTACCTCTCTCCTCTTCCCTCTCTCTCCTCTTCCCTCTCTCTCCTCCTCTTCCCTCTCTCCTCTTCCCTCTCTCTCTCTCTTCTCTTCCCTCTCTCTCCTCTTACCTCTCTCTCTTACCTCTCTCTTCTCTCTCCTCTTCTCTCCTTCTCTCTCTTCTTCCCTCCCTCTCCTCTTCCCTCTCCTTCTCTCTCCTCTTCTCTCTCTCTCTCCCCTCTTTCTTCCTCTCTCCTCTTCCCTCTCTCCTCTCCTCTTCTCTCTCTCCTCTCCCCTCTCTTTCCTCTTTCCTCTCTCTCCTCTTCCCTCTCTCTCCTTCTCTCTCTCCTCTTCTCTCTCTCCTCTTCTCTCTCTCCTCTCCCCTCTCTTTCCTCTTTCCTCTCTCTCCTCTTCCCTCTCTCTCCTTCTCTCTCTCCTCTTCTCTCTCTCCTCTTCCCTCTCTCCTCTTCCCCCTCTCTTCTCTTCTCTCTCCCCCTCTCCTCCTTCCCTCTCTCCTTCTCTCTCTCCACTTCCCCCTCTCTCCTTCTCTCTCATCGTCTCTCTCCTCTTCCCTCTCTCCTTCTCTCTCTCCTCTTCTCTCTCCTCTTCCCTCTCTTCTATCTCTCTTCTCTCTCTCTCTTCCCTCTCTCTCCTCTCTCCTCTTCTCTCTCTCCTCTTCTCTCTCCTCTTCCTTCTCTCTTTCCTCTTCCCTCTCTCTTCTCTTCCCTCTCTCTTCTCTTCCCTCTCTCCTCCTTCCCTCTCTCCTTCTCTCTCTCCTCTTCCCTCTCCTCTTCTCTCTCTCCTCTTCCCTCTCTCCTCTCCTCTCTTCCCTCCTTCTCTCTCTCCTCTTCCCCCTCTCTCCTCTTCTCTCTCCTCTTCCCTCTCTCCTCTTCTCTCTCTCCTCTTCCCTCTCTCCTCTCTTCCCTCTCTCCTTCCCTCTCTTCTCTCTCTCCTCTTCCCTCTCTTCTCTCCTTCTCTCTCTCCTCTTCTCTCTCTCCTCTTCCCTCTCTCCTTCTCTCTCCTCTTCCCCCTCTCTCCTCTTCCCCCTCTCTCCTCTTCCCCCTCTCCTTCTCTCTCCTCTTCTCTCTCTACTCTTCTCTCTCTCCTCTTCCCCCTCTCTCCTCTTCCCCCTCTCCTTCTCTCTCCTCTTCTCTCTCTCTTCTCTCTCTCCTCTTCTCTCTCTCCTCTTCCCCCCCTTTCCTCTTCTCTCTCTCCTCTTCCCTCTCTCCTCCTTGCCTCCAGGTAAAGCGGTGAAGGAGGCCGAGGCCAACCTGCGGAGGCAGCGCCGGCTGTTCCGCTCCCAGGTGATGAAGTACATCGTGCCGGGCGCCCGGGTGGTGCGGGGCATCGACTGGAAGTGGAGGGACCAGGACGGGAGCCATGCCGGGGAGGGCACGGTCACCGGAGAGGCTCACAACGGTAAGCTCCTCCCCTCTCGAGTGCACCGTCTCACACGTCTGATGGCGACGATGATGATGATGATGATGATGATGATGCCATAATGGCTACTGGCCATTCAACGCCATCGATCATAACTTTATAAAAAAGGACACAGGTTTATTCCACATTGCAGTGTTTGCTAAAGCAATAGACAGGAAATGCATTTGGTTCTCTAGCAACAGATCTATGTACACATTTCATAGAAGACGGGATTAAGTGTCGCCCACAGGGCCTGATCCACCTGTATGGGTGGCGATCAAGGAGATTCTAAACTGACCAAAGGAGACCAATTAATGAGCCTTAGAGTTTGTTGTATGATGTTCAACGTGTCGGCAGCACAGACGCTAAAAGCAGACTTCCCAAGTTCAGTACAAACTAAGTGCTTCAAGTCTGAGAGTCGGTCACTGGAACGTGTTCTATAGGGTCCAGACGTCCAACAGAGAAGTGAGATCAATCTCCAATTATGGCTTTATATAGAAACTCTGGGTGGAACGGTTCACAAAGTCCACGGTTCGGTTCGTATCACGGTTTTGGGGTTCGGTTCGGTATACGTAGTTTTTTTTTAGTTTTTTTTTTTTTTTTTAAATGTAACACTCCAAAAATACCATACATCAGCATAAGATATATAGCCTAAAAATAATGCAACTTTTCAGTTACTCTCAAGGGCGTAGGCATGCAAAAACTGAAAGAATGAGGCAGTTTGCGATCAGGCACATGATCATTTTGACAGTGACCGGTTAGAGCTAGGAGGGCTAGGGAAAGGGGGCAATAGGGGAAAAGGGGGGAGAGGGCAGGTAAAGGGATAATGGAACCTAATCTAAACTAACTAATGGGGAAAAGCCTTGGTGAAAAGTGGTGTTTTGAGAGCTGAAGGTGTCCAGGATTGGGGCGTTGTACACCGATGTACACATATACAGGATATGATGTACATGTACACATACACAGGATATGATGTAATTATCCCCCAGGAAGATGAGAACACTCATAGGAACTGAGAGTAGATATAACAGGACCTTGTAATGGTGGATGTCGTCGATTCGATCATTGTTGAATGAAACGTGAACATCGAGTACATTTACTGTACGTGGTTTTAGTGGCCCTCCTTCTCCATGACGTCGTAGACAATGATCTCTCATATGACTAACACTTTTTATTATATCATTATAGGGAGGTGCATGGAGAAATCGTACCTACATTTTGTATTTGTCAGTGTCCTACAGAAACCTGGTATCAACAGAATAATCGGGGGAGGGGGGGGGGATTTTCACATAAACTGTTTGGCTTGAGCCTCGAATTACAGAACAGTTCATCTGCTGTATATGGAAGAACATTTTACTTGCAGGATACTGATGATATTGTAATAATGTATTGACTGAATGTTTGTGTGCTAACATTTGTTACCCCTCCCAGTTTCTCTAGATGTGTGTAGACGATGCTGTAGAGTGTGTGTGTGTGTGTTAGGGCTGCGTGATTTTTTTCCGTAGCCTCTGTGAGCGAAGACGCTCTTTGATTGCAGCGAAGAAGAAAAAGACGCTCTCCGATTGGCTAACCCTAACTCTAAGCATAACCACGTCGAAAGAGGGCCGAAGCATAACCACTTCGAAAGAATGCCTAAGCATAACCACTTCGAACCAGAGAATATATGTACAAGGCGGAAGAGACCCTTCAGAGCTAAACCAATCAGAGAGGGTCTTTTCTTCTTCGCTGTATGCGGCCTAGCCAATCAGAGAGCGTCGTCGGAAACAGGCTATGGAAAAAAATCACGCGTTATGGCTGGGAGGCAATGTTCCCTCTAATTTCGTTTGGGTCTGAGCAAACACTCAAACCTCCTGAGCAGACATCAGCAACTACTGAGCAACATACGTCACCTGCCGATTAACCGGTTAGTTGATAAGCGGCGGTTTGTAAAAAAATCTGAGAATCTTAATTTCCCTCAATGTCTAACATAAAAATCTATACATTTTGCTGATACACAGAAATAATACAAAAAGGCATATTATATTCCTTAATCAAATATTTATTTTACCATTGATTGACAATACAGAGCAAAGTCCTTACTTTGGCGGCGGCGGTGTGAGTCGTGTCACTAACTTTTGTCTTTTTAGGAGGCTGACTCGTCATTATTTTATTAAGTGAATTATAATGCGACTTCAAGGGTGACCATATTGTGATTTTCTTTTTAAAGAGGACACACTGCCTTCAGCCTCAAGATACTTAATGATACTCGAAGTTTACTCAAAGATGCCTTATCATTTTAATATATTTAAAGTATGCCTCCTCTGTATGGATATAAAATTATTGTTTATTATTTTATATAACAAAATAATATCTCTCTATAACCAAAGTTACTCAACATGCTGTATTATGCCTAAAGTAATCTATCTGACAAATCTCAAGAAAATAACTAAATCAACCTATGACAAAATTTCAAGTCTTACTGGACAAAATAAATGACAAGAAAAATATGAAGTAATGTTCTAAATAATACCTCTTCTGTATTAGAAAATCCAGCTTTAAAAAATATATCTTTGTATCTTTTCAATGTAATGTAAATTATAAAACAGTAACCTCACAAAGATACTAATTTAAAAGTGCACTATGCAGTTTCAGATTTGTTGCAATTAGTGTACTAAACTAATTTATTACACACATAATCCTTAGAATGATTGTATCATAAGCATCTTATCAAACCAAAACATCATTTTGAGGCATCAAAATAGTTTTCAATTATTTTCTTTCTCTGTATAGCTGCATTCTTCAATCAATTCGGTCAACTTTGCCATCAAACTCTCGCCTCGCACAGCTTTCTTTGTAATGTTTTTCTGTGTCCATGTGAGTTTTGAGATAGCCAGCACCTTTATTAGACACAGAAACATATGGTCAAGCTTTGCACGAGTTGCACTCCGCTTCCAATTACCGGTAGTCTCGACCGGGACGATAAATTGGGAATTTTCTCTGCAGTTCATCTGTAATGTACATTGTCGCGTTGGAATTGTCAGCCAGCTATGCTGGTCGGATCTGTCCGCTTCCTGCTCTGTTGTGTGTCTGTGTGAGCGCGCAGTAGCTACACACACAAGGCACTGAAAGCGAGGCTTCTCTTGGTAATGTCACACGCAACAGGGTACCGTAGTATTCGGTGCAACGTGCCAGTCAATTTAACTACATGCATATTTTACACAAACGTTTCTGTGCGCGACAGATTTCAGATGTGCACAGGAGCATTTTGCCGTGTGTGTGTGTGTGTGTGCGCGCGCACAGGCGCACGTTAGAGGGAACATTGCTGGGAGGTAGAATGAATATGACTGTATACTAGGGGTGTAACGGTACACAAACCACGGTTCGGTACGTACCTCGGTTTTGAAGTCTAGGTTCGGTACGGGTTTTCGGTACAGTGGGGGAAAGTTTGGCTTTCCATGTTCCACTCAGGGGTGATGTAGTGTGCAGTAACTAATTGTACTTGTAGGGCTGTCAACGAATAATCTATATTGAAATGAATAATTGACTTGTATTTTTATTTTTTATAATAATAATTATATTAGATTGTGAAAAAAACTGCCCCCGGTGGCCGGTTAACATACTGTTGTATTCGTTCGGTACACTACATAGCCGTTCGGTACGGTACGGTACACACTGAAACGGTTCGGTACGGATACGTGTACCTTTACACCCCTACTGTATACTGTCATGGATCCATGCAGAGTTATGGAATTTATATACATATTTATTATTTAAATCTTAACACGCAACGGCCCGTATACAGGCCTTCTTGAGGACTATTTGCCCACCGGCGCGACACGCCAATTTGGAGACCTCTAGCGGCTCGGGTGTGCATATTTTTTATACAATATATATATCGAATTAAAGCCCTATTTGTTGCCTGTCGATTGCCGTTTTAGGCGACAAAATACGTTCAGCGGTTCTCAAGTTACATGCCGATATGTGAGGCGTGCGCCAAAGTACACGGCAGACTTTTCTTTTTTTCGAATACCACCCGCGACTCCCGAGGCTCTAGCTCCGTCAATCATTTGGCAATCTTGAAGATTATTTGACAGGGTTGTAACCAATGAGTGGCTTTCCAATGATACCCCACGTGGGGATGAGCGAATCAGGGATCTAGGTGAAAAGGTTTTTATTTTTTTACATTTATTTAACCAGGAAGTCCCATTGAGATACAAGATCGGTTTGGGAGAGGGAGGTAAGGGGTTTTAGATTGTGTGTTGTGAAGTTTAGACTTCAGAGAGGGAGAGTAAAGTACAGAAAAAAAGGTACCGTTCGGTACCGGTATCGATTCCCAGGTAAAAAGAAACATTTTTAGGCTCTGTGTCCTGAAAAGACCCACTGCGTAGGCCAGATGCAAGCCGCATTTTACAATAAACCTCTGGTGGGGCTGCTTAAAGAAATATATATTATAATCGCAATCGCAATATCAGTCAGAAAAATCGCAATTAGATTATTTCCCAAAATCGTGCAGCCCTATAAAAAATTTGTGGAATGCATGGGAGTCTATGAGGAAACTGAAACCGGCAGAGCTTTCTTTTCTCACAGCTTACCAAAATCGCTCCTAATCACTCATTTCTGAACGGATTTTTATTAAATTTGGACATGTACTATAATAATAATAATAATAACATGTACTATACAAGACTTCAAGATATGGACCCAGGGTGTTTTTCCAGCTCCCTCCCTCCTCACCTCCCTCCCTCCTTCCTTGCCTCCCTCCTTCCATCATCTCCCTCCTCACCTCCCTCCTTCCTCGCCTCCCTCCTTCCATCCTCTCCTCCCTCCTTCCATCCTCTCCCTCCTCCCTCCTTCCTCACCTCCCTCCTTCCTTGCCTCCCTCCTTCCATCCTCTCCCTCCTCCCTCCTTCCTCACCTCCCTCCTTCCTTGCCTCCCTCCTTCCATCCTCTCCCTCCTTCCTCCCTCCTCACCTCCCTCCTTCCTCCCTCCTCACCTCCATCACCTCCCTCCTCAGCTCTCCAGCTTTAAGTGCAGTTATGTAGAACCCCCCTCTACACCAGTAAATGGTAAAAGCATTTTACAACTTATGCCTCACATTCACCCATTCAATCACACATTGACCCTCACATTCACCCATTCACTCACACATTGACCCTCACATTCACCCATTCACTCACACATTGACACACCGACAGCGGAGGCGACCATGCAACCGTTCGGAACGAGCCGATTGCTTGGCTCCTGGTGCTGCTTGCGGTGTAGTCGGGAACGTGCTCCTTCAGGCCCCTGGAAGTGCTGCTTGCAGCGTTCTCCAGAACCGCGTTATGGCTGCTTGCAGCGTTCTCCAGAACCGCGGTATGGCTGCTTGCAGCGTTCTCCAGAACCGCGTTATGGCTGCTTGCAGCGTTCTCCAGAACCGCGTTATGGCTGCTTGCAGCGTTCTCCAGAACCGCGTCATGGCTGCTTGCAGCGTTCTCCAGAACCGCGTTATGGCTGCTTGCAGCGTTCTCCAGAACCGCGTTATGGCTGCTTGCAGCGTTCTCCAGAACCGCGTTATGGCTGCTTGCAGCGTTCTCCAGAACCGCGTTATGGCTGCTTGCAGCGTTCTCCAGAACCGCGTTATGGCTGCTTGCAGCGTTCTCCAGAACCGCGTCATGGCTGCTTGCAGCGTTCTCCAGAACCGCGTTATGGCTGCTTGCAGCGTTCTCCAGAACCACACGTCACACTGCACTCTCTTGTCCTCAGCAATACACTCGCCAAGTGTGATGTTGATTGGATGAACGGTTCACGAAATACACAAAGGACAGACGGACAACAGATGGACCTTCCTTTATAATTATCTTACACGCCATGCCCTTGTTTAATCTGAACCTTTGACATTGTCTTTTCCTCATCTCCTCGCCTCCTTCTCTCCTCCTCCTCCTCCTCACATCCTTGCTCCTCCATGGGGAAACCCAGTTGATTCTCTGGTGATTTTTTATTCAGACGGCCTTTTTCAAACTTAATTGTATCCATCAATCTGCTACGTAAGGGCATGTTGATTTCACAATTTGCCAGCTACTGAATGGACTCCATTCTTGCAAGTGTCTTTATTTGTATTGACCAATAATGCTGTTATTCCACAGATTGATTTACTTTTTTCCTTCAGTTGGCGTTTAAGCTTTGCATTTGCCAAAATATTCTACTGTTGCTTTAATTGTCATTTTCTGTATCATGTTTTATTTATTTCTCGTTGCTTCACCTGGGCCAGAATGAGACGGATATGTTTACAATATGAAACACATGGGTTGAAACGGACTATTCATTAACGGATTATTCAGAGTATCACTTGTACTTTGAATTAAATTAGTTAGAGTTTAATTTAACCATTTGGTAATATTATCTCTGTGGTTCTCAACCTGGTCGCAAATACGATACATTTATCATCTTTGGTATAGATGCTTTTTTAAATAAAAATTTTTAATGATAAAATAAGAAATATTTGAAGTCAAGTTAAATAACCTGAAAAGGGGAAATAAAAATAATTATCTTGTGTAAAAGGTGAATCATTCTGTCATGTGTGACTATGTTCGAGGGTCATGAACAGACATCCCTCTGTTTTTAGGGGTCAGGAACAGGCATCCCTCTGTTTTTTAGGGGTCATGAACAGGCATCCCTCTGTTTTTAGGGGTCAGGAACAGACATCCCTCTGTTTTTAGGGGTCATGAACAGGCATCCCTCTGTTTTTAGGGGTCAGGAACAGGCATCCCTCTGTTTTTAGGGGTCATGAACAGGCATCCCTCTGTTTTTAGGGGTCAGGAACAGGCATCCCTCTGTTTTTAGCGGTCAGGAACAGGCATCCCTCTGTTTTTAGGGGTCAGGAACAGGCATCCCTCTGTTTTTAGGGGTCATGAACAGGCATCCCTCTGTTTTTAGGGGTCAGGAACAGGCATCCCTCTGTTTTTTAGGGGTCATGAACAGGCATCCCTCTGTTTTTAGGGGTCAGGAACAGACATCCCTCTGTTTTTAGGGGTCATGAACAGGCATCCCTCTGTTTTTAGGGGTCAGGAACAGGCATCCCTCTGTTTTTAGGGGTCATGAACAGGCATCCCTCTGTTTTTAGGGGTCAGGAACAGGCATCCCTCTGTTTTTAGGGGTCAGGAACAGGCATCCCTCTGTTTTTAGGGGTCATGAACAGGCATCCCTCTGTTTTTAGGGGTCATGAACTGGCATCCCTCTGTTTTTAGGGGTCATGAACTGGCATCCCTCTGTTTTTAGGGGTCATGAACAGGCATCCCTCTGTTTTTAGGGGTCATGAACTGGCATCCCTCTGTTTTTAGGGGTCATGAACTGGCATCCCTCTGTTTTTAGGGGTCATGAACGGGCATCCCTCTGTTTTTAGGGGTCATGAACTGGCATCCCTCTGTTTTTAGGGGTCATGAACGGGCATCCCTCTGTTTTTAGGGGTCATGAACGGGCATCCCTCTGTTTTTAGGGGTCATGAACGGGCATCCCTCTGTTTTTAGGGGTCATGAACAGGCATCCCTCTGGTTTTAGGGGTCATGAACAGGCATCCCTCTGTTTTTAGGGGTCATGAACAGGCATCCCTCTGTTTTTAGGGGTCATGAACTGGCATCCCTCTGTTTTTAGGGGTGATGAACAGGCATCCCTCTGTTTTTAGGGGTGATGAACAGGCATCCCTCTGTTTTTAGGGGTCAGGAACAGGCATCCCTCTGGTTTTAGGGGTCATGAACAGGCATCCCTCTGTTTTTAGGGGTGATGAACAGGCATCCCTCTGTTTTTAGGGGTCAGGAACAGGCATCCCTCTGTTTTTAGGGGTCAGGAACAGGCATCCCTCTGTTTTTAGGGGTCAGGAACAGGCATCCCTCTGTTTTTAGGGGTCATGAACAGGCATCCCTCTGTTTTTAGGGGTCAGGAACAGGCATCCCTCTGTTTTTAGCGGTCAGGAACAGGCATCCCTCTGTTTTTAGGGGTCAGGAACAGGCATCCCTCTGTTTTTAGGGGTCATGAACAGGCATCCCTCTGTTTTTAGGGGTCAGGAACAGGCATCCCTCTGTTTTTTAGGGGTCATGAACAGGCATCCCTCTGTTTTTAGGGGTCAGGAACAGACATCCCTCTGTTTTTAGGGGTCATGAACAGGCATCCCTCTGTTTTTAGGGGTCAGGAACAGGCATCCCTCTGTTTTTAGGGGTCATGAACAGGCATCCCTCTGTTTTTAGGGGTCAGGAACAGGCATCCCTCTGTTTTTAGGGGTCAGGAACAGGCATCCCTCTGTTTTTAGGGGTCAGGAACAGGCATCGCTCTGTTTTTAGGGGTCAGGAACAGGCATCCCTCTGTTTTTAGGGGTCATTAACAGGCATCCCTCTGTTTTTAGGGGTCATGAACTGGCATCCCTCTGTTTTTAGGGGTCATGAACTGGCATCCCTCTGTTTTTAGGGGTCATGAACTGGCATCCCTCTGTTTTTAGGGGTCATGAACGGGCATCCCTCTGTTTTTAGGGGTCATGAACTGGCATCCCTCTGTTTTTAGGGGTCATGAACGGGCATCCCTCTGTTTTTAGGGGTCATGAACGGGCATCCCTCTGTTTTTAGGGGTCATGAACAGGCATCCCTCTGTTTTTAGGGGTCATGAACAGGCATCCCTCTGGTTTTAGGGGTCATGAACAGGCATCCCTCTGTTTTTAGGGGTGATGAACAGGCATCCCTCTGTTTTTAGGGGTCAGGAACAGGCATCCCTCTGTTTTTAGGGGTCAGGAACAGGCATCCCTCTGTTTTTAGGGGTCAGGAACAGGCATCCCTCTGTTTTTAGGGGTCAGGAACAGGCATCCCTCTGTTTTTAGGGGTCAGGAACAGGCATCCCTCTGTTTTTAGGGGTCATGAACTGGCATCCCTCTGTTTTTAGGGGTCATGAACAGGCATCCCTCTGTTTTTAGGGGTCATGAACTGGCATCCCTCTGTTTTTAGGGGTCATGAACGGGCATCCCTCTGTTTTTAGGGGTCATGAACTGGCATCCCTCTGTTTTTAGGGGTCATGAACGGGCATCCCTCTGTTTTTAGGGGTCATGAACGGGCATCCCTCTGTTTTTAGGGGTCATGAACGGGCATCCCTCTGTTTTTAGGGGTCATGAACAGGCATCCCTCTGTTTTTAGGGGTCATGAACAGGCATCCCTCTGTTTTTATGGGTCATGAACAGGCATCCCTCTGTTTTTAGGGGTCAGGAACAGGCATCCCTCTGGTTTATGAAGCCAATAACAAACGGGTTGAGAATCACTGCATTGTTTACCAATGGCTATTGTTGGCAAGTTAGCTTGCAGCTAGAGGTATCCATTGCTGTTAATGAGGAGCACTGAAAATGCTAACGAGCTGGTTTTCAGGTCACATCGGTGACACACAGTAAACAGCGCGGTGTCCCTTTTTATATAAGATACTAAATTAGAACAATGCCGGCAATGTTGGCTTTTAAAGGGACATTTCACGCACATTTCACTCTGGCCCAGTGTGGAGCAATGTAACTCTTTATGACTCTCTCTAAGCTGCTTCTGTCTCTCTGCTCTCTCTCTCTCTTTTCTCTCTCTTGTCTTTCTACCTCTCTCTCTGCCGGGTCTCTCACACACAACCGTCCGTATCCCTTCCCCTCTCTTTTCCATCCAGGGTGGATCGACGTCACCTGGGACTCCGGTGGCTCTAACTCTTACCGTATGGGTGCGGAAGGGAAGTTTGACCTCAAGCTTGCCCCAGGGTACGACCCTGAGTCCACTGCCACCGCGCCGTCACCCAAACCTGTCTCATCCACTGTTTCAGGCCCGGCTTCCTCTGGGATCCCCGTGGCCGGCACCACCACCGCCACCGCCGCCTCCGCCACCCAACACCAGCAGCTGTGGAGCAGCCTGGTGAAAAATAACTGTCCCGACAAAGGGGGCTCCACGTCGCTGGCCTGGGCCGGCTCGTCCAGCAGGAAGGGCAGCAGCAGCTCCGTGTGCAGCGTGGCCTCCTCCTCTGACATCAGCCTGAGCTCGTCGGGCCTGAGGCTGGAGAGGGAGAGGCGGGCGGAGGGCCTGCTGCTGGACCAGGGGGTGGGGGTGCTCGGAGGGACCGGAGGAGGAGGAGCGGGCTCTGACGGACAGCAGCAGGAGCCCATCGTGGTGTTGTCCTCGGCGGCGGACGGCGGCTCCGCCTCCAGCTCCGGCACCCTGACGGTGGGCGACGAGTCGAGAGGCCAGGACCCGTCCGCGGCCACCGACCCGGCGACGGCCATCTCCATGGGCCTGGTCAGCGTGAGCTCCCCGGACGTCAGCTCCGTGTCCGAGTCCTCCGGCAAGGACGGCGCGCCTTCCCAGAGGCCCCTCTGTTCGGCCGCCAGCGCGCGCCTGTCCGTCAGCTCGCTGTTGGCGGCGGGCGCGCCCATGAGCTCCAGCGCCAGCGTGCCCAACCTGTCGTCGCGCGAGGCCAGCCTCATGGAGTCCTTCGTGCGCCGCGCGCCCAACATGTCGCGCACCAACGCCACCAACAACATGAACCTGAGCCGCAGCAGCAGCGACAACAACACCAACACGCTGGGCAGGAGTGTGCTGAGCACGGCTAGTGAGTACTGCCCCCTACTGTTCACTGTTATACTGACACCAACACCAACACGCTGGGCAGGAGTGTGCTGAGCACGGCTAGTGAGTACTGCCCCCTACTGTTCACTGTTATACTGACACCAACACCAACACGCTGGGCAGGAGTGTGCTGAGCACGGCTAGTGAGTACTGCCCCCTACTGTTCACTGTTATACTGACACCAACACCAACACACTGGGCAGGAGTGTGCTGAGCACGGCTAGTGAGTACTGCCCCCTACTGTTCACTGTTATACTGACACCAACACCAACACACTGGGCAGGAGTGTGCTGAGCACCGCTAGTGAGTACTGCCCCCTACTGTTCACTGTTATACTGACACCAACACGCTGGGCAGGAGTGTGCTGAGCACGGCTAGTGAGTAACACACATACTACACACTGCCCCCTACTGTTCACTGTTATACTGACAACAACATGATACTAACTCACTACTGATCACTATTATACTAACAACAACATGATACTAACTCACTACTGATCACTATTATACTAACAACAACATGATACTAACACACTACTGATCACTATTATACTACTGATCACTATTATACTAACACACTACTGATCACTATTATACTAACACACTACTGATCACTATTATACTAACACACTACTGATCACTATTATACTAACAACAACATGATACTAACACACTACTGATCACTATTATACTAACAACAACATGATACTAACACACTACTGATCACTATTATACTAACACACTACTGATCACTATTATACTGACACACTACTGATCACTATTATACTAACAACAACATGATACTAACACACTACTGATCACTATTATACTGACACACTACTGATCACTATTATACTAACAACAACATGATACTAACACACTACTGATCACTATTATACTAACACACTACTGATCACTATTATACTAACAACAACATGATACTAACACACTACTGATCACTATTATACTGACAACATGATACTAACACACTACTGATCACTATTATACTGACACACTACTGATCACTATTATACTAACAACAACATGATACTAACACACTACTGATCACTATTATACTGAACAACATGATACTAACACACTACTGATCACTATTATACTAACACACTACTGATCACTATTATACTAACAACAACATGATACTAACACACTACTGATCACTATACTACTGATCACTATTTTACTGACAACAACATGATACTAACACACTACTGATCACTATTATACTACTGATCACTATTATACTAACACACTACTGATCACTATTATACTAACACACTACTGATCACTATTATACTAACACCACTGGTGCTCTAGTGCGACATCTAGTGGCTGAATGTTATCTATAGCACCTTTTTAACTTGTGATACTGTAGATTAACTCTACCAACCTGCTTTCTTGGTTGTGAGAAGCTAACAGGCTTTTTGTTTTTTGTTTGATTGCAGCTTCTCCTCTCATGGGCGCTCAGAGCTTCCCGAACCTCACCTCCACCGGCACCACCTCCACCGTTACCATGTCCACCTCCATAGTGACCAGCAGCAACAACGTAGCCACGGCAACCACGGGTCTGTCGGTGGGCCAGCTGCTGAGCAACACACTGACCACCAGCCTGACCTCCACGTCCAGCGAGAGTGACACGGGTCAGGAGGCCGAGTTCTCCCTCTATGGTTAGTGACTGTACCTCACGCACACACACACGCACACACTAGGGCTGAGCCCAAACGTTCAGACCTTCGTTCGTTACGTTGGCATTCGAATTGTAAAACAACATTTGAATTTTTTTTTTAATAAAAAAATATATTTTTTTAATTTTTAAAAAATAAAGAAATTCTATTCTATTTAAACCAATGGGGTTTTTCTTCACAGTTGCAGATAAAGATTAGGCTACACTAATATTATAGTATTAAAAGAAACTGATCTATTATTAGTTATATTCATTAGAAAGTTGATTTAGTTGGCTGGGGCTTCTCCCTGGGCTGGGTCTGGAAAGTTGATTTAATAAAAAATACAAAAAATACTAATTTAATCAGTTAATCAAATTTTATTATTATTATTATAAAATGGATTTAATTATTATTTTTTTAAACGAAGGTTCGAACGTCTGTTCGAAGAAAACCCTGACGAAGTTCGAATCCCAAAAACAGGCTTTGGGGACAGCCTTACCACACACACACACACACACACACACACACACACACACACACGCCATATCACACCATACATCGTCTTGGTCTCCCACTCCAGATCAGTCCCTCTTATGATTTCCTGTGATGCACATCCCAAGGTTTCTGATGTTTCTTCCACTTCCTGGTACCGCCTCTCCACTTCCTGTAGACTTCCTGGACAGCTGTCGCGCCAACACCCTGCTGGCCGACCTGGACGACGAGGAGCTGCCGGAGCCCGACGACGACGACGACGAGAACGAGGACGACAACCAGGAGGACCAGGAGTACGAGGAGGTTCTGGTGCGCAAACACTACTCGTTATTAGACCCTGTCACTGCCACACGACAGTCGGTCAACCCTTTCACTGTGACGATACAGAAGGTTAGCCCTTTACTATCACACAACCGACGGCGATGATCTGCGGAGCTAATGATGCTAATGATGGAGCATCGCCGTCGGTTGTGTGATAGTAAAGGGTTAACCTTTAAATTATATTATTATAATATTATTATAATTTATAATATTATTATAAATGATATATTATATGGGGGGAGCTCCAGTAGCTCACCACGTACCGCGAGTGCTATTTCAGCGCCGTGGACAACCGTGCTCGTCACGGATCTGGGGCTGAGCGAGTTCGAATCCCGGACTGCAGCCGTGCCTTTCCCAGAGTGTCTTCCCCCCCCATCTGGACCCTTTCAGCCTGCTTCTGTCGGTCGAACTTGACCAAGTATAAATGCGATAAACGTATAAAAGAGCCAGGGAAATGGCCAAAGTTAAAAAAAAAAAAAAATGATATATTATATATAAAAAATGTACCATATCGGCCGATATTATATCGGCGGCCGATATATCGTGCATCACTAACTAGTGGTCAACAACTCCATTGGATACCTTTTTAAGTATTGCTAGATGTCCCCTCCTTGTTGTTGTGTGTGCTGAGAGTGACCCCTCCTGCTGTGTTGTTGTGACCAGGAGGAGGAGGAGTACGAGACCAAAGGAGGGAGGAGGAGGACGTGGGACGACGACTTCGTCCTGAAGAGACAGTTCTCCGCCCTGGTGCCGGCGTTCGACCCGCGGCCCGGCAGAACCAACGTCCAGCAGACCACCGACCTGGAGATCCCCCCCCCAGGTATACACACACTACCTACACACTGCCCCCCCCCCCCCCCCAGGTACACTCACTACATACTCACTACATACCCCCCCCCCCAGGTACACACACACTACCTACACACTGCAACCGAATAACTTTTTTTTCTTTTTTTTTAATGAGTCCGCTAGAGCTGCCGCGGTATTGATGTTTTCCTTACCGCACAAATTTGCAAAATATTTCCTACCGCCGCGGTTATTGCACACAAAAAAAGAAGAAAAAAAAGTTAATGCATTTTTTTTAGTAGTCTACTCTTTATAGCATATAGCCTGCCTCTAGTCTAAATGTCTATCTTTAGAGGATGACTTTGCAGCATGAATATTGTTTGGGATTCGGCAAGCACGCATTCGTTATTGAAAGTGAAACACTGATTCGAAGTCTCCCCTCTGGTCGTGCGCCGTTCACTCTGTGTCGCGGGCAGGGGTGGTAGCGCCCGGCGGTTACCCCCCCCCGACCCTTTCTTCTTCTTATTATTATAAAGTTACTATTATAAAGTTACTACTTATGATTAACAAAGGCATTCGTTTTGTTGCATTAATGTTATATAGTTACAAGTTCAATAACATCAGCATATTTACCGGACCATAGCAAGGCAAGCATTACTCAATTCATATCTCTGTTCCTTTCTTTGTTCAGAGCGTGCTGAGTCGTGCCCATTCTGTGGTCTGTTAATAAAGTTTTCAATCAGACAAGTGTATAGAACGAAGGGCTTTTATTATAGCATTCGTTGCAGTAAAATCATTATGCCTCGTTTAGTACTCCTCAGGAGCGATGGTAATCCACTCCGGCGGGGAGATAACGTTATTAGCCGTGTTGTGAGCTCTGATCAATGGCTGACATTCAGGATGTAAAAAACGAATACGCGCTTGCCGATTGGTGGTAACAGCAGAGGCGGGTGCAAGCGGTGTGACGTAATTGGCAGAATCGACTGTCAATCAAAATTGTTCCGTTGCTTTGGTTGAGAGTATTATTATAAAAAACAGCAGTGATGCGGTATTCAGCTAAACTCTGCGGTGGGCGTGATGTAACAGCGATACCGTGGTAATGCGGTAATCGCGGCAGCTCTAGAGTCCGCCATAGATGGACAAATGGAAGTATGAATATCTTTTGAACGAATCCTCCACAAAAGATAGTCAACTGGAATATTTAAGTTCGTTACACATATGTTGGATTATGTAATTGGTTTGTCATGACCCATTGTGAAACAAAAGAATAATCACAGACTTAAATATATATTTTTTTAAATGGCCTTCGATTTTCTTTATTATTTTTGTCAGACCATTGGATCTACTATTGGATCTACTTTCTGTGGATGGTTTTGTGAATAAATCTCCATTATGCTTCAATTACTGTTTATTGTATAGCAATAAGGTTGGGTGAATTGGGCCATTGTATAAAAGCATTACATCACTTGAAGTCGTGTGTTATACTCATTAGATCATGCCTAGGCGTGATCTAATGAGTATAACACACTCCTGCACGTGATGTAATGCTTAACTATACACTCTCTACTCTCTGTCCACCCTCCTTTCTCTCTCCACCCTCCTCTCTCCACCCTCCCCTCCCTCTCTCCTCTCCTCTCTCTCCACCCTCCACTCTCTCTCTCCTCTCTCTCCACCCTCTCCTCTCTCTCTCTCTCTCGCTCTCGCTCTCGCTCTCTCTCTCTCTCCACCCTCCCCCCCAGGCACTCCCCGGTCGGAGGTCCAGGAGGAGGTGGAGTGCGCTCCCTCTCCCCACCTGGCGTTGGTCCTGAAGGTGGCCGGTCTGGGCAGCACCAGGGAGGTGGAGCTCCCTCTGTCCAGCTACAGGTCCACCATCTTCTACTACGTCCAGAGGCTCCTGCAGCTCTCCTGCAACGGACAAGTCAAGTCGGACAAGCTGCGGCGCATCTGGGAGCCCACCTACACGTGAGACCAAGCTGCTGTGTTAGCTTAACCGTCTGTAGTGTGGTAGTAAAGGGTTAACCTTCTGTAGTGTGGTAGTGAAAGGGTTAACCGTCTGTAGTGTGATAGTGAAAGGTTATTATCGTTATTACCACAACATATGCTGATCAGGGGGATGGCTATGAAAACCTTGCACGATCAAGCTGAAATTTACATCAAATTGTTCTTACCTGTGGCCGGTGGGATTCCAAAAAGAATATTCCAATTATTTGATCGCAATCTGGTAGATCGTATGTCCATTTGGTCGACGACATAACCCACCACAGCATAATGGTTCGGGGGTCCCGAAAACTATTCAATGCGATTGGGTGAAGCCCTAGCTTCAGGTTAGTAGAAAAGAGCGCCCAGAGCGTTTTCAGTGTGGCACCCGGTCTGGAACAGGGGTTACTGCATTCTCTGCTACTAGCAGGATCTGGCCGGTACTGCACCTTCGGAGTCCCAGTATGCCTTACAGGCAAAATACAGCTCCCTGACATTGAATAGGGTATTAAATTACAATTAAATAGGGTATCTACGTTTTTTTGGCTGTTAACCATTGGCGCCCAATAACGTATATATGTGGTTGGCCGCGAAAGTGTTAAAGCTGCTATAGATGACATTCAGCCACTAGATGTCGCACTAGAGCACCAGCATGTCATTTATCCAATCGGGTGCATTCCATGTGGGGTGATGGGAAGTAGGGAGGCGATACGTGCCTGTAACATTAATTTTGGACCTGCAAGACATTTTTGTTATAATAAATTGTTAGACTAAATGAAAAGCAATATTTTTATTCCATGCAAAATTATCTTCGTATTTTTCCCCTCATGGTTGGACTGGTGTTTTTCTGTTGTGTTCTTATAGGATAATGTACAGAGAACTGAAGGACTCCGACAAGGAGAAGGAAAGCGGGAAAATGGTAATTAATTCATCTTTCTCTCTCTGTCTATCTCTCTCCCTTT
>NC_140166.1:222053683-222186183 GCF_963971535.1 Notolepis coatsorum
CAGCCTGTTGTTGTGAGACTGACCAGGCCTGTCTCCCCCCCCCCCCGCAGAGCCATCGTGTGGCTGCAGAACCGGCGGGAGGCCACCATGGAGCGCTCCAGACCCTCCACCACGGCGCGGCGGGACGACCCGGGGGAGTTCCGGGTGGGCCGGCTGAAGCACGAGCGCGTCAAGGTGCCCCGCGGGGACGCCATGATGGAGTGGGCCGAGAGCGTGATGCAGCTGCACGCCGACAGGAAGTCCGTGCTGGAGGTGAGAGGGAGGGACCACCGTACACGCACGCACGCACGCACGCACGCACGCACGCACGCACGCACGCACGCACGCACACACACACACACACACACACACACACACACACACGCGCACACAGAAACACACACGGCACTTGTGGCCACTAGAGGGCGATGTTGTGGACCAATCAACCGACAGAGCTGTAGAGCTGCAAAAAAAAAAGAAAGAAACATTGGTTTCAAAATGGCAAGGATTTTGTAACGATGATATTCTCTATGCTAAGTTTACAGCGATCATTTATGGGTAACATCACATTTTTTTTTTGTTAGACTGACCAGCCTGTTAGACTGATGTTTTTTATTAATTTTTTTCAATAATTTTGAAATGTTCAAATCCGGCTGTCTGCGTTGTCTGCGTTGCCTCCGGCCGTCATACGGGTGGAAGTCGATGGGTGGTAATCTGGACGTTGTGGACAGCGACTCCTACAGGTCGGTTGGAGGACGCCTGCACAGCAGAGACAGGAAGTATCGGGGTTAGTGTGAGCCTCCCACACGTTACACCTCGCCAATGAGAGTCCGCGCTGGCAGGTGAAAAGATGTGACAGGCTGCCTCCTCGTGTACCGGAGGGGACACGTGATGCAAGGCTTCTATCCTCCCTACGACCGACCTGTGGGGGGCATATGCGAGCAACGTTCAAGACAGGGGAGGGGAGAATTGGAAACAGCGAAATTGGGATGGGAGAAAAATTGAAAATAAGGAGAAAAAGTGGATAAAAAAACAAAACACTTATTTAATCCTACCCCTTTTCCACTACTCAAATGAGTGTACTAATTTAAAACCTTACAAAACAAATATATAGATATGCAAAACATATAAGCTGATCAATCTAGTGATCTATGCACAAAAGAGATTAGTTTTTTTTGCATACTAAGAATCACTAGGCAACTCGGGCAACAGAGAAGATCAAGTCTTATTATAACCTGTTTGGAAACACAAGTCTGGACTCCTGCGAGTTCTGTTGAACATCCTGTTCAGTGTGAGACGTCTTCTAACCAGACACTGGAAGACTAGAGACGTGTCACGAGTCTTCACCCCGCGTGGAAACGCAGACGCCACTGGAGGAACACTAGAGGGCGCTGTTGTGGACCACTAGAGCAGCATGACATGTGGTTCCTGGGACTAGAAGTTGAGGGTGACCTTGTTTTCCGTGTCTCCGTGTCTCCAGGTGGAGTTCCAGGGGGAGGAGGGCACGGGGCTGGGACCCACCCTGGAGTTCTACGCTCTGGTGGCGGCCGAGTTCCAGAGGACCTCCCTGGGGATCTGGCTCTGTGACGACGACTTCCCTGACGACGAGTCACGACAGGTACACACACACACACACACACATAGACACACACACACACACACACACACACACATAGAGACACACACACACACACAGACACACACATAGACACACACACACACACACACACACACACATAGAGACACACACACACACACACACACACACACATAGACACACACACACACACACACATAGATACACACACACATAGAGACACACAGACACAGACAGACACACACACACACATAACATGTCAAAAGTTATTTGACGGGTGTAAAAACCTTGAGTTAACCCTTTCACTACCACACTACCAAAGGGTTAACCCTTTCACAACCACACTACAGAAGGTTAATGTGGTTTATGCAAATAGATTCAAATGGATTTTTGATCACAGGGTATTTGCAAAATATTTTGAGAAAGCTTGGCATGAACGCACAAAAACAACATATATGTGATGTATTTTGGCCTCTGATGGTGTAGCTTAGAAACCTTGGGAAGTGATTATGTTCAATTGTTGTTTTTGGTGTCTTATAATCCCGTAAGGGATGGGTCGTCGGACATGACACGGAAATAAAATGTCATTCACACGCACACTGAGCTCACATACGCTGAGCTCATGAACTCACTCACTTGCACATAACACACAGACTCACTCACATGTACAGGAACACACACTACTGATCTCTGGGTTTATGGTCATAGAGTCATGATGTTGATGAAACCTGCCGGAACCCTGAAGAAGAGGGTCATTCGATGGAGCATGCTTGGAGCGAGGCACTAAGACTCCTGGGGCTGGGCGGCCGGGTAGCGCAGCGGACTAAGCGTCTGTCTACCACCACAGAGACAGTGGAATCGAATCCAGCTGTGGTGCCTCTGGCTTGGCCGACCGTCCATACTGACACAATGACGGGTGGGAAGCCGGCGAGGGTGGGTCCTGGTCGTTGTAAACAGCGACTCCTACAGTTCGGTCGGGGCGCCTGCACAGCGAGGGAAGGATCTAGAGGACGTAGTGTGATCCTCCCACACGTTACACTCTCCCAGTGAGAGTCCGCGCTGCCAGGTGAAAAGAAGCGGTGGGCTGGCTACACATGTGTCGGAGGAAGCATGTGATAGCCTCCACTCTCCCAGACCGACGGTAGGGGGTAGAGTGCGCAACGACCAGGAAGGGGATTGGGAATTGGCATAACGACTAACATTGGGAGGGGAGAAAAATGGAAAAAAGGGAGGAAAAAGAGAATAAAATAAATTAAAAAAATACTCTTGGGGCTAGGGGTTAAATTCCCACTGGGATCTCCCATACTAAAACAAATGTATGCAGTCATGGTACATTTAACATTTATCTACCCGTTCCTCCTTAAAAACATCCACCAAATGACACATCTAACATTTATCTACCAGTTTATCTACCTGTTCCTGCAGGTGGATCTGGGTGGCGGTCTGAAGCCTCCAGGGTTCTACGTGTTGCTGGTTAATGTATATTGATGTCCATGTCTTCCTCCAGGTGGATCTGGGTGGCGGTCTGAAGCCTCCAGGGTTCTACGTGTTGCTGGTTAATGTATATTGATGTCCATGTCTTCCTGCAGGTGGATCTGGGTGGCGGTCTGAAGCCTCCAGGGTTCTACGTGTTGCTGGTTAATGTATATTGATGTCCATGTCTTCCTGCAGGTGGATCTGGGTGGCGGTCTGAACTCCAGGTTCTACGTGTTGCTGGTTAATGTATATTGATGTCCATGTCTTCCTGCAGGTGGATCTGGGTGGCGGTCTGAAGCCCCCAGGGTTCTACGTGCAGCGCTCCTGCGGTCTGTTCCCCGCCCCGTTCCCCCAGGACAGCGACGAGCTGGAGCGCCTGACCAAACTCTTCCTCTTCCTGGGCGTGTTCCTGGCCAAGTGCATCCAAGACAACCGATTGGTCGACCTCCCCATCTCCCGCCCCTTCTTCAAGTTACTCTGCATGGGCGACATCAAGTCCAACATGAGCAAGCTGCTCTACCAGTCGCGTTCCGTGCCCCTGGGTCAGGACCCCGACGGCAGGCAGCAGCACCCGTTCCTCTTCCTGTCGGAGATCCAGTCGGAGGCCTCGACGGAGGAGAGCCAGGACACCTACTCCCTGGGCAGCCTGGACGAGGACTCCAAGTGGGAGTTCATCCTCGACCCGCCCAAACCCAAACCCCCCGCCTGGTACCACGGCCTCCTCACCTGGGAGGACTTTGAGCTGGTCAACCCTCACAGGTAACTGGTTAATCACTTATTATTACATCGTGTCCTGAGTGGGTGAATACTTGGGTTGTGATTGGCTGTCCGTTGTGACCGTGTCCCGATTGCCATTCCTGGGCCTCGGAGCTTCAACGGTGATGAGGGACGAGACGACGAACTCATAATTCAGTTCCACATTCAGAGACCCGGACCTGTGAAGCACCGACTAGAACACTCGTTTTCTTGCACCAGACATCCTGAAAAACTGATCTATTTCTCTCTCTCCCTCCCCCTCTCTCTATCCCTCCCCCTCTCTCTCTCTCCTCTTGCTCTCTCTCCCTCCTCCTGCTCTCTCCTCCTCCTGCTCGCTCTCTCCCTCCCCCCTCTCTCCTCCTGCTCTCTCTCCCTCCTGCTCTCTCCCTCCTCTTGCTCTCTCTCCCTCCTGCTCTCTCCCTCCCCCCTCTCTCTCCCTCCCCCCCCTCTCTCCCTCCTGCTCTCTCTCCCTCCTCCTGCTTTCTCCTCTCTCTCCCTCCTCTCTCTCCCTCCTCTCTCTCCCTCCTCCTGCTCTCTCTCCTACTCTTCCACTCTCCCTCCCTCTCTCTCCCTCCCTCTCTCTCTCCCTCCCCCTGCTCTCTCTCCCTCCAGAGCTCGTTTCCTGAAGGAGGTCAAGGAGCTAGCGGTGAAGAGGAGGCTGATTCTGGGAAACAAGAGTCTGTCGGAAGACGAGAAGAACACCAGACTGCAGGACCTGATGCTGAGGAACCCCATGGGCTCTGGACCTCCTCTCTGTGTGGAGGACCTGGGGTATGTTTAAATATGAAATATACACATACAATATTCTATTATTGTTAATTGACTCATTGTCCACATGTGTCTCCATTGGCCTCACAGTTAGTAGTTTTGCAGTGAACTAACCTGAACCTCCTCCCGTCTCACAGGTTGAACTTCCAGTTCTGTCCCTCGTCTAAAGTTCACGGCTTCTCTGCTGTCGACCTCAAACCCAACGGGGATGACGAGGTAAGAGACGAGAGGACGAGACAATATTCAACACTTTTACAACACAATACAGTACAGTATGGAAAAGGGACGTGCATTTGTATATTGGATATGCAGTAAGTCAGTATAACCTGTGTGTGTGCACACTGCCAGAAAAACTACAAAATCTTTTTCATTTAGAAAGTGAGTTTAGTAGGAGGAAATTTAGTTTTTTTTTTTATATATTTTATTTTACATTTTTCAGAACATTGTACAAACATGACCAACAGTATACCAACATGACATACAAACACACTCGGACAGTGAAAGTAATAAAAAAAAATGCATTAAAGAAAAAATAATAATAATAACAATTTCTTTACATTTGCTATTACAACACGGTTACCAGCCATACATGACTGAGAAATATTGTGTTTGGGGTCCCTCATAGGGGGACTGTGAGATCAGACGGGCGAATCAGCTGCCGCCTCTAGCCTCATCGAGATAGGCTAAGAACGGGTCCCAGATTTTTGAAAACCTTTTAAGTGAATCGGTTCTCAGGAACCTTAGTCTCTCCATCCGTATGACAGAGGTCATGTCCGCCATCCACAGTTGGAAAGAAGGTGCTGAGGAGGACTTCCACTCCATCAGTATTTGTTTTTTAGCAACCGTTGTCCCCAATGTCAAAGATTGTTGCACAGCTGTAGGAAAGCTCAGAGAGGACTCAGAGCAGCCGAAGATGGCGAGCTCTGCCCCCGGCTGTAGAGTTATCTTGTAGGCCTTAGAGTACCAGTCAAATATTTTGGCCCAGAATCCTGTTAGTGAAGGGCAAAACCAGAAGGCATGAGAAAGTGTACCCTCTGATACCTGGCACCTGTCGCACAGAGGTGAAACAGAGGGGTAGATCTTGTGCAATCTATGCTTGGAGTAGTGGAGATGATGCACAACTTTAAATTGGATCAGCTGGTGTCTACTATTGACTGAGCCAAGTTGTACTATAGACAGACTCCTATCCCATACAATATCAGATAGATCAATACCGAGTTCCTCCTGCCATTGTTCTTTAATCTTCTCAGTAGAGGCCATATTACAGTTGTCAAACAGACACACAAACCTAGAGATGAGGTGCTTGGAGTGGGGAGGGCTCAGCAATATATCAAAGAAAGAATGTTCAATTGGGAGCTCTTCGAAAGCCTGAACTTTGGATCTAACATAATTTCTGACTTGTAAAAATCTGAGCCAGTTGGTGCCGGGCAACTCAAACTTCCTCTTTAGTAGATCGAAGGATGCAAAGTGACCGTCTATGTATAAGTCCTTAATGGAAGCTAGCCCCTTCCCACTCCAGGCAAGGTCTGTCCATGGAGCCGAAAAAGTGTGATTAAAACAGATTGGTGCATGGATAGAAACATCTGGTAGGCTCAAAGCACCCCTGATTTGATTTAAAACTCTGACAGAGTTTTCCACGACAAAACTTAGTTTCAAGCTTCTTAAGATCCCGGGTACCCCTGGTTTGACAAATAGCATAGCTGGCAAGGATGAGTTAATAAGGGAATTGGCCTCCATTCTCAGCCACAAGGGGGCCCCAGGAGTCAATTCACCTGTTGTCCCCTGCTGCCAGTACATCAGAGCCCTTACATTGGCAGCCCAGTAGTAGTGCCTAAATACTGGCAAGGCCAGCCCTCCCTCAGATTTAGGTTTTTGCAAGTGCATTTTTGAGATTGTGTGTTATAATTCCAGATGTAAGACAGAATTACAGAGTCCAGTTCTTTGAAAAAAGACTGTGAGAAAGATGGGAAGATTTTGACAAAGGTATAGGAATCTGGGGAGAGAAACCATCTTGACAGAGTTTATGCAGGCTATCATGGAGAGGGGTAGCACTTTCCAATTTTCAATGCATTGTTTTAGCCTTGAAACATAGTCGGCAAAGTTCAATTTAAATATTAATTTAGGATCTTTGGGTATGGTCAGACCAAGATAGGTGAGGCGATCTTTTGCCAATTTGAATGGGAGATTTTCCAGGAAACCGGGAGTGAAGGTGTCAGAAAGAGGCATAAAGTCACTCTTTGTCCAGTTAATTGTGTATCCGGATAGCTCACCGAAAGAGGTAATTAATTCTAAAAGAGGGGGAATCGATATCTCTGAATTGTGTAAGGTATAATATTACATCGTCAGCATACAAGCTGATGCATGTCTCGACGCCTCCAACTTTCAAGCCTAAGGAAATTAAGTTTTAAACATCAGTTTGCACGTACCACACTTAAACAGATGTGTCCTTCAGTTATTGGTGTAAAGTTGTGGAATTCTCTCCATAACGAGCTTAAGGGATGTAATAGTGTTTGTCAATTCAAAAATAATTATAAAAATTAAAAAAATTGTCAGTATGAAAGTCAAATGTGATCTGAATAGTGAGATATTTTCTTTTCTTTCTTTTATTCTTTATTATTATTATCATTTAATTTTTTCTTGTTTAAACTGTGGTTTGTTTGTTTTTTTGTATATGGTATAAATTATTATTTTGTGTAAATTAGGTTGTACGCCGATGTCGTTGTATGCTGTTTAGTTTAGGAATAAGGGGCCGGTAACTAAGATTTATTCTTCTTCCTGCTCCTTTTGCCCATGGTATGGTATTTATGATTTTGTATGAAAAACTCTATGATTGTATTGTTTCCATGTGGCAAATAAAACTGTGTGTGTGTGTGTGTGTGTAGATGGTAACCATGGAGAATGCAGAGGAGTACGTGGAGCTGATGTTTGACTTCTGTATGCACACTGGTATCCAGAAACAGATGGAGGCTTTCAGAGGTAGGCACACACACCCACACACACACACACACACTCACAAATACACCACACACACATTCACACATACGTACACACACACACATACTCACAAATACACCACACACACATTCACACGTACGTACGTACGTACACACACACACAGACACACACAGACACTCACAAATACACACACACACACATTCACACGTACGTACACACACACATTCACACGTACGTACACACACACACACACATACTCACAAATACACATTCACACGTACGTACACACACATTCACACGTACACACACACATTCACACACACAACTCACAAATACATATTAATATCAGATGCAGTAACTCATCTTCTGTTTCCTCTCTCTCCCTCTCCCTCTCCCTCCCCTACCCAGAGGGCTTTAACAGAGTATTCCCCATGGAGAAGTTGAGCTCCTTCAGTCACAAGGAGGTCCAGATGATCCTCTGTGGCAACCAATCACCTTCCTGGACTGCTGATGACATCACCAACTACACAGAACCCAAGCTGGGATACACACGAGACAGGTAGGAGGAGGACAGATGGACAGACAGGTAGGAGGACAGATGGACAGACAGGTAGAACAGACGGACAAACAGGTAGGAGGAGGACAGACGGACAGACAGGCAGGTAGGAGGACAGGCAGACAGGTAGAACAGATGGACAGACAGGTAGAACAGACGGACAGACAGGTAGAACAGACGGACAGACGTAGAACAGATGGACAGACCAGTTTTGACAGTGATATGTTAATGTCTCGTCCCCCCCCCCCCCTCTCTCCTGTACCTAGTTTTGACAGTGATATGTTAATGTCTCGTCCCCCCCCCCCCCCTCTCTCCTGTACCTAGTTTTGACAGTGATATGTTAACGTCTCGTCCCCCCCCCCCCCTCTCTCCTGTACCTAGTTTTGACAGTGATATGTTAATGTCTCGTCCCCCCCCCCCCCCCTCTCCTGTATCTAGTTTTGACAGTGATATGTTAATGTCTCGTCCCCCCCCCCCCCTCTCCTGTACCTAGTTTTGACAGTGATATGTTAATGTCTCCCCCCCCCCCCCCTCTCCTGTACCTAGTTTTGACAGTGATATGTTAATGTCTCGTCCCCCCCCTCTCTCCTGTATCTAGTTTTGACAGTGATATGTTAATGTCTCGTCCCCCCCCCCCCTCTCTCCTGTATCTAGTTTTGACAGTGATATGTTAATGTCTCGTCCCCCCCCCCCCCTCTCCTGTACCTAGTTTTGACAGTGATATGTTAATGTCTCCCCCCCCCCCCCTCTCTCCTGTACCTAGTTTTGACAGTGATATGTTAATGTCTCGTCCCCCCCCCCCTCTCTCCTGTATCTAGTTTTGACAGTGATATGTTAATGTCTCGTCCCCCCTCTCTCTCCTGTATCTAGTTTTGACAGTGATATGTTAATGTCTCGTCCCCCCCCCCCCTCTCTCCTGTACCTAGTTTTGACAGTGATATGTTAATGTCTCGTCCCCCCCCCTCTCTCCTGTATCTAGTTTTGACAGTGATATGTTAATGTCTCGTCCCCCCCCCCCCCCTCTCCTGTACCTAGTTTTGACAGTGATATGTTAACGTCCCCCCCCCCCCTCTCCTGTATCTAGTTTTGACAGTGATATGTTAATGTCTCGTCCCCCCCCCTCTCTCCTGTACCTAGTTTTGACAGTGATATGTTAATGTCTCGTCCCCCCCCCTCTCTCCTGTACCTAGTTTTGACAGTGATATGTTAATGTCTCGTCCCCCCCCCCCCCTCTCTCCTGTATCTAGTTTTGACAGTGATATGTTAATGTCTCGTCCCCCCCCCCCTCTCTCCTGTACCTAGTTTTGACAGTGATATGTTAATGTCTCGTCCCCCCCCCTCTCTCCTGTACCTAGTTTTGACAGTGATATGTTAATGTCTCGTCCCCCCCCCTCTCTCCTGTATCTAGTTTTGACAGTGATATGTTAATGTCTCGTCCCCCCCCCCCTCTCTCCTGTACCTAGTTTTGACAGTGATATGTTAACGCCCCCCCCCCTCTCTCCTGTATCTAGTTTTGACAGTGATATGTTAATGTCTCGTCCCCCCCCCCCCCTCTCTCCTGTATCTAGTTTTGACAGTGATATGTTAATGTCTCGTCCCCCCCCCCCCTCTCTCCTGTACCTAGTTTTGACAGTGATATGTTAATGTCTCGTCCCCCCCCCCCCTCTCTCCTGTACCTAGTTTTGACAGTGATATGTTAATGTCTCGTCCCCCCCCCTCTCTCCTGTACCTAGTTTTGACAGTGATATGTTAATGTCTCGTCCCCCCCCCCTCTCCTGTATCTAGTTTTGACAGTGATATGTTAATGTCTCGTCCCCCCCCCCTCTCTCCTGTACCTAGTTTTGACAGTGATATGTTAATGTCTCGCCCCCCCCCTCTCCTGTACCTAGTTTTGACAGTGATATGTTAATGTCTCGTCCCCCCCCCCCCTCTCTCCTGTACCTAGTTTTGACAGTGATATGTTAATGTCTCCCCCCCCCCCCCCTCTCTCCTGTACCTAGTTTTGACAGTGATATGTTAATGTCTCGTCCCCCCCCCCCTCTCTCCTGTATCTAGTTTTGACAGTGATATGTTAATGTCTCGTCCCCCCCCCCCCCCTCTCTCCTGTACCTAGTTTTGACAGTGATATGTTAATGTCTCGTCCCCCCCCCCTCTCTCCTGTATCTAGTTTTGACAGTGATATGTTAATGTCTCGCCCCCCCCCCCCTCTCTCCTGTACCTAGTTTTGACAGTGATATGTTAATGTCTCGTCCCCCCCCCTCTCTCCTGTATCTAGTTTTGACAGTGATATGTTAATGTCTCGCCCCCCCCCCTCTCTCCTGTACCTAGTTTTGACAGTGATATGTTAATGTCTCGCCCCCCCCCCCCCCCCTCTCTCCTGTACCTAGTTTTGACAGTGATATGTTAATGTCTCGCCCCCCCCCCCCCCCCCCCTCTCCTGTACCTAGTTTTGACAGTGATATGTTAATGTCTCGTCCCCCCCCTCTCTCTCCTGTACCTAGTTTTGACAGTGATATGTTAATGTCTCGTCCCCCCCCCTCTCTCTCCTGTACCTAGTTTTGACAGTGATATGTTAATGTCTCGCCCCCCCCCCTCTCTCCTGTACCTAGTTTTGACAGTGATATGTTAATGTCTCGCCCCCCCCCCCCCCCCTCTCTCCTGTACCTAGTTTTGACAGTGATATGTTAATGTCTCGCCCCCCCCCCCCCCCCTCTCCTGTACCTAGTTTTGACAGTGATATGTTAATGTCTCGTCCCCCCCCCTCTCTCTCCTGTACCTAGTTTTGACAGTGATATGTTAATGTCTCGTCCCCCCCCCCCCTCTCTCTCTGTACCTAGTTTTGACAGTGATATGTTAATGTCTCGTCCCCCCCCCCCCCCTCTCCTGTACCTAGTTTTGACAGTGATATGTTAATGTCTCGTCCCCCCCCCTCTCTCCTGTACCTAGTTTTGACAGTGATATGTTAATGTCTCGTCCCCCCCCCCCTCTCTCCTGTACCTAGTTTTGACAGTGATATGTTAATGTCTCGTCCCCCCCCCCTCTCTCCTGTACCTAGTTTTGACAGTGATATGTTAATGTCTCGTCCCCCCCCCCCCTCTCTCCTGTACCTAGTTTTGACAGTGATATGTTAATGTCTCGTCCCCCCCCCCCCTCTCTCCTGTACCTAGTTTTGACAGTGATATGTTAATGTCTCGTCCCCCCCCCCCCTCTCTCCTGTACCTAGTTTTGACAGTGATATGTTAATGTCTCGTCCCCCCCCCCTCTCTCCTGTACCTAGTTTTGACAGTGATATGTTAATGTCTCGTCCCCCCCCCCCTCTCTCCTGTACCTAGTTTTGACAGTGATATGTTAATGTCTCGTCCCCCCCCCCTCTCTCCTGTACCTAGTTTTGACAGTGATATGTTAATGTCTCGTCCCCCCCCTCTCTCTCCTGTACCTAGTTTTGACAGTGATATGTTAATGTCTCGTCCCCCCCCCCTCTCTCTCCTGTACCTAGTTTTGACAGTGATATGTTAATGTCTCGTCCCCCCCCCCCCCTCTCCTGTATCTAGTTTTGACAGTGATATGTTAATGTCTCGTCCCCCCCCCCTCTCTCCTGTACCTAGTTTTGACAGTGATATGTTAATGTCTTGCCCCCCCCCCTCTCTCCTGTATCTAGTTTTGACAGTGATATGTTAATGTCTCGTCCCCCCCCCTCTCTCCTGTACCTAGTTTTGACAGTGATATGTTAATGTCTCGTCCCCCCCCCCCCCTCTCCTGTATCTAGTTTTGACAGTGATATGTTAATGTCTCGTCCCCCCCCCCCTCTCTCCTGTACCTAGTTTTGACAGTGATATGTTAATGTCTCGTCCCCCCCCTCTCTCTCCTGTACCTAGTTTTGACAGTGATATGTTAATGTCTCGTCCCCCCCCCCTCTCTCCTGTATCTAGTTTTGACAGTGATATGTTAATGTCTCGTCCGTCCCCCCCTCTCTCCTGTATCTAGTTTTGACAGTGATATGTTAATGTCTCGTCCCCCCCCCCCTCTCTCCTGTACCTAGTTTTGACAGTGATATGTTAATGTCTCGTCCCCCCCCCCCTCTCTCCTGTACCTAGTTTTGACAGTGATATGTTAATGTCTCGTCGTCCCCCCTCTCTCTCCTGTACCTAGTTTTGACAGTGATATGTTAATGTCTCGTCCCCCCCCCTCTCTCCTGTATCTAGTTTTGACAGTGATATGTTAATGTCTCGTCCCCCCCCCCTCTCTCCTGTACCTAGTTTTGACAGTGATATGTTAATGTCTCGTCCCCCCCCCCTCTCTCCTGTACCTAGTTTTGACAGTGATATGTTAATGTCTCGTCCCCCCCCCCTCTCTCCTGTACCTAGTTTTGACAGTGATATGTTAATGTCTCGTCCCCCCCCCCTCTCTCCTGTATCTAGTTTTGACAGTGATATGTTAATGTCTCGTCCCCCCCCCCCTCTCTCCTGTATCTAGTTTTGACAGTGATATGTTAATGTCTCGTCCCCCCCCCCTCTCTCCTGTACCTAGTTTTGACAGTGATATGTTAATGTCTCGTCCCCCCCCCCTCTCTCCTGTATCTAGTTTTGACAGTGATATGTTAATGTCTCGTCCCCCCCCCCCCCCTCTCTCCTGTATCTAGTTTTGACAGTGATATGTTAATGTCTCGTCCCCCCCCTCTCCTGTACCTAGTTTTGACAGTGATATGTTAATGTCTCGTCCCCCCCCCCTCTCTCCTGTATCTAGTTTTGACAGTGATATGTTAATGTCTCGTCCCCCCCCCCTCTCTCCTGTATCTAGTTTTGACAGTGATATGTTAATGTCTCGTCCCCCCCCCCCCTCTCTCCTGTATCTAGTTTTGACAGTGATATGTTAATGTCTCGTCCCCCCCCCCCTCTCCTGTACCTAGTTTTGACAGTGATATGTTAATGTCTCGTCCCCCCCCCCCTCTCTCCTGTACCTAGTTTTGACAGTGATATGTTAATGTCTCGTCCCCCCCCCCTCTCTCCTGTACCTAGTTTTGACAGTGATATGTTAATGTCTCGTCCCGTCCCCCCCTCTCTCCTGTATCTAGTTTTGACAGTGATATGTTAATGTCTCGTCCCCCCCCCTCTCTCCTGTATCTAGTTTTGACAGTGATATGTTAATGTCTCGTCCCCCCCCCCTCTCTCTCCTGTATCTAGTTTTGACAGTGATATGTTAATGTCTCGTCCCCCCCCCCTCTCTCCTGTACCTAGTTTTGACAGTGATATGTTAATGTCTCGTCCCCCCCCCCCTCTCCTGTACCTAGTTTTGACAGTGATATGTTAATGTCTCGTCCCCCCCCCTCTCTCCTGTATCTAGTTTTGACAGTGATATGTTAATGTCTCGTCCCCCCCCCCCTCTCCTGTACCTAGTTTTGACAGTGATATGTTAATGTCTCGTCCCCCCCCCCCTCTCTCCTGTACCTAGTTTTGACAGTGATATGTTAATGTCTCGTCCCCCCCCCCTCTCTCCTGTACCTAGTTTTGACAGTGATATGTTAATGTCTCGTCCCGTCCCCCCCTCTCTCCTGTATCTAGTTTTGACAGTGATATGTTAATGTCTCGTCCCCCCCCCTCTCTCCTGTATCTAGTTTTGACAGTGATATGTTAATGTCTCGTCCCCCCCCCTCTCTCCTGTACCTAGTTTTGACAGTGATATGTTAATGTCTCGTCCCCCCCCCCCCCTCTCCTGTACCTAGTTTTGACAGTGATATGTTAATGTCTCGTCCCCCCCCCCCCCCTCTCCTGTACCTAGTTTTGACAGTGATATGTTAATGTCTCGTCCCCCCCCCCCCCTCTCCTGTACCTAGTTTTGACAGTGATATGTTAATGTCTCGTCCCCCCCCCCTCTCTCCTGTACCTAGTTTTGACAGTGATATGTTAATGTCTCGTCCCCCCCCCCCCTCTCTCCTGTATCTAGTTTTGACAGTGATATGTTAATGTCTCCCCCCCCCCCCCCCTCTCTCCTGTACCTAGTTTTGACAGTGATATGTTAATGTCTCGTCCCCCCCCCCCTCTCTCCTGTACCTAGTTTTGACAGTGATATGTTAATGTCTCGTCCCCCCCCCCCCCTCTCTCCTGTACCTAGTTTTGACAGTGATATGTTAATGTCTCGTCCCCCCCCCCCCCTCTCCTGTACCTAGTTTTGACAGTGATATGTTAATGTCTCGTCCCCCCCCCCTCTCTCCTGTACCTAGTTTTGACAGTGATATGTTAATGTCTCGTCCCCCCCCCTCTCTCCTGTATCTAGTTTTGACAGTGATATGTTAATGTCTCGTCCCCCCCCCTCTCTCCTGTACCTAGTTTTGACAGTGATATGTTAATGTCTCGTCCCCCCCCCCCCTCTCCTGTACCTAGTTTTGACAGTGATATGTTAATGTCTCGTCCCCCCCCCCTCTCTCCTGTACCTAGTTTTGACAGTGATATGTTAATGTCTCGTCCCCCCCCCCCCTCTCCTGTACCTAGTTTTGACAGTGATATGTTAATGTCTCGTCCCCCCCCCCCTCTCTCCTGTATCTAGTTTTGACAGTGATATGTTAATGTCTCGCCCCCCCCCCCCTCTCCTGTATCTAGTTTTGACAGTGATATGTTAATGTCTCGTCCCCCCCCCTCTCTCTCCTGTACCTAGTTTTGACAGTGATATGTTAATGTCTCGTCCCCCCCCCCCCCTCTCTCCTGTATCTAGTTTTGACAGTGATATGTTAATGTCTCGTCCCCCCCCTCTCTCCTGTACCTAGTTTTGACAGTGATATGTTAATGTCTCGTCCCCCCCCCCCTCTCTCCTGTATCTAGTTTTGACAGTGATATGTTAATGTCTCGTCCCCCCCCCTCTCTCTCCTGTACCTAGTTTTGACAGTGATATGTTAATGTCTCGTCCCCCCCCCCCCCCCTCTCTCCTGTACCTAGTTTTGACAGTGATATGTTAATGTCTCGTCCCCCCCCCCTCTCTCCTGTATCTAGTTTTGACAGTGATATGTTAATGTCTCGTCCCCCCCCCTCTCTCCTGTACCTAGTTTTGACAGTGATATGTTAATGTCTTGCCCCCCCTCTCTCCTGTACCTAGTTTTGACAGTGATATGTTAATGTCTTGCCCCCCTCTCTCCTGTACCTAGTTTTGACAGTGATATCTTAACGCCCCCCCCTCCCCTCCCCTCTCCTGTAGTCCTGGCTTCCTGCGCTTCGTCAGGGTCCTGTGTGGAATGTCTTCAGATGAGAGGAAAGCCTTCCTCCAGTTCACCACCGGCTGCTCCACTCTGCCCCCTGGTGGCCTGGCCAACCTGCACCCCAGACTGACCATTGTCAGAAAGGTAGGCTGAACGGCCCGCTACATTAGACCCCTCACGTGTTTTCTACCCAAATAAGGGAGACCCCTTGGCGTGAGAAAATGAACGAACGTGTTATTAATAAACTAGCTTCATCTGTGGTTCACACAGGCTCTTTACCTTGAACAAGGTGTTCTAATATTGATTTCTCTCTCTGATAAAGCGGAGGATTTTGAATTTTGAAGCTGTAGTAAAAAAAAGAATTTAAATGAAAGATTGCTAGCTAAAACTAGCTTAGCATTGCAGCTCAGGTTGGCTGTTGTGTACGGTCCTGTCCAATAGCTAAACCGCCGCTTTTCTCTCCTCTCTCCCTCCCTCTCTCTCCCCTCCTTCCTCTCTCCCTCCCTCCCTCCCTCCTTCCTCTGTCTCTCCCTCCCTCTCTCCTCCTTCCTCTCCTCTCTCCCTCTCCCCCCTCCTTCCTCTCCCCTCTCCCTCCTTCCTGCCTCTCCCCCCTCCTTCCTCTCCCTCCCTCTCTCTCCCTCCCCCCTCTATCCCCCCCCCCCCCAGGTGGACGCTACAGACTCCAGCTACCCGTCAGTCAACACCTGCGTTCACTACCTGAAGCTTCCAGAATATTCCTCTGAAGACATCATGAGAGAGCGCCTCCTAGCGGCCACCATGGAGAAGGGCTTCCACCTCAACTGAACGCCCGAGCAGCATGCTCCGCCTGTCTGTCTCCCGGTCCTGACTGACAGACCGACCGACCAACCATCCGCCGCCGCGCTGCCTCCCGGTCGGTGGGAACTAGCAGCACCTCGTCCCGTTTTTGTTGCAGAAAGTTAAAGGAAAATAAAAAATAAATAAAAAGCTGTGCTCTCGGATGAGACCCCCCCCCCCCCCCCTCTGCTCTCCTGTCTGCCCCCCCTCCCTCTCCATCCTTCATCAGTGAATCCACATGACCTCCACAAAGCAGGTGAGAGGGAGCAGAAAAAGGAAGCTCCCTCTCACCTGCTTACTACATCCCTAGCGCTCTCTCTCTCCAGCCCTCCCTCTCTCTGTTCATCCCTCCATCCCAGGAACACAGGCGAGGGGGAGGGGGGTGGGCGGGGGTCAAGCTTTCCCTCCCCAGGACACTCTCTTTTAAGGGCTTGACGGGGCTGGAGGTCAGGGCTGGGGGTCAGGGTCCTCCTTCTCTCACTCTCCATCCCTCTCCTGTCACACTGACTATGTTTACTCTCTCTGTCTCTCCATCATCATCATCATCATCATCAGCAGCAGCAGCAATAGTGTCATCTTCGTCGTGTCGTCGTCAGCATCCGTGTAAAAGTTCTCTGGAGTTTCACTCATTGTCTTGTTTTCCTCCAGACTCCACCCCCCCCTCTCTCTCTCTCTCTCCGGGGTGTGTGTGAGCGTGTGCGTGAGAGAGAGTGTGTGAGAGGGGGGGAGGGCGGCCTCTGCTTCAGTAGAGCTACCTGTTCTAGACTGTGAGAGAGAGAGATTGGGGGGGGGGGGGGGCTCTGCCGTTCTCGAGTGGTTTTAAGTTGTAGTAGTGCCTGCATTGTTTGAATATTAGGATTTATTATTTCTCTTTTTGACCTAATCTTACAGCATACAATCATGCACATGCTTATTATTATTATTATTATTATTCTCTTCTCCCCGTTTCTCTTTTCTTTTTTTGCTTTCAGTTACCGTGTGTGAGAATGTTTTCTGATTGTCCAGCGCCCTGCTATAAGGATCAAAACGTTGCAGAGTGCATTGGTGTTATTTTACAATGAAGCTAGAGACGAAATAAAAAAAACAAAACACTGGTTCTGTGTTTAAAGAGGAAACAAACGACAGAAAAAAAGAAGCTATGCTCTCCCTTGTATTTTCTTTGTATATTATAAACATTTATTTAACTCAAGTTGCAGTTTGAAGTAAACAGATATTTTCAAATGTGTATGCTCCAAAAAAAATAATCATTAAAATGTTTGCAAAGTATGAACTGTGTTGTCTTGGTGGCGATTCATCCAATTGTATCAAACACTGTCTATTTTGTCTTCTTTCAACCATACAGAAATATTGATAAATTCATAATTGCAGTAACATAAAATGTATCGCACTGCGTTAATTTAATTTAGTTTATTGTTTAGTTTGTCAGGGACCATGTACAATATATACATTCATCTCAATGAGAGGAGATGCACCAGATTTAGCCATCGGCTCATTGCCATCTGCAGTCCCTGAGCAGGTAGACGTACGAGAAATACACAATATAAAATACATAATACAATTAAGCAACACAAAATACAATTTAGAGATAATAAAATCACATAACATCATCATAGACCTCCCCAGCCTCCCTCTACCACAAGGAGCATGTCATTATGTAAATTAAGAAATGACTGAGAAATAATTATCTAAATGAATGCAGGCATGTTTGATTACTCCACTGTAGAAACACAAGCTACTTCTGAAGGCAGTTCTGACCAGTGAAGTTTACCAGGAACACAGCTGGTTAAAGATCAGGGTTTGGTTTCATTTGAATGGACAATCGGCTCCTGTGCTTATATTGGGGTTGATTCATACGGGAACCAAATAAAAAAAACATGGTTTAATCTGAGGGCAGAGTCCTTATAGAGAAGATCTGAGAGGAAACAATACGCCTTTTAATACCTTCAGTCAATCAGTCGGTGACCATGGTAACCGCAGGGATAGCGTGATGCTCATTTCATAGTAACCATGACAACCACAGAACTAGCACGACGCTCGGAGGGTTCAGCCGTCCGCCATCTTGTCCAGGGCGAGCAGCGGCGCCAGGATGCGGCTGGTGTTGGTCTCGACCACGTGGCCGTTCTGGATGATCTCGTCCAGGATGATGTGGACCTTGTCCAGGTTAAACATGATCTGGGAGCGCAGCGGAGTCAAGGAAGGAGGACCAATCGGATTGGAGGAGGGTCCCCGGGTTCCAATCCCCGTGACAGGCTGGGAAAGACTGTCACAGGATAGAGATTTTTTTTCTTTTAAATAGAAAATACATCCAGAGCTTTTTATTACCTTTCCCCCCAAAAAACGATTGATTAATGATTTTTTTTAATTTGCGGGTCCAAAATGAATGTTGTTGTTTACATGTTGCCTCCCTACTTCCCATTTCCCCACACAATCTTGGATTGAACTGGTCTTTCACAAAGTGTCATGCATGTGAGCCGCCACTAGGGGCAGAGTGGCTAACGTGTGAAAGAGCGACTGTGTGAGTTTGATATTGTTGGTGAGATGCTTCCGCAGATAGAATGGGATGTGGTTTAACAACAAGCCTACGACTGAACCCCTCTTCTTTACACTGACAGTGAACACACTGAGCTATCAGCCCCCACTTCAGTTTGCATTATTGTATTGTTTGCCTACTGTATTATGACAAAGCAATGGTCCAGCACACATCTCAACATCTCTCCCTCTCTAGCTCTAGTTTCTCAGATTCTCACCACAAGCCCCTCTCTCCTCCTCCCTGTCCCTCGAATCTCCTTCTTTCATCTCCTCTCCTCTCTTCTGCTCCCCATCTCCTACCTGACCCATCCCCCCCTCCCTCTTAATAATAGCCCTGCCGTTCTAATGCCCATAACACCTTCAGTTCCTGTAAATGTAAAGGTCAAAGTGGCTCAATACCAAACCAGTAAGGATACATCCAGTTCACTCTGTTGGGAAGAGAGAAAACAAGTCTGTAGTTAGTGTACAGGTCCGTAATTAGTCTGTAGTTAATCTGAGTGTGTATATAGGTATGTAATTAATATGTAGTTAGTCTACAGGTGTGTAGTTCATCCATAGAAAGTCTACAGGTCTGTGGTTAGTCTACAGGTGTGTAGTTCATCCATAGAAAGTCTACAGGTCTGGTTAGTCTACAGGTGTGTAGTTCATCCATAGAAAGTCTACAGGTCTGTGGTTAGTCTACAGGTGTGTAGTTCATCCATAGAAAGTCTACAGGTGTGTAGTTCATCCATAGAAAGTCTACAGGTGTGTATTTCATCCATAGAAAGTCTACAGGTGTGTAGTTCATCCATAGAAAGTCTACAGGTGTGTAGTTCATCCATAGAAAGTCTACAGGTGTGTAGTTCATCCATAGAAAGTCTACAGGTGTGTAGTTCATCCATAGAAAGTCTACAGGTGTGTAGTTCATCCATAGAAAGTCTACAGGTGTGTAGTTCATCCATAGAAAGTCTACAGGTGTGTAGTTCATCCATAGAAAGTCTACAGGTGTGTAGTTCATCCATAGAAAGTCTACAGGTGTGTAGTTCATCCATAGAAAGTCTACAGGTGTGTAGTTCATCCATAGAAAGTCTACAGGTGTGTAGTTCATCCGTAAATTATCTACTTTTTCTCCCCCTTTTTTTCTGTATTTTTCTCCCATCCCAGTTTTAGTCGTTATGCCAATTCCCTTCCTGGTCATTGCGCGCATTTTCCCCCCACTTGCCGGCCTAGGGAGAGTTGAAGACTACCACATGTCTCCTCCGATACACGTGGAGTCAGCCAGACGCTTCTTTTCACCCGACAGCGAGGACTCTCACCGGGGGAGCGTAACGCGTGGGAGGATCACACTACCTCTCCCAGATCCCTTCCTCGCTGAGCAGGCGGCCCGACTGTACTTGATGCTTGTGTCTCTGTTTGTGATCTCATCCAGCTGACGGCAGTAAAACACCAGGTCAATCGGCTGATGTCTAAACGGTGAAGGAATGTGCTGAGCGGACAGAAGAGAGAGAGCGACGCCTGGTAGTGAAGACGTCGACTCTGGACTCACTCACCACGCGGCTGAAGTACTTATCCAACACCTCCACGAAGTTATGGAGCAGCTCGTAGACGGACAGCTCGTTCTGTGAGACACAGAGCATCTCTTGACACGGTGCAACGCGAGGAATCATATAAATACATTGTAATCAAAAGAGGAATCATGAATACATTATAATCAGAAGAGGAATCATGAATACATTATAATCAGAAGAGGAATCATGAATACATTATAATCCTATTATATGTTGTACTACTGTATTGCACATCGTTGTGGGCAAGACCCCCCGCATTTCATTGTATACTTGTATGCCGTGACAAATAAAACTCTTGACTTGACTTGAATCAGAAGAGGAATCATGAATACATTATAATCAGAAGAGGAATCATGAATACATTATAATCAGAAGAGTACGTGCAGCATTTTATCTTATGACATGCATCATAATATATTATGAATGAGAAATAAGATTGTTATGAGCTGAACATCCCAAAGTTCTTTTTTTAAGATTTATTTTTTAGCGTTTATCGTTTTTTGCTACTGGGCAGTCCAGTAGAGAGAGAGAGAGGAAGAGCAGGAGACAGAGTGGGGGGGAAGACATTCTGCAAATGACGCCGGGTCCGGGAATCGAACCCGGGTCGGCCGTGCCGCGACGCGTTACATGGTTCGCCACTTGGGCGCCCTGCATATATATAAGTATTTAAGTATATTTTTTAATTAGGTCAGATGCTCCATCATCCTTCATTCTACCAGTCTGCTGCTCTATAACTGGCATATAAGTATGTGTATGTATGTATGTATGTATATATATATATAAATGTATATATGTGCATATGTAGGTATAGTTGTATATATGTATAAAAAATGGCTAGAGGAACTATACAGGGTAACACAGTTTTGGCAAATAATAAGGTATTAAAAAATGTATTGTTAACTAAGTAGATTTTTTCAATATAAGTCTAGTAATGTATGAATTAGTCAATACAATTTAGTATGTTCTGATGAGTAAATAGGGGTGGGTTTAAATAAGTGTATGCTTCTTCCCACTCCTTTTCAAATATGTAAATGACAAAAAAAAGAAATTTAGTTTGACTTTTTTGTTTGTTATTTTTTTTTTATACATTTCTTATTTGAACGGTTTAAGGCTATATATGTACTTGATGTTTGTTTGTTATGTTGCACATTTGAAATAAACTTCAATCAATCAATCTATCTATCATCCTTCATTCTAACAGAGGCAGATCAGGAGGTAATATACGTGTGGCGTAACACATTATGTAACTTGAACTTCAGCCTCAATGCATCAGCAGTTTGTTGTCTTACTCAACAGAAATGCAGAGAGTTATTATCATAAAGTCTGATAAACACATGAACTTACAAATAGTAATTATGGAACTTGTTTGCTATTCTCTCTGAATAACAGCAGTTGTTCAATTAATTCAATAAAATGAGGAAGTGAAATCTTATAAAACGTTGGCATTAGAAGGCTGTCATATCAAACACAAAAAAAAATAGCTGAGAATGAATTCTCTATCATAATGAATGACTTGCTTATATTTGCATTATACATTGATTGAATTTAAAGTGAATTGTGCTACTTAATTAATATAAAGGTGAGGTCACATGAGGTATTGACCATGTTTCTTAATTTCAGTTCAAATTATTATAAAAATCTATTGATAATTCACCAATAAACTACTATACTGCTGTAACAGATAAAAATCTCCATTCGTTTTGACTAACCAACCCCCCCCCCCCCTCCCCCTCAAAGAGATGTGTTTCCATAGCAACAGAAAGGTGAAACGGGACAACATGAACATGATGAGGTGACTCCATGAACCCACCTCAGAGTCTGTGATCCCCACCACGATGTAGAGAGCTGCATACTGCCGGTACACCAGCTTGAAGTCCCTGTACTCCACAAAGGAACACTAAGACAGGAGACAACAAGGCACTCTGTCAGAGACAGACAGAGGAAGGACACATGCAGACATGTTTGTGTCTCTTTAGGGGGGGGGGGGGCTCAGCCCCTCCAGGGCCGTCCTCTGGAGAAGATAGTTGAAAAACGGCCTCTAATGGCTGCTTTTTTATATGGTCAGAAAAAATAAATAACGCACATCCCCCGTTCCTTGGTGCTGAGCCAAACTGTAGAAACAGTAATACGTCAAACAAAGCGGAGCTCGCAACTCACTTGATGCTCCAAGGTGTTTTCATTGACAAAATAATAGCAGTGGATACAACGTTTCGACCGACCCTTCCGGTCTTTTTCCAAGTATAAATACAACACAAAATTACATCTTTCTATACAGGAAATTAAATAATATCAGCCCCACCTGGTGATCAGGGGCGGTCCCAAGACTTGCATGATTTATACATTTTATACATGATTAAGTAACAATTTATCTTTTCATTTGACATTTTTTAGAAGGAGATTTTTTTGAGAAATATATATATATTACATATATTAAACACAGTATTAGACATAATTTATAGATAGGCAGCAGTGTGTATTACTTTCTTTGGACCCGGTCCAGGTCCTAGCCACTGAAAACACAAACAAAAACAAAGTCTATCTATTGACTGTCTCCCTCTATAAGTTACATTTACAAATAAGGTCTACTCCTTTTTTATATGGTAAATGGCTCCTTTTTTATATAGCACTTTTATCCAGAGCGCTTTACAATTTGTTCCTCACATTCTACCCGTTCACTCACACATTCACACATCGACGGCGGAGGCGACCGTGCAAGGTGCCAACCTGCTCATCGGGAGCAATTAGGGGTTAAGTGTCTTGCTCAAGGACACATCGACACGCTGCCCGGGAGGAGCGGGAATCGAACCGGGAACCTCCGGATTGCCAGACGACTGCTCTACCTCCCGAGCCACTGTCGCCCCCTAAATGCCCAACTCCCAGAGTTCTGACAGGGGAATGGAGTTTTTATTATATACCTCATCCTTCTTGTTATATACAGACCAACCTCATCCTTCTTGTTATATACACTGACCTCATCCTTCTTGTTATATACAGACCGACCTCATCCTTCTTGTTATATACAGACCGACCTCATCCTTCTTGTTATATACAGACAGACCTCATCCTTCTTGTTATATACACTGACCTCATCCTTCTTGTTATATACAGACAGACTTCATCCTTCTTGTTATATACAGACCGACTTCATCCTTCTTGTTATATACAGACAGACCTCATCCTTCTTGTTATATACAGACCGACCTCATCCTTCTTGTTATATACAGACCGACCTCATCCTTCTTGTTATATACAGATAGACTTCATCCTTCTTGTTATATACACTGACCTCATCCTTCTTGTTATATACAGACAGACTTCATCCTTCTTGTTATATACAGACCGACTTCATCCTTCTTGTTATATACAGACAGACCTCATCCTTCTTGTTATATACAGACAGACCTCATCCTTCTTGTTATATACACTGACCTCATCCTTCTTGTTATATACAGACTGACCTCATCCTTCTTGTTATATACAGACTGACCTCATCCTTCTTGTTTTATACAGACTGACCTCATCCTTCTTGTTTTATACAGACTGACCTCATCCTTCTTGTTTTATACAGACAGACCTCATCCTTCTTGTTTTATACAGACTGACCTCATCCTTCTTGTTTTATACAGACTGACCTCATCCTTCTTGTTTTATACAGACTGACCTCATCCTTCTTGTTTTATACAGACTGACCTCATCCTTCTTGTTATATACAGACAGACCTCATCCTTCTTGTTATATACAGACAGACCTCATCCTTCTTGTTATATACAGACAGACCTCATCCTTCTTGTTATATACAGACTGACCTCATCCTTCTTGTTATATACAGACAGACTTCATCCTTCTTGTTATATACAGACTGACCTCATCCTTCTTGTTATATACACTGACCTCATCCTTCTTGTTATATACACTGACCTCATCCTTCTTGTTATATACACTGACCTCATCCTTCTTGTTATATACACTGACCTCATCCTTCTTGTTATATACAGACAGACCTCATCCTTCTTGTTATATACAGACTGACCTCATCCTTCTTGTTATATACAGACAGACTTCATCCTTCTTGTTATATACAGACAGACCTCATCCTTCTTGTTATATACAGACCGACCTCATCCTTCTTGTTATATACACTGACCTCATCCTTCTTGTTATATACACTGACCTCATCCTTCTTGTTATATACAGACCGACCTCATCCTTCTTGTTATATACACTGACCTCATCCTTCTTGTTATATACACTGACCTCATCCTTCTTGTTATATACACTGACCTCATCCTTCTTGTTATATACAGACAGACCTCATCCTTCTTGTTATATACACTGACCTCATCCTTCTTGTTATATACACTGACCTCATCCTTCTTGTTATATACACTGACCTCATCCTTCTTGTTATATACACTGACCTCATCCTTCTTGTTATATACACTGACCTCATCCTTCTTGTTATATACAGACAGACCTCATCCTTCTTGTTATATACAGACCGACCTCATCCTTCTTGTTATATACACTGACCTCATCCTTCTTGTTATATACAGACCGACCTCATCCTTGTTATATACACTGACCTCATCCTTCTTGTTATATACACTGACCTCATCCTTCTTGCGTGACAGACATCCCTTGACCACCTCGGCCTCCAGAGCAGCTCTCTTGCTGAGCTCCACAGGCTGGTAGTACTTAGACAGCCTCGTCTGGCCCTGCTTATTCACCATCAACAGGAACTTGATCATGGTGAGGGGCCGAGAGACACAGCTATCAAACAGGAGAGAGAGAGAGAGGAGAGACCAGAACATCACAGGGTCAGTCTGTCTGTCTGTCTACACCTGGGAGTTAATCAACCAGTCCTCTACTGTTGGTCCCTGAGCAGAAACACTGTAGCAGTTGGAGGTTCAGTTCAGCAACCTGCCTTGCTCAAGGGCAAGGGGGGGGCACACCAGATTTTTCCAAGCTGGTCAGTGGATTTCGAACTGTCGACCTTTTCCGTTACAAGCCTGCTTCTCTAACCTCCATGCTACTGTGTGTTGACCACCCACCTTAGTAAAAAGGAACAAATTATTAACCACTAAATATATATATTACCATAGCTATCTGTGATGTTTAACCTACATGATCTGTTCTTATCAGCCTATAATAGAGTATAGTATAGATTGATTCAAATGTATTGTTTGTCAGTACAGTTACAGTACAACGAAAATAGGTTTGGCATCCAACCAGAGTGCAAATGTAATGTTCGGTAAAGTGCGATCTAGTAATATACAATGTGTTTGATTGATTGATTGAACATTTTATTAACAGATTGCAGAATGGGTACAATACAGTACGGCTCAATACACACAATTGTTAAGGGGATGCAGACCAGAGAAAGACTTTCGTCTTGTTTACATCAGACTGGATAAATGAGTACTACTGAGTGAGTGTGCTCAGACGTATGTGTACAGAGTTGTAGTATCAATATGTACATTGATAAGTCACACAGTAAGTCACACTGGCCAGCAGTAACAAGTAAGAGTAGGTAAAGGATATGATATGACATCTGTTTCTCTCTTTATCCATCCATGCCTTTTTTTAAATAATATTACAGAAGCCAGGTGGGTCTGTTTACAATACTCTCCGCTAGTTTGTTTCGCTCTGACAGCTAGATATTAAAGTATTGATTGAATTGATTGAGAAACAGATTGCAGAATGGGTACAAATTAATACAATACAGTACGGCTCAATATACACACAATTGTTAATGCGATGCTGACCAGAGAAAGACTTTCGTCTTGTTTACATCAGGGTCCCCCATTTTCAATTCATCATATCAGTATGTATATCAGTACACATGGACAACAAGAGAAGCCTACTTACCCAGGCCAGCAACACGTGGTGCGCTAACTATCCGAGACGCATTGTTGTAAATAGAAATACAATTTACGGTCTAATTTGTTGTCTAACATCTACAGTCTATTGCTCTTCCTGCTCTACACAAAACGCGACCCTCGACGCGCATGCGCAGGAATTCTCGAAGTCAACTTCCTGTCTGTTTAACTTTCTGTCTATGGCTTGGGGGGGGAAACATGCACTTTTAGAATCACCAGAAAGCCTTTCGAAATAGTGAAATGACATGTTGGCCTCAATATTTGCAAAACAAATTATATGAAAAGGTTACGAAATGAACAAGAATGTGATCAAATGTGTAATAAAAACGGAGCTCCACGCATACATTTGATCGTAGAAATCCGTTTGTTTCCCCAATACCAAGATGGCGGCGGTCTCGTGACGTCAGAGTGTCTTCGAGAATGCCATCTACTGTATTTTTGTATTTTTTGTATTTATTTATTAACACAGTTAAACTAAAGTAAAAAAAAAGAATTGTTATAATAAGTTATAACCATATTGTGAAGGAGAAGTTAGAAGCCTAGAGGCTTATCGAGAACTTCCCCTGTTTTGTAAAAGCAAACATACAAAAATATACATGTTATAAAATACCAGAATACATTCAAAAGATACGTGTTAATACAAACATACATACACACAGTACATACATGCATATACTGCGTACATAATAATGCATAACTACCCACCCACCTGCCTACAAACCTACCCACCCACATAACCAAATGCATACCTACATGTGTAACTGAGGGGTACAATTCCCTGACTGTATTGTTAGATATGATACTTACTACCACTACCTCTTGTACTTTAGACTCTGGCCACCCAGTACTAGGTATAAATAATTATGATAAACACTCCCACCTGATGAAACGGATCCAACACAAATGTACCAAGTCGAAAGTCTGCGTTTAATAATAATACATAGCAAAAGGTATGTACAACGATCACTTAATTACATTTATGATTTGAAATAGTATGCACTTTTATGGCAAATGAGTATTCGTAGGTAGATCAATATCGAATGTCCGATCTCTGATTGCGCAGGAAGCAAATATACAACCTGGAATATTTAGGGAACAATAGCAATGATACTTGAATGATTATATAGCTGGATACACTAGGGGAAGGTTCCGACTGCTTGTAGGACAGCTGGAGGGGGGGGGGTAGAGTCTGGCTGTATCCCGTCTGGCCGAGGGTATCCTGGGAGAGCCCACAGTCGTGCGACCCGGTGCCCAGCGATCCTCGATCCACAGATGAAAGCAGTTGGACTCTCTGTGGCCGGCGTCCTCCGGTCCACGATGGAGAGACGTGAGGCGACCTCGTCGTGTAGAGCGTCTTCTCACCTGTCGTCCTCTCCGGGGGGGGTATTTCTAACACACCGCAGTGTTGGCCTTTATCCATAGAATAATCAAAGTACTCAAAGCATAATCCAAGCCGGGGAAGGCTAGCCGTCGTCGGTAGAATAATCCAATATACAGGTCCACTCGCTCTTTGGCCTGGAGCTCCTCGGGTGCAGCTTCACGTGGGGTCAACCACCCTGGATAAGCGTCCAGCTGATGCCCGAAACGATGGGGGTGCTGATTACTATAGAACTCTTACCGCACGAGGCACTACATATGAATAGACTATTATTAGCTTAATAGAATACGTCCAACTCGACGATATAGTGCCAAATATGACTATTCAAATATTAATATACACGATGTCTCAATGCCGATACTGGGCCGAATTGGCCTTACTGCCCACACGTGGTTCGCGGGGAGGCTTTTGCGTCTGTCACTCTGTTGGAGGGTAAGGAACTGGACTAAAAGAAAGCTCTACTTTAATAGCGCAGTATATATACGCACTATGAACAAATAGTACCATTAGTGGTGCGGTAGATATATTCCTACGCGGAACTAGGACTTGTCCATACATGTTGAGCGGTACGATTGAACCTGGTCTGAGGGGTATGGCGACCTGGCACCAAGGTCTCGTCCAATGGTAGAATGGAGACTATTATGGGATGTTCAGTAGACTAGAAGGGATATTCAATGCATATTGTACAAGGAATATACAAGGGATATCAGGGGATATACAAATACAATTAAATATATATATATAAATAAATATATATATTCGGTTTAATCTGATCCTTCAGAACAGCCGCCTCCTAATTGGTCCCAACCCAATTAGTTAAGCAGAGACAGATTAACCGCACTGTCTACCACTCAAGGGTTCGCTGTAAGGGTCAGTCAACTCACAAAGTCATAGGGTCATGGTCATCATCGATTGTGTCTGGGAGTCGGGGCAGTTCTATGAGCCTCGCCACAGGACGGGTGTAAATGCGCCCCTGGACGAGTACTTCAGCTGCTCGGACCTTGCCATCGGCACCGGTGATCACTTTGCTTACGCGGCCAGCCGGCCACATAGCTCTGGGTAGTGACTGGTCAATAATCATGACGACTGTTCCTTCCGTCAAATTGTCTCTCTCTTTTACCCACTTCTGGCGGGTCTGTAGAGACGGTAGGTAGTGCAGTAGGAAACTGCTCCAAAACTTGTCGGCTAATACTTGGCTGTACCTCCACATTCGTCGGCCGTTCGCTTCTTCAGGCCGGTACATTGTCTGGGGTAACGCGGGATCTAGCCGCCCCATCAGGAGGGTGTTGGGGGTGACTGGGTCGACATCTGCTACATCACTGGAGACGTAACCGAGGGGCTTTGAGTTCAATACTCCCTCAATCTCCGTGAGGACTGTCATTAGGACTTCTTCCGCCACAGTCTGGGCCCCAAGTACTGCGTACAGGGCTGTCTTTATAGAACGTACTTCTCGTTCCCAAGTTCCACCGAAGTGGGGTGCGTTTGGGGGGTTGAATTGGAAGTCAATCTGGGCTGGAGCGAGGTGGGTCTTAAGTTCTGGGCCCATAGCTTGGAAGCTCTCCCTCAGCTCTCTTTCTCCGCCTTTGAAGTTTGTCCCGTGATCGGACAATAATGTAGACGGTTTTCCTTTCCGTGATGTGAATCTTCGGAAGGCCATAAGGAATGAGTCTGCGCTCATGGTCGGAAGGAGCTCGATATGTATCGCTCTGGTGGTCATGCATTTGAATACAATACCCCACCGCTTCTCGGTGCCTCTTCCTTTCTTTATGTGCAGCGGGCCAAAACAGTCCATGCCTGTTGAGTGGAATGGCTTGTCGCCGAGTCGGAGGCGACATGGAGGTAGGTCAGCCATCCGTGGTATGCTGGGCTGCGCGCGCCACTTTCGGCAGTCTAGACAGGTTCGCTGGAAGCGTCGCACCGCCTCTCTTCCTTGAAGTATCCAGTAACGACGTCTGATTTCCGCGAAGACTCTCTCTGCTCCTGCGTGGTGTACATCCTCATCGTATTTCTTTATAATCAGCTCTGTGACCTTGTGTCGGCTGTTCAATACGATCGGGTACTTAATGTCATCCGGTAAATTGGGGGCTCTCCGCAGGCGACCACCCACTCTGATGAGGGTATGTGTGTCACTCTCGGGGGCCAGATGAATCAATCTGCTGTCTGATGGGACGGGCTTTCCTCCCTGTAGACAGTCTAGTTCATCGGGGAACGAGTCTCTCTGGGCTCGTTGCAGTAGAAGCAGTTCTGCTTCCTCGTAGTCAGCTGCTGACATATCAGCGGGGGACTTAATCTCTGGGTGGTGCCGCAGGAATGTCCGTTGCTGCGCACTCTCTATGGTAATGCAATCGTCTATGTTGGGGTCTGCGGAGACAACAGTGCTCAATCCACAGAACATGGGTTTCTTATTCTCAGCCTCCTCGTCACTTGCTTCCCTCGGGGTGGGCGTGGGCCAATCTCCTTCCGGGAGCTTGAGGAATGCTGGTCCGTCACTGTAGATGTTATGACGGGTTAAGTCATCTAGGGACATTCCCCGGGTGATGACGTCAGCTGGGTTGTGTTTTGTATCAACATAGCGCCAGTTTGCTTCTCCGGTTAACTCTCCGGTTAACTCTTGAATCTCAGTGACTCTGACTCCCACGAAGACTTTGTATTTGCATGAATCCGATTTGATCCAGGCGAGTACTGTCGTGGAATCTGACCACAGGATTGTTCTATGCACCGGAATGGTGAGCTCACGTTGGATGAGCGTGGCTAGATGCGCTCCTGCGAGGGCTGCGCAGAGCTCTAGACGTGGGATAGACTGTTGCTTGCGTGGGGCTATTCTCGAGCGGGCGAGGATGAATGCTGTGTAGATCTCTCCCCCCTCTTCTTGGGCCCGCAAGTAGGCTACTGATCCGTAGGCGACCTCGGAGGCGTCACTGAAGACGTGTAGATCCATTTTACATGTCTCTGGCCTCACCGTGGGTGGGAAGTAGCTTCGGCGTATATTAACGCCTGGGAGTGAGTGGAGTTCCGTCTCCCACTCTCTCCAGGTGGATGCAAGGTGTGCGGGAATGGGGTCGTCCCAGCCCTGGTCCTTGTCCCACAATGCTCGTACAATCATCTTTGCCCTGGTGGTGTACGGTAGTATACATCCTAACGGGTCATATTGTCGGGCGAGTGTTCTGTACACACTCCGTCTGGTGGTCGGTATTGCCGTCGACCTTCCCTGCTCCGTGGTCAGGGGTTTGTGTCTATAGTGGAGCGAATCTGTTTTGAAGCGCCACACTAGTCCTAGTGTCATCTCTTGGGCTTCTCCTGGGATTGTGGCCATCCAGGTCTCGCTGCTCGCTGCCTTGTCCTCGGAGGAGAGGCTGCGCAGTACGTGCAGGTCGCTGCTGGCCCACTGCCTGAGATCAAAGCCGCCTTTGATCAGAGAGGCGCGGAGTTTAAGTAGGAGAGCCTCGGCTTCTTCCTGGGTCGAAACGCTTTGTAGACAGTTATCTACGTAGAAGCTGTTCTTCACACTGTGTCGGACCTCTTCGTCCGCTGCTGGGTCCTCTGCGACATGTCTCTGTAGTGCAAATGTAGCACAGCATGGGCTGCATGTAGTTCCGAAAGGGAGGACTTCCCATTGGTAGATGGCTGGGTGCTCATCTCCTGGCCTCTCTCTCCATAGGAACCGCAACAGGGGCTTGTCCTCCTCTACTAATCTCACCTGCAGGAACATCCCTTTGATATCCCCGCTGATAGCCACCTTGTCCTGGCGGAAGCGGAGTAGTACGCCTAGTAGGGAGGGGCCGAGTGTAGGACCGGGCAATAGCTCTTTATTCAGATTTTGGGATCCGATCTGGTAGCTGCAGTTAAACACGATGCGGTCTTTGCCGTTGTGATGAACCTTGTGGTGGGGCACGTACCACGATTCAGTCGTCTGGTCGGCCTCTTTAATGTCAATCTTTGTGACGTGTCCCGCTGTGATGAGCTTCTCAATCTCAGCGCGGTATACACTTTCTTGGGCGGGGTCCTTGGCTAAGCGCCGCTCTGTGTTTAGTAGGTACCGCTCTGTGGCGTCTTTCTTTGCGTGAAAGGTAGGCATCCCTTCCCGCCGCAGGAGTGGCGTGGCGTATCTCAACACGCCGCTGACTGGGACTCTCTTTGTTCCCGTCTCGAGGAGGTTAATGGCGTAGATGTCGTCTTTAGAGCGAATGTCTTTCTTTTCGTTCTTAAAGGGCATTTGTTCTAAGGTCCATAGCCTCTCTACATGCTGCAGGAGTGCGGTGTCTCCCTCTGTGACTCGGGAGTGGAGACAGCTAGTGGCTGTGGTTCGGTTGAGAGATTTGGCGAGTGGGCCTTGGAGAGTCCATCCTAGGCGGGTCTCGACTGCTGCAGGACAGCCTCTGGGTCCGGTATGAACCCGGTCTATCGGGACAATGAGGTCTGCATGGTCGGAGCCTATCAACAGTGTCGGGGTAGCACCGTCTATGAGTGGGATCGGTAGCTTGCGTAGATGTACATATTTCTCCATCAGCTTGGCTACGGGGTATGTGTACCGCGAGAGTCCTATTTCTTGGCTGGTGAAAGCGTCTGTAATCCTGTACCGTCGCTCGGGCTGGCCGCTTGCTGCGATAGAGAATGAGACATTCTCGCCCTTTATCGTTTTCAAATCTCTTCTTATTGTCCGAATTGTCATTTGGTTTTCGCTCCCCCGCAGCCCTAGCTGGGCCGCAGCGGACGCGAGCAGAAGGGTCTTCTCTGACCCGTCATCAAGGACGGCGTAAGTGTCCATGACTTTATTCTGGTAGCTCAATGTCACACGGACTACCTTTAAGAGCACTCTGGCTCCGCTGCTGCTGGCGGGGTCGATGTACATGACGCTTGCTTTGCTGCTTGATGGTGCGGGTGGAGGCCGCCGTCTGTTACTGTCGTGGAGTATGTCCAGATGGGCTCCATCGCACCGACTGCACTTTTTCTTTAAGCGGCATTCGGCTGCCATGTGTGATCGCGCACAGTGAAAACAGCGTCTGTTGGACTTTATCCATTGACTCGCTTCCTCCGCATTCATCTTGGGGAATGAGTCACATTGTGACAGCCAGTGTTCTTTCTCACAGTAGGGGCACACTATCTTCCACTTCTCCTTTCTTGAGGGGGTACTGTGGCTCCTACTGCTTGGCACTGACTCCGATTGGTGCATGACAGTCACCGATCTTCTTCCATCATTTAGTCTCCTGGTTCCTTCTCTGGAGCCAGGGGTGCTCCGTCCGAATGTATCTAGCCGTAAGCTGCTGACTTCTCTCGCCAGGAAGTCGGCTAGATCGAGGAGGTTCGGTTCGGGGCCATTAGGGTCTCGGTGGTCTCTCTGCCGCCTAAAGCGCTCCTGTCGGGCGGGCGGTAGCTTCTCCAAGATCCTCTCTACATTTGAGTTGGCGTATAGTTCATGCCTACCCTTTTCCCTCTGCGCTCCCAGCATCCCTACCAGGGACTGCACTCTGATGGACAGGTCGTCCAGTGCTCGATTGTCTGTTGCTGGGGGTAGGCGGTCGATGTGCCTGATCTCCTGGATCACGTAATCCCATATACGTCCATATCTCTGGTCCAACGCTACCAGCGCTGCGGTGTATGGGGTCGTGGAAGTGGCGTAGGCGAGCGCTATGTTGTGCGCGCGGGGTACCTTTAAATGCTTCAGTAGTATCGCGTATTTATGGCGTTCATCAATGACATCCACCAACATTGTCTCCAGACACATGCGGAGCTCCGTATACTGGGCCCGGTTCTCCTGGGTGAAGTCTGGTACCATAGGTGTGCCAATGTATGACGCGGATTGTTGATACATCGGCGAGCGTTGGGGGAGAGGCCTCCTAGGCGAGTCTCCTCCTGCTCCTTGGCGTGGGCTGGTACCGGCTGTGTACCATGGCCCGCTGGTCCAGGTGCTGTTCCTCGGTGCGGGTCGTGCGTCGTGCTCACCCGTGAATAGCGTCGGGGGTCTGTAGCGCAGCTCCGCGGGGGTATAGCCTGGGCTGTACTGGACCTCCTGGTCCGGTAGAGTACTGTGCTGTCGTCGGGCGTGGTTCTCCTCCTCTTCCTCTTCGTCTTCCGTTAGGTCATCCAGGGCTTGTAGTCTCTGATTTAGCCTCTCCGCAGTGTATGCTGCTCCTTCCCGGTGGCTGGGTCTCGCTTGGACCGGTTGGGGAAGGGGGTCTGCGGGGGGTATAGACCTCGTCTGTTGGTCAAGTTCAGGGTCGCTTACTCGGCTAGGGGATGCCGCCCTGGAGTGATGTCTAGACGAGTTCCTGGAGCCTCTGGTGGAGGGAGGGGGTGTTGTCCTTCTGATCAGCTGTTCTATTAGTTGCGCTTGTGCTCTGTCGCGCTCGGCTTCGCGCTTGGTGAGATCCGATTCTCTCTGGGCACCGGTGGCGGCGCGCTGGGCGTCGGCCCGGTCTCTTGCCATATTCTCTTCCATCTGAATGCGTCTTATTTCCAGGCGTATGTGCTCTTCTTCGCTCCGTTGCTGTATCTGCAATCGATCGCGTTCACCCTGGAGTCTATCGCGTTCAGTAGAGGCTTTCAGGCTGACGAGGAATGCCTGCTGTAGTGTCCTCTCTGCCTCGCTGGGAGAAGACGGTTGTATAGGGGAGCCGTCCCTTGGGGTACTCCGTGCGGAGTCTTGGAGCTCTATCTCCACGGTGCTCTCCTCATCTTCTTCCGTGCCGAGTTCTCTCTCGGTAGTGTTGTCTTCCTCCCGGGACTCGTCGGGGACTACTTCTTCGGTATTGGCGGGGTGTAAAGTCATGTCTGGTTCCCCCTGGTCCCCACCGTGAGCTGGGTCAGTTACGTTAGAGCCCATAGGGGCCTCTATGGTCGGGGTAGCCTGGTCGTCAGGGTTAGACATAATTTTACTTTCTAGTTTTACCGCGTTTACTGTTGGTAGAAGACTAGGTTGTTGACTGACAGCGTAAGCCTCTAGGTACTGAGGGAGCTGTCGTTTGCGCCGCGGGCGTTGTTGGTTAGGAGGATCGTTTCGTGGAGTGTTCATCATAGGCCATTTTAATATTAATAACACTATATTAATATTACACTGATTACCCTCCGGCTCGAAGGACCAATTGTAACTGAGGGGTACAATTCCCTGACTGTATTGTTAGATATGATACTTACTACCACTACCTCTTGTACTTTAGACTCTGGCCACCCAGTACTAGGTATAAATAATTATGATAAACACTCCCACCTGATGAAACGGATCCAACACAAATGTACCAAGTCGAAAGTCTGCGTTTAATAATAATACATAGCAAAAGGTATGTACAACGATCACTTAATTACATTTATGATTTGAAATAGTATGCACTTTTATGGCAAATGAGTATTCGTAGGTAGATCAATATCGAATGTCCGATCTCTGATTGCGCAGGAAGCAAATATACAACCTGGAATATTTAGGGAACAATAGCAATGATACTTGAATGATTATATAGCTGGATACACTAGGGGAAGGTTCCGAATGCTTGTAGGACAGCTGGAGGGGGGGGGGTAGAGTCTGGCTGTATCCCGTCTGGCCGAGGGTATCCTGGGAGAGCCCACAGTCGTGCGACCCGGTGCCCAGCGATCCTCGATCCACAGATGAAAGCAGTTGGACTCTCTGTGGCCGGCGTCCTCCGGTCCACGATGGAGAGACGTGAGGCGACCTCGTCGTGTAGAGCGTCTTCTCACCTGTCGTCCTCTCCGGGGGGGGTATTTCCAACACACCGCAGTGTTGGCCTTTATCCATAGAATAATCAAAGTACTCAAAGCATAATCCAAGCCGGGGAAGGCTAGCCGTCGTCGGTAGAATAATCCAATATACAGGTCCACTCGCTCTTTGGCCTGGAGCTCCTCGGGTGCAGCTTCACGTGGGGTCAACCACCCTGGATAAGCGTCCAGCTGATGCCCGAAACGATGGGGGTGCTGATTACTATAGAACTCTTACCGCACGAGGCACTACATATGAATAGACTATTATTAGCTTAATAGAATACGTCCAACTCGACGATATAGTGCCAAATATGACTATTCAAATATTAATATACACGATGTCTCAATGCCGATACTGGGCCGAATTGGCCTTACTGCCCACGCGTGGTTCGCGGGGAGGCTTTTGCGTCTGTCACTCTGTTGGAGGGTAAGGAACTGGACTAAAAGAAAGCTCTACTTTAATAGCGCAGTATATATACGCACTATGAACAAATAGTACCATTAGTGGTGCGGTAGACATATTCCTACGCGGAACTAGGACTTGTCCATACATGTTGAGCGGTACGATTGAACCTGGTCTGAGGGGTATGGCGACCTGGCACCAAGGTCTCGTCCAATGGTAGAATGGAGACTATTATGGGATGTTCAGTAGACTAGAAGGGATATTCAATGCATATTGTACAAGGAATATACAAGGGATATCAGGGGATATACAAATACAATTAAATATATATATATAAATAAATATATATATTCGGTTTAATCTGATCCTTCAGAACAACATGTATGACCTATTTATCTATCTACTACTTTTGGATATGAGAATTTTTTTGTAGTTTGCTTTAAAAATAAGCAGAGATGGATATTACCTCAGCATAGGATCAGCTGCATTCCAAAGACTGGACCCTCTATACCTCACTGAGAACTGCCTAAGTGAAGTACCACAATAAGGTACTGTATATGCAGGTCCCTGGACTGACGTGTAACATATGAATGAACATCTGAATTAAAAGAATAAAAACTATTAAAACCATTTGGTAGATTGTGATAATAAATGCATTTGTACACAAATATACATATCTGTAAAGAATTAACCTCAGACACAGTCAGAATGTTTAGTTTCTTGAAAAGAGGAGCAGATGGTTCAAATCGATCTGAGAGGGTTGCCAGTCTAACAAATCTTTTTTGAAGTAAAAGAAAAGAAAAATGTTGATCCACTTTTTGTCCTCTTTTTCTATTTTTCTCCCATCCCAATTACCCGCTGTGCCAATTCTCCCCTCCCCTGTCTTGAACGTTGCTCGCATATGCCCCCCACTGGCCGGTTGTAGGGAGGATAGAAGCCTTGCATCACGTGTCCCCTCCGATACACGAGGAGGCAGCCTGTCACATCTTTTCACCTGCCAGCGCGGACTCTCATTGGCAAGGTGTAACGTGTGGGAGGCTCACGCTGCCCCTGCCATTTCCTGTCTCTGCTGTGCAGGCGTCCCCAACCGACCTGTAGGAGTCGCTGTCCACAACGTCCAGATTACCACCCATCGACTTCCCACCCGCTAACTCTGCCAATTGAGTTAGTATGACGACTGGCCCAAGCCGGAGGCAACGCCGACAGCCGGAGTGGAACCCGGTGTCTCTTGCGTTGGTGACGAGCGCAATGTCCGCTGTGCCACCCAGCCGCCCCATGAAGTAAAATAATTTTTTGAAGATGAGATGAATGAGTGCTAGCCCATATAGGGAGGTGTAGTCTGACGTCACTGGTTGTTCCACCCGTATAGGGATTTATCATTGGGAAAATGGATTATCGGCTATTGTAACAATTCTGCCGCATGAACATTGGCAAGCTTTCCATTTTTGCACAAAATGAGTTCCCTTCTACCACTAACATGATTGTTTAAGCATTTTTGGTTGAAACAAAGGTAGTTATAAGGTTTTTAATTTGTCGTAAAAAAAAACTACAATTACTAGACAGCCTGTTGTTCAGTACACAGTGCTATTGGTCTGTTAGGCTGTCGCCTTATCCCTGTCACGGGTCATAGTACCAAGCTAGCTAGCTAACGTTAACGTTACCCCGCTAAATGCTATTACGTAGCATTATGTCTACTGTCGTGAACCATTTTAAATTGGGGCATGTAGAGGAGTTTCGGGAACGAGTAAAATGTGCAGGTCCTCTTCCCAGACCTGTGGGGCAAACACTGCACACGCATCATGCCGGTTAGCAAGCTAGCTAGCTACACGTCACGGAATGTTGATACGATAGTAGCCCCTTTCGTGACTGTGATGCACTCTGTCACGAAAGGGGCTACCACGATAGCTAACTAACGTTAACGTTACAAGCTCAAACACCTTATAACTACTACTACTGTCGTGTCCATAAGTTCCCTGGCAGAATACTTTGTTTGTGAGGACAAAGGTATACAAAGAGGAGAGAACCATTTTAAATCGGGGCATGTTAGGAGTTTCGGGAATGCCGACTAGCAAGCTAGCTAGCTACTAACGTTATAAACTATACAAAATATGTACAACGACACAATGATTTACATTAGTATTTACAGTGATTTAATATGCAGCGAAATAACGTTATACGATTTAGATTATAAATACAAATATGGTAACGTGGTTGTGGCTTTTACAAATAGTGGTTAGCTTTAGAGATAAATGGCTATGATCACGGAGCACTAGTGTTGGGTGAAACAGATACTAGCCACAGATTCAGGGTCAGTTATTTTCCCATTGTACGAATTGTTAAGCTTATGGAATGTAAGGGAAATCTGATCCATAGGTCTGTGACGACTACAGGCAGGAGGCTACGCTGTGGTGACGTCGTCAGTCAGCAGCGCCAAAATAGCAGTGTAGTTTCCCAGCGAACGAAAACATAAACGTTGTTATTTTGCTACCTTTACGATTAATTGTGAATATTTTCACGTTGAGCTATAGATTGTGGATGAATACGCACAGAAAGGTACACCATGCCAACGTTAATGCTTTATTGATCTAAAACGAGCCGATTTAGAAATGGTCAATGTGGAAAATACATTGCATTCCACAGAGGGTGGAACAGGAAAAAAACGAAAATGACGTAACCACTACACCTTCCTATGTAAGGAAAGACTATAATACAGTGGATGATTAGAATATGTCCCGTGATGCAGCGCGGCCAGATTTCTCCCTGCCCCGCCCCCCCCGGCTCATATCCAGGGACAGCAGCAGGAGGAGGAGGAATGGCGACGACCGGTTATAATAAGAAGTCTCAACGCCGCTGACACACCAACCAACATATGATCCACAAACACAACAACAACAGCCGCTGCTCATTAATAATAAACGGGCCCAAGTCCTGGGTTTATTATTATTATTCAGAAAGAGAAGACGACGAGGGGGAAACAAGCGGACAGAGGAAACACAATCCCTCGGTAGAGCTGGGAGGACTTCTCTCTCTCTATATACTTTCTGACTAAAAAAAATGGATGAACACCCCGGTGGAGGAGGAGGAGGGGTAGCAGCAATGGCCGCGCAGAGGCAGCAGCAGCAGCAGCAGCAGCAAGGGGGGAACAACAACAACACTAATAACCCTCCCTCCCCGGTGCCGGGTGGAGGAGGCGGCGGCGGGGTGATGGTGCTCCAGCACGGGGGGCAGCAGCAGGACGACATGCCGCCGCGGCCGCAGCACTACACCATCCCGGGGATCCTGCACTACATCCAGCACGAGTGGGCCCGCTTCGAGATGGAGAGGGCGCACTGGGAGGTGGAGCGGGCCGAGCTGCAGGTAGCTAACTAGCCGACTGACGCCAGGGGGAGAGGAGCTAGGTTAGCACGGCTAGGCTAGGCTAACTGAACCAATAGGGTCCAGCTGCAGCGCCGGAGAATCCTCTCAAGGGGCAAGCCTGTGGCAGCTACGAACCTACTTTCTATAGTTACGCTGTTTTAAGTGAGCGTGTGTTATTTTCATTGATTGATTGAACATTTTATTAATGTCCGCCTTGTTTCGAACTGGTTATGCTTGGGCCCTCTTTCGAAGTCTGTTATGCTTATGTAAAGGAGGTACCAGTGTGTCTATCCTACAGTCACGATGGACAGTGTTGTGAAGTGACTGTGGATGTTAGCTGTACTGCAAGTAAACTCACTCCCCAGAGGCATCCAGACCCATTACTTAGAAGTGAATTCACCTCTTGGTATAGTGGTCTGTGATGCCGCCCGCGACGCGGGAGACCGGGGTTCAACTCCCACTCGGGGCATGTCCGAACCGATCTGTTACACTTAGGCCATGGTTACACTGGTGTAAAACAGCAACGTTCTATTTTCGAATGATTACGTTTGCATGTCCAAGTTAAAAATAAACGCAGTTTTGGCAGGAAAACGCGTTTTTCTAGTGGCAACGCTGAAAAGAGTGTTGGTGGTCTATCGACCTGCTCTAAAGAAACTTATAACCAGTTCGAAACAAGGCGGACATTAATACAATTTTCAATCAATCATTCCAATAACACACGCTCACTTCATTCTTAGATGGCATGCACCTCTGAGTACTTCGAGAAACTTCCGTACTTTCCGCCAATCAGCGTGCTCTCTATCTTCTATCCCCAGGCCATCAGGATGCTCAATGAACAATAACACTATGTAACAACCATCAAATGCACACACATCCACACGCACACACTCACTTAAACAAACAACTCACTGCAGCACCCACTTTACACACGTTAGAACACCTAAACACACTTTATATTTATTGGTAAAGAATTTGCACTACAATCCATAGTTCCATACCTCATTACACCTTACTGTAAATTGTACCTCATCCCATCTCTGCTTTGCACTATATAGTATATTGTATGGTAACTCGGTTACTTCTACTTTGCATTGAACATTGTACATATGTACATACTGTACAACACTTGTGTCCACGTACGTGACTTCTATTTTTACTTGCTATACTTATTTTATTTTATACTTATCTATTTTTGTCTAGCACAGTCTCTGGAGCGTAATAGAAAGAAGCATTTTGTATAAAAGTATTCTGTACTTCTGTATGACAACTAATAAAGAAACTTGAACTTGAACTCTGGCTGCCACAGGCTTGCCCCTTGAGAGGATTCTCCGGCGCTGCAGTTGGACCCTACTCAACTGAACGGAGAGCTAGGTTAGCTTAAACGTTAGCACGCTAGGCTAACGGGAGAGCTAGTTTAGCTTAAACGTTAGCACGCTAGGCTAGGCTAACGGGAGAGCTAGTTTAGCATAACGTTAGCATGGCTAGGCTAACCTAGCTGAACGGGAGCTAACACAACAACAAAAGACACTCCTCTGGTTCGTGCTGGAAGCTAGGTTACGTTGAATGTCATTGGGATGTTTTATACGCCGTTGGAGATTTCCCCCCGTTGTTGTTTGTAACTCATTTATTATCCTGACTGTTCTTCTTGCGAATAGCCAGCTGAGCTAACTAGCTAACGCGTCGGGACATGGAACAGTTGGAATGCTTCAAAGTTACCGTTAGCCCTACTGTAGCTGTCAGAAGATGGTAGTCTCTCTGTCCCTCTGCTTCCGCCAGGTCTTATATTCTATCTCCTGGTTTTGTTCTAGTGTTTAGCTTTCGTCCTCTGTTGTTGTTATTGTTCATGTGAAACACGTCATATCTGAAGGAGAAGTGAAGCCAGCTGACTGTCAGCTAAACTGTGACTGCTGCAGCCATTTTGGTGTTGGTTGGGTCATTGTGTGGCGTCGATCTGGCTGCTGCCTGTCTCCAGACACACTGTCATGCTAGCTGTCTGCTGGAGGAGTCAGCTACTGTCGGCAACAACAGCTGGCTTCCCACCCAGGCAGGGTGCAATGTGTCTCCTCCTGGTGACCAAACGCGCTCGCATTCGTCTGTTTGTAGTTGAAATGTGGAAATGTTTGGTATAATAGTGCACCTAGCAGCAGGATGCTAGCGGTGCTAGCTGTCACAACAAGGCCCCCTCTGTGTTTGCTACTGGCACACTGTCGCCTGTGTTCGGCTGCTAACTATGACCCGACAGCCTGCCATGCAAACTGGAAATGTGAGAAGGACACAGATTGTTTGTTTATCTAGAGAGGTTCGGTATTTGTATGCTTGTTGTTTCTCTGACTGACTGTATATCAGAAGGAGTGCGAGAGGAATGTCTGTCTCTGTCTGCATGTGTGCTTTAGTAAATGTGTGTGTGTGAGGTTTTGAAGTGCATGACAGTCCATTGCTTTGTCATAACAGTAACACACCCTGCAGTATGCAAACTGAAGTAGAGGCTGACGGCTGTGTGTGTGTGTGAGTGATGAGGGGGTATCGGTACACACCAGCACTCTGCCCTGCACTGACTTGTTGCTCTGACAGCGGTGCATACCTTCTGCATGACTGTGGCTCTGACCACACACACTGATGCGGGCCCTGCTCCTCACTACAGAGCTGTCACAGTTCAGGGAACGGGTAGGGGACAGAGAAGTCTTCCACCCACACTCGGGGAACGGGTAGGGGACAGAGAAGTGTTCCACCCACACTCAGGGAACGGGTACGGTACAGACGAGCCTTCCACCCACACTCAGGGAACGGGTACGGTACAGACGAGCCTTCCACCCACACTCAGGGAACGGATAGGGTACAGAGAGAGAAGCCTTCCACCCACACTCAGGGAACGGAGGGTACAGAGGAGCCTTCCACCAACACTCAGGGAACGGGTAGGGTACAGAGAAGCCTTCCACCCACACTCGGGGAACACATTCTAAGTCATTGTTTAAGTCATTGTTTAAAAAAAACGTAATAGAACCAGTTTTTGTCTCCGGGACCCTGACTCTGAGAAGACCTTTGTTGTTCTATATGATTAGGTCCAGAATTCCATATGTCTATTGTAGCTGAAGATAACGACTGTAGATGGAGTGAAACTGATCTGAATAATCTCTCTTATTCACTGTATTAACTCCTAGTCGATGACAAAGTGAAGGTAAACTCTTCCCCTGGCACTCCCTGTACGTCTCCTCCAGGACCCCAGGTTGAGGATCAGTGGTCTGACAGCTAGCAGAGCTGCTGTCATCTGACAGGAATGGTTCCAAGGCACGCTTTCCACAAACACAGAAAAACACCCTAATGGATCTAAATAGTTGCGCTAAAAACGGTCTGGATTGGAACGGATATGGATTGAAAGATGTATTCCGGTAGTCGGTGTTTTATTTATGTTTTAATGATGGGATGAGGACGTTCCCTATAAACTTCAGGGAAAACAAGGAAACTGCGTTTAATGATTAATGTGTGGGTGTTCCACACGCACACACACACACACACGCACAGAAAGATAACAGACCTAAATAGCCTACTTAATGATGTGAGTGGCAGCTTGTTATTTGTAGCCGTTGTTGGATTGGAGATGATGTCGTACAGACAAGCCTTCCACAAACAGAAGGATATAGCAAGTCTAAATGGATATTATGCGTCTTAGCTGTTACTATGTTGGAATGTTCAGGGTACAGGGCAGGCCAAGGTTATTATAGTAAAACTAAATCTGGGTAAACGTTTTAGTGAACTGAGATCAAATAAAAAAACTAGACTTCAAAATGAAGTCGAACAATATTGTGTATAATTAGAGCTGTGAATCTTCACTGGTCTCACGATTCGACTACGATTCCGCTGTCCGTGATTTGATTCTACGATGCAGCTCAATAATATATTATATCCTCAATTTTATAATCTATATTACTGCATGCACACAGCTACTTTTTCATCAATTAATACAAGCAGTCAGATCAATTAAAAAGTTCTTAAATCAGAATGTCAAAATAAATGTCTTTACTAGTGTTGCATGATACAGATATCTCGAATGGTACAATACTCTTTTTATTAGTATAGTATCAATACTTTTAGAATGTCTGCTTTGTTTGTATCTGTTAAAACAGATAATACAATAATACAAATACAAATAATATCAAGAATACTTTTAGAATAGCCTGATGCTGTATTTTCTACGAGTTGAGTGGATGCATGACCACTGACCAGAGCACTAGCTTTAATAATACAATAATAATAATATATTTGATTTGTAGGGCGCTTTATAGTTGTGGAGCAAATCCCAAACCGCTACATTGTAAAAGAACATAAAAGCTAGCAAGAGAGTAAAAATTGTTTATTTTTAAATGTTTTAAATTTGAATAATCCATTATGTTCAGTCACTGCATCGATGCTGAATCGTCCATGTCCGCATCGCGATGCATCTTAGAATCGAGAAGTTTACACACCCCTACTTATAATGTTTATCGAGACTTGGACGTCTACATGACTGAGTCAGCTTGCATTCAGAAAGTGATGCGTTTGTATTTTATTTTCATTTTATTTAACCTTTATTTACCCAGGGTAGGTTCGCTGAGCACGGATGCTCTTTTTCAGCTACGCCCTGCTTCACATTCACACAGTTCTATTCACACCTGGGAGCCGCCCAGTACAACCACAGTCTGACACCGTTGGCAATGGCCACTGAGCAACTCCACTGGAGCAGCTGGGGGTTAAGTGCCTTGCTCAAGGGCACTTCATCGGTTGGTGTTAAGGGTATGGGAGAGAGTTATTCATTCACTTCCCCAGCCCAGATTTTTCCTGCCGGTCCGGGGGATCGAACCGGTGACCTTCCGGTCACAAACCCGCTTCTCTAACCTAGGGTTGCGTGATGTCTACTCTATTGGCATATGACAGTGTCCACAAACAAAAGCCTCAGGGGGGGAGGGGGGGGGGGGGGGTGTGTGTTGTCTTATGGGCTACTCCTGTAAAAGGTACTATACGTTTTATTTTATATTCTTTGTTGCATACTTTGTTTGTTGGGACATTAATCACTATTTCCTGCACATTTGAGCTCATTCAGTCCATCCTCACCATTCCTCCCCGGAGCCTCAAAGCTTCATCATTAAGCAGATCATCTGATTGTATAAAACATATTTTTAACCAACTATCGTTGTGTGGCATTAAAGTATCTTGTATCTTGTATCTTGTAGGATATACCAGTAAAAAAAAAAAAAAAAAAAAATAATAATCACAATGTTGGGCTCAGTGGTCGATGGCTCCCATCCATCAGCTCTACACTGGTTTGTAATTGTGTTGCACAATACCTGCTCTGAACGGCTTAAATCTGGCCCCCCATATCATAAAAAAAAGAAAGAAAAACGTAATACTGAAACGAATTTGAAAATGTAACTAAAACTAAACTGAAACAAGCAAACCCACACTCTGGAAACGAATTGAAAACAAACATTTGAAAACGAAAGAAAAATACAAAACCGATGAAAAATACAAAACTATAATACCTTCTACTGAAGTTTCCATGTCGCATGTTGTTGAATAATAGTCAGAGAGTAGACCGTGTAATTTATTGTGTTAAAAAAAAAACATAAACAAGTAGGCTCCCTGTATCTCGGCAAGCTTCCAAGGCACACTTTCCACAAACACAGAAAAACACCCTAATGGATCTAAATACCGTAGTTGCGCTTAAAACTTGTCTGGATTGGAATGGATATGGATTGAAAGATGTATTCCGGTAGTCGGTGTTTTATTTATGTTTTAATGAGGGGATGAGGACGTTCCCTATAGACTTCAGGGGAAACAAGGAAACGACTTTTAATGATTTATTAAACGCACGCACAGAACGATAACAGACCTAAATAGCCTACTTATGATGCGAGTGCCAGCTTGTTATTTGTAGCTGTTGTTGGATTGGAGATGATGTTTTGTATGGGTTTTGTAAAAATACACCATTAGAACTTGCCCAGAAGCTGTATGTACTGAAAGGATAGAAGATAACCTCGGTGACTTTCTGTTTCTACTAGGGCTGTAAATATTTGACCCCACAACAATGATTCGACTACGATTCTTCAGGCAACGATTCAATGCATCGTGAAATCTCTTCATTTGACCACGATTCGATGCGATTCGACCTTAGGATCGATGCATTGTTACACCCCTAGTTTCTACACATCACAATAAACGGGTAGGTCACATGAGTGGCTTAATGGATGTGTAAATTACAATGTGTTTTGTATATAGTCAATTGAATGAAGCGTTTGTGTGAGAAAATTTGCAAACAGCCACTGCACCTTCCTACCAGCTGAATCTGAACAAAGTGCTCACTATTCGTTTGGCTAAACACCAATTATCTCTAGCCGTCTGTAACCAATGTTTTAGTTCAGGCCTAACGGACTCCCAACAGGAAGAGCGAGGGCGAAACGGTGTCTCAGGAGCTAGAGCGCTCGTCCGGTAATCGGAAGGTTCCCGGTTCGATTCCGGCTTCTCCTCCCGGCAGCGTGTCGAAGTGTCCTTGAGCAAGACGCTTATTATAACCCCTAATTGCTCCCGATGAGCAGGTTGGCACCTCGCCTCTGCCGCCTGTGAGTGAAGGGGCGAACACGAGGCGTGCGTTGTAAAGCGCTTTGATAATATAAATACAGGACAATACTGTCTTCAGAAAAACAAATGTCACCCAAGTAGGGATGGGTATCGTTAGGATTTTATCGATACTACTACTCTTATCGATACTGCTTAACGGTTCGGTACTTTATCGATACTCTTATCGGTTCTTTTTGATTATTTTTTTATGATTTTTATATTTGCAGTTGAGAGCATTGGTCATCTCCCTACAGTAAAGATTAGAAATGATTGAATTATTGTAAATTTGTGTGGAGTGGTGGGAATAGCTGCTTCAATAATAACTTATAACAACAACAGACAAGTTAGACAACTATGTATACAAAAAAAACGATATACACTGAATGATTAGTTGTTACCTAATGTCCTTGGACTCTACTGTAGAGAAGGGGTGCAGGCCTTTGACAACAAACTTTGTCACAGCCCTGTGACACTCGTTCACCCTATCCTCTGTCATCCATACTCTAGCTGCTAGGGTGAAAGGACTTTGGGTGGTGGAGGGAGGTAGAGGGAGGATGTGTGGTGGCCCTGGGCTCACTGGGCTGGGACATGGTGGCTGACGCCTCAGCTTGACGATCTATAAAACGTTTTTAGATTGTAGTATTTGTAGCTAAACAATTATTTTGTTTATTAGCCTATTTGTAATAATTCGTTATTAGCCTAGGCAACTCTGTATCTTGGCTTACCGGCTGCAGTGGACGTGGATGCAGATGGGACACTGCGCGCAAGGCAGTCAAATACGCGCATTTCTGCACACTAATATCGTGTTTTGCCAACAAATGTTTTGATAGATTGCTCGTATTGCCACCCTTACTGGCAAATGTTTTGTTGCACTTGTGGCAACGTGCATTGTCGGCATTGACCCTTGTAAAGTATATCCATACTTTAGAACGCTTCGCTCTATCCGCCATGATCACGACTCAGTGCATGCAGAGCTGCTGTCTGTGTGCAGAGCGCTATAGCACGGGGCGTCGGGGAGCACTTTCATTAAGGAGTACCCGTATGTAGTACCCGTATGTCTATGTGTAGCACTAGCGAGCGACTCGCGAGGAGTGTGTGTAATAATTGACTCGCTGGCTGCGGCTCGCTTCTCGTGCAGAGACAGAGAGAGGATCGTTCGCAACTTTTAAATAATAATAATAATAATAATAATAATTTCTCTAGAGTATCGATAGCAGTACCGAGGACGTCGGAGCTTATAAATACTCCGGTATTTTCTAATATAGTACCGGTTCCCGTTCAAAACCGGGGTCCGGGGGGCATCCCTACACCCAAGTGATGTAAAATTGGGTAATATTGCCCCAAGATGTATTGCATATATGTATGATATGACCTGAATGTTTCGAAGCTTCAATGGCTGCCATAGTGAAGGTCAACTATTTCAAATCAAGTGTTCCTTTATTAAATCCCCATGGGGGAAATTTAGGAATTTCAAATATTTCGTTTTTTTAACCACTCCAAAACTAGCCTACAATAGCATGAGAAAAAGAAATGGCTTCTAAAAATAATAATCCAACATTAATTTAGGAAAACCAGTTCTCGGATGAGGGCATCTAGTTACGAGATCTTTCAGAAACCCTGTCTCCCCCGTAGCTCTCATCTAACCCCGTCTCCCCCGTACCTCTCATCCAGGGGAGGAAATTAGGCCACTTTACTCGCCAAATGCGAGTATTTTTTACGTTTGGCGAGTGATTCATGAAGACCACTCGCCAGTCTGGCGAGTTGACAGTGCCACGAGAGCACTGCACAAGACCCGCGGACATATATAATGTTTAATAAAAGTTCCCGCAGTACTGGCCAACCCGCGGACATATATAATGTTTAATAAAAGTTCCCGCAGTACTGGCCAACCCGCGGACATATATAATGTTTAATAAAAGTTCCTGCAGTACTGGCCAACCCGCGGACATATATAATGTTTAATAAAAGTTCCTGCAGTACTGGCCAACCCGCGGAAATATAGAATGTTGAATAAAAGTCCCGTGGTACTGGCCATCAGTCAAGGAAGCACTCGCAAACAGATAACGTTAAACACAGAAGATGGAAAACAGACAGACTGAGCAACGGGGAACTGCATCCAACCCTAGTACAACTCTCGAGTCCAAGGCAAGGACACATTTAAATTACAGAGGTGTATGTTAGTCTATTGCGCACCGGACTACGACGTAAGGTTAGACATTTTATTTCATGCTCAAAAGCCCCTGGCTTGCACATCGCAGTCACGAAAGGGGCTAGCTCAACCAGTGCACAACAGCAGACCAACCCAACTGACGTTACCACAACACCTATCACAGCACTGTCGTAAGGCCACCGTGCCGTCTTAAAGGCACAGTGAACACTCGGATGCATACACAACATTGACGTGGCTTGACAACCGAGGTTCAAAGTTAACTTGATTGACTGATTGAAAACTTTATTAACAGATTGCAGAATGGGTACAATACAGTACGGCTCAATACACACAATTGTTAAGGGGATGCAGACCTGAGAAAGACTTTCATCTTGTTTACATCAGGGTCCCCCATTTTCAATTCATCATAACATGACATACACGACATACAGATAGACAGTACTGCTACATCTATACATTTCACATCTATCTATCTTATCTATACACTTCACAACATACTTCGGGTTTTTTCTTTCACTGCCCAACCCAGTCCAACCCAGCATCTTTCACTGCCCAGTTCAGCCCAACCCAGTCCAGAATAGATCCCTCTTTCATGTTAATATGTGTTATGCTAATATTGTGAAGAGTAGATACTGTTATTAATGTTTTATGCTAATAAATATTTTAAAGAGTAGAGACACGGTGTGATTATTACTATGATTGAAAATCAATTTAGACGAAGACATACAAAGAAGTAATTATCACAATTAGCGATTTTCTTTGGCTGGTAAAAAATCAGTTTGTCTGGTAAAAAAAATCAGATACTCGCCAGTTGGCTGGTAAGCCAAAAAGTTAGTTTCCTCCCCTGCTCTCATCTACCACTAACCCCGTCTCCCCTGTAGCTCTCATCTACCACTAACCCTGTCTCCCCCATACCTCTCATCTACCACTAACCCGTCTCCCCCGTACCTCTCATCTACCACTAACCCCGTCTCCCCCGTAGCTCTCATCTACCAGTGAAACCCTGTCAAGTTTGTTTTTATTTGTCAGAACAAAATACAGGATACTTTATAATGAAATGCTTGTTTCTTCTGAGCCACTGAGAGTGTGCTACTGTACATACAGTAAAGAGACGGTAAGTAAAACATAAGTAAAAAGTAGGTAAAGTCAATATACATATATACAATACAGAGTAAAATGAGTACCAGTGAGGTAGAATGCAGAGGTACAAAACTTGGGGTAGGGTACAGATGAGGTATTGAATGTGGTGCAAATCTCTTTAATAATAGATAAATATAAAGTGAGTGGTGAGGTGAGTGTTTGTTTAAAGTGCGTGTGGATGTGTGTGCAGTGAGTGTGGATGATGGATGGGTTGTTGTTACATAGTGTCTGTCATTGAGCATCCTGATGGCCTGGGGATAGAAGCCCGTAGCTCTCATCTACCAGTGAAGTGCATGGAAACTTTCGCACGGGAAGAGCGACGCTTCGACTATACTTACTACTAAAGCTTTGTGATGCCACAAAAAAATGTTAATTGGGACGGCACTAATCGTGGCCTTAATGCTGTATTTAGTCTGGAGGGAAGGCAGCAGCTTGTGCTGTTGGCTGTGTAAACTGGAAAGAGGCAACAGAGAGGCCTGTCCTGGCTGGAGTCTGAACATCCAGGGCTTATCGTAGCTGTATCTGGTGCCGGAGTGAGGAAGTGGAGAGCGTTGCAATCTCAAAAGCATTTAATACAGTCTCTGTCATTTTCCTCAGCTGGCAGTATAGGGAGGTGTAGTCTGACGTCACTTTAGTTTCCCGCGCGGTCCACCCGTATAGGGATTTATCATTGGGAAAATGTATTATCGGCTAATGTAATAATTCTGCCTCATGAACATTGGCAAGCTTTCCATTTTTTTCACAATGTGTATAACAATAAAATTATATGTAATTATTTTACCATTAATTGCGAATTGTTGCATGTTGAGCTCTAGATTGTGGATGAAATTGAATACACACAGAAAGGTACACCATGCCGATGTTCACGCTTTATTTGTTTTAAACGAGACGATTTAGAAATGTGTCCATTGGCAATTTCAAGCGAGGTGGACCGGCCGGCGGCCGCCCCTTAAACAATGTTGGATGATGTAATTGATGGGTCATGAGTCATTGTGGAACAAAATAAAAATTGCGTGGATTGATTGATTGATTAATTGCAAATATGTTTGTATATATTTTTTTACCTACTTTCTATAGAAGCAGCTGGGAGGTGCGCTGTTTTAAGTGAGCGTGGACTATTGAATTGATTGATTGATTGATTGCTAATTTTATTACTGTCCGCCTTGTTTCCAACTGGTTAAGTTTAGGCCCTCTTTCGAAGTTGCTCTCTTTCGAAGTTGGTTAAGGTTAGAGTTTGTCTTTAGAGCAGGGCGATAGACCACCAGCCCTGATTCCAAACTCTAACCATAACCAACTTCGAAAGAGAGCAACTTCGAAAGAGTGCCTAAACTTAACCAGTTGGAAACAAGGCGGACAGTAATAAAATTAGCAATCAATCAATCAATCAATTCAATAGTCCACGCTCATTTAAAACAGCGCACCTCCCAGCTGCTTCTATAGAATGTAGGCATAAAAAAATAAAATAAAAAAATCCCCTCTTATAGGGCAAAGAGAACTTTTTTTTAATTTGTTTTACCTACTTTCTAGAAGCATCCAAGAATGAAGTTCTATAGAAAGTTGGTACAAAAGAAAAGTTGGATGTGTTAGTTTGTTGGATGTCTTAGTTGAGCGACAGTGAGAACAGTTGGATGCACTTCCGAGCTGCTTCCACATGGAGGCAATTTTTTTTTTTTGGGAACTACTTTTTCTGCTGATTTTTTTTCAATAAATCTTCAATTAATGTGTGTTTTATTGTATAGCAATAAGGTTGGATGAATGCGCCAGTTGTATAAAAGCCATTACACCACGTGCAGTCGTGGGTTGTGAGAATTAGATCATGCCTAGGGGGGTCGTAACGACCACCCCTAGGCATGGTCTAATTCTCACAACCCACTCCTGCGCGTGATGTAATGCTTCACTACACCTCCCTATTCATGTCAGACTTCTCCCCATGGGGCGGCAAGAGCAGTTTTTTTGTACGACCCCTGGATGGTTGAGCTTCAATGATTTGCTCAAGGACACTTCATCAGGTATGGGTACATACCTGCTAACAAGGGATCAAACCTGTGACCTGATTACAGGACGGTCTCATCTCTTAACCCGCCAGACCACCCTGCCTCAAACCTGGAGTCAATGTCACAATAACATGATGTGTGACTGACCTCACTGACTTAACTTACTGAGTGGGAGACACCAAACTGTGCCTGTTAGCAGCAGTAGTAGTAGTAGCAGTCGTAGCAGTAATAGTAGTAGCAGTAGTAGCAGCAGCAGTAGTGGTAGTGGTAGTGGCAGTGGCAGTAGCAGCAGTAGTAGTAGAAGTAGTAGTAGTAGCAGCAGTAGTAGTAGCAGTAGTGGCAGCAGTAGCAGTAGTAGTAGTAGCAGTCGTAGTGGCAGTAGCAGTAGTAGTAGCAGCAGTAGTAGTAGTATTGTGTTGTGTTGTCAGGTGTTTCTCACCACAGAACATTTCACTATATGGCTTGTTGGTGCTCAGGCAGCCATAGTAATGTTGTTTTTCACCATAGCTGGCTTTTAGTTCTGATTTAGGGCTGGATATATGCCCCAAATGTCATATACTAGAAGCTACTAACCCTACTACCCTCAGTACCTACCTACTCAATCAGACAGAAGCTACTAACCCTACTACCCTCAGTACCTCCACAATCAGACAGAAGCTACTAACCCTACTACCCTCAGTACCTACACAATCAGACAGAAGCTACTAACCCTACTACCCTCAGTACCTACACAATCAGACAGAAGCTACTAACCCTACTACCCTCAGTACCTACTCAATCAGACAGAAGCTACTAACCCTACTACCCTCAGTACCTACACACTCAGACAGAAGCTACTAACCCTACTACCCTCAGTACCTACACAATCAGACAGAAGCTACTAACCCTACTACCCTCAGTACCTACACAATCAGACAGAAGCTACTAACCCTACTACCCTCAGTACCTACACAACCAGACAGAAGCTACTAAACCTACTACCCACACTCTATGCTTTTAGAACCCACTGTTCAGTAGGTTCAGCCAGCAGGTCAAATGTCAGTTTTTGTCCTCACATTGCATGTTATTAGTGTCAACAGTAGCAACTAGGGGTGGAACGGTTCACAAAATCTACGGTTCGGTTCGTATCACTGTTTTGGTGTCTCGGTTTTTGGTTCGGTTCGATACGTTGTTTTTTATTAAAAAAAAATTAACACTCCAAAAATACCATACATTTAGTCATTTAGCTCAACGCTTTTATCCAAATCGACTTACAAGTTCTGTACGACAAGTCATCAGGAAGGGTACAACTCCATCAACTGAGTAACAATGTTCATCAAAGTGTTGAGTGCTACAGTGTAGTAGGGCTGCAACGATTAGTCGACATAATCGACAACGTCGATCATAAAAACTCGTCGACGCTGAATTTTTGCGTCGATGCGTCGTATTTAAAAATAATAATAATAATAAACAATTTTGCACTACCTATCTTTGTGAAAGTGGCTTCTCAGCTCTGGTCCAGCTGAAGACAAAGCAGAGGAACAGATTGGACATTAGGGCTGTCTTAAATGCTTCGAAGCTTCGAAGCTTCGTTCGATGGCACAAGCTTCGAACATACAAAAAAAAATCAAAGTTTAAAAGAAAAAAAAATTCAAAATTATTTTTTTCAGATTTTTTATTTATTTTTTTACTTCGGTGTGTGCATGGGGCCATTGGGTGGGGCCGGGGGACAAATACACTGGAGGAAAGTAACCCAGCTCAGCACTGCCCAAATTATATCATCACTATTGCCTGTTTGAAGGATATCATCCTCAAACACATATACACCACCTACACGCCTATTCTCAGTCCTTGCCCCACAATGGTGGAATGAACTACCCACCCCAGTTAGGACAGCCAAATCCCGTCCAATCTTTCGCCGTCGACTAAAGACTCACTTCTTCAACCATTATCTGAAAAAATAAATAAATAAATAAAATAAAAAAATCTAACCCTAACTAACCTTACTGTCATGCACTTGTCTTAATAAACTAACCTACACTGTAACACGCAACACTTTGATGAATATTGTTACTCAGCTGATAGAGTTGTATCCTTCCTGATGACCTGTCGTACAGAACTTGTCGCTTTGGATAAAAGCGTCAGCTAAATGACTAAATGTAAATGTGAATGTAAATGCCTTGTAGAATTCCACACATAAGAAAGAAAGATACTGGGATGAATAAACTAAATAGGAATTATTTGGAATATAATGACTTTATACGCAAAAGTAGCCTAGTTTTAAGTTCAAATATTATAAATCTACATGCCTTGAGGATGTCATTCTTTATATAGCCTGCCTATCAGGCAAAAAAAATTATTCTAACAGAAACACTGATACCGTGATATATACCGTTACCGTCTATGCTTCAAATTATACCGTGATATAAATTTTAGACCATACCGTCCACCCCTCCACAAAAAAACAAAACTCACCAAAACATCTCAGTAGCATCTCAGTAGCACCTTATCTAAATGTTCTATTTCATATATGGAGATTCATATTTATTTATGTATTGCATGCATTTCTACATTTTATTTCCTTTTTTTATATTTTTTTGTAATTTTTATTTTATTTTAATGAAACTACTGTATATTTGTATGTGTATTTGTAGGCCTCTTTACTTACTTAAAAAAAGGAAACATCAAGAAATATGTTTATGGTATTAATTCCACCATGCCATGTAGCACTATCCCTCTCCCAGTATGGTCTGGCGGCCTGCAGCTGGATACTATCGTCTCAACCAGAGCTCTCAACCAATGCAATAGAACAATTTTGATTGACAGTCGATTCGGCCAATTACGTCACACCGCTAGCACCCACCTCCTGCTAGGGCTGGGCGATATGGCCTAAATATGATATCACGATATTTTCTGACCTTTCGGCGATACACGATACGCATCACGATGTTTTTCTTTTTTTCCCCAAACAATTCATTATGAGGCTTACCAAGACAGTATTTGAGTTTGCAAGCTAACATTAAAGACAAAATAAAATACCCATGCATTTAGCATTTTTATATTATATATTAGATTTAGATTATTGGATTATTAGATTATATATTGCATATATTTAGCAATGAGATATTATATGATTTAGATATGAAATATGATGAATTGAAAATGGGGGACCCTGATGTAAACAAGACGAAAGTCTTTCGCTGGTCTGCATCCCCTTAACAATTGTATGTATTGAGCTGTACTGTACCCATTCTGCAATATGTTAATAACGTTTTAAATCAATCAATAGGATTTTAGCATTTTTATGAAACTACTGTATATTTGTATGTCTCTAAATGTTTTGATGAATTGAAAATGGAGGACCCTTATGTAAAAAAGCCGAAAGTCTTTTTCTGGTCTTCATCCTCCAGTCAGTCCACTGTTGTTGTATTGAGCTGTACTGTATTGTACCCATTCTGCAATCGTTAATAACGTTCATTCATAAAATCATTCAGCCGGCAACAGAATAATTTTGATTGACAGTCGAGTCTGCCAATTACGTCACACCGCTTGTACCCGCCCTGCTGTTCTTAGCACCAATCGGCAAGCAGCGCTATTCTTTTTTTACTTCCTGAATGCCCTCCTTGATTTTAACGAGAGCTCAGCTCAACGACAACAACAACAGCTCACCGCAGCCGACAAGTGATTACTAGCGCACCGCAGCATGACAACGAGGCATAATGATTTTACTGCAACAAATGTTATAATAAAAGCCTTTCCATACATCTGTCTGATTGAAAACTTTATTAACAGACCGCAGAATGGGCACGCACAACTCGGCACGGACTGAGATATGAACAGTAACGCTTGCTATCTATGTCGTCATCGGACGTTGCTATGTTTGGGTAAATACGCTGATGTGTAACTATATAACGTGTAACTATATAATGTTGATGCCACAAAACGAATGCCTTTGTTAATCATAAGTACTAACTAACTTTGATGCAGTAGTGTGTAGGGATGGGAATCGAAAACCGGTTCCCGTTGGGAACCGGTTCCTAATTGGCCGATGCCTGGAACCGTGTGGCTCCTGTGACTTTCGATTCCCTTAACGCTGCCAGGTTTTTCCTACAGTTGCGCGCGTTAGCATATAGCCATGGCAGACTGTATTTGATTCCTTAAGGGCTCGAAATTGCCTGGCTTTTGGTCATATGCTCCCGAAATGCTCCCGCTGTTTGGCTACTTCTATGTGCAGTGAAAACTACTTGAATGCTTTAGAACATAGTCATTGATTTAGTTTAGGTTGAGCTAAAATTAGCCGCGGAGCTATCGCTAGCTAACGTGAGCTAACGCTATTTAATCAAGCTCACAAAGAGAGATAAACAGCTGACAGCGGATAGTACAGGTACAAATACAATAAAACAGCGGGTGGGGACTGTTGTGTAAACATTGTACTCTTTAGTTCAAATATAATAAGAGCCGGATTGTTTATTTACAAAGTCTCTACTCTGAGTCCGTCAGACAGGAAGTACCATGGTGCAACATACAAATGTGTCCGTGTAGCAACACAAGCCAATACCTACAGGACAGGGGCCCGGGGAGGGAGCTCTGTGTGTCTGTGTGTGTGTGTGTGTGTGTGTGAGACAGAAGTCAGAGGAATAACGACTGTTATTCAATAGATTAAATTAGTTTAAGAATAAAAAAATAAATACATTTTAAGAGAATCTCAAATACATTATTTTATTTAAGTGTAGGCTATAGTTAATGTTTTATTTTTTACAGTTTTTGTATTTTTCTGACATGGTAAATGGCTGCTTTTTTATATAGAGCTTTTATCCAAAGCGCTTTACAATTTGTTCCTTACATTTTACCCAATCACTCACACATTCACACAACGACGGCGGAGGCAACCATGCAAGGTGCCAACCTGCTCATCGGGAGCAGTTAGGGGTTAAGTGTCTTGCTCAAGGACACATCGACACGCTGCCCGGGAGGAGCGGGAATCGAACCGGGAACCTCCGGATTGCCAGAAGACTGCTCTACCTCCCGAGCCACTGTCGCCCCTGACATGGGGGCTCAACAATAAATGACAATCAGAAATGTCAAGTTGCATGTTGTTATTCTAACCAGCTTAGTTCTGTTGCATTTCCAATTTATTTATTTAAATTATAAATTGATCAGGTATCGATAAGAGAATCGATAAAGAATCGAATCGATAAGCAGAATCGATAATGGAATCGTATCGATAAAATCCTATCAATTCCCATCCCTAGTAGTGTGTGTGTGGGAGCGGCGTTGTTCAAAAGTTTGAACGGGGTGGACCAGATTGACGCGACACAAGCCTCTTGGGCAAAACATCACGATATCCACGATACGTTAAAAAAGTGTATCGTTAATGAACTGTACCCGATATTTATATAATATCGTCATATCGCCCAGCCCTACCTCCTGCTGTTCTTACCACCAATCGGCAAGCGTTTATTCATTTTCTACTTCCGGGCATGCCGCCATTGATCTGCTTGCGAGAACCACAGTTACCACAACAAGCTTACCGTAGCTAATACGTTAGCTGCCCGCCGACCAGCGCTCCACAGGATGACCAAACGAGTCATAATGATTTTACTGCAACGAATGTTATAATAAAACAAAGCCTTTCTATACATTTGTCTGATTGAAAACTTTATTAACACTTTGGTCGCCAGGCTTATATTCTTAATATACCATCCTCCGCCAGCTCTATTTGTCTATGGGGATGTTTACCTTCTTTGCAGGGCTATAACTTTTTAAATTGTATTGCTAAATTGACATTACTATGGCCCATTCAACGTCAAGTATCTATTGTTCAGGGTGTAGCAACGTTATACTTTTTCATTCACATATTCATACTAAAATACGGTCTAAAGTATAAGTATATTTTTATCGTTTTCTGCAGCTTTCTCCAGAACGTGATTTATAGCCCCAAATGCATTATATTGATGATGAAATACAGTTTGATAGGAATCTGCGCGAGATAAAAAATTTCAAATGGACGTGCTTCTAGAAGTTACTACTGATCATCTGATGTGGGGGGGGGGGGGGGGGGTCGTTTATAATTCCGTGCCAACGTTAGATGATTCATCAAGTGTCGGTGATATGATCATTAGAGCAGTTAGCATCGAACACGTTAAAAAATAACGCTGAATCTTACCGTAGCTTCCTCATAGCGTTGGGCGATGAGCGTGGAACAGAAATATTCCTATTATGGGATGTAGAAATATGCGATCCATTTCCAGGTTGTATAATAGTATATACGTCCAAATCATGTTGTTTATCGAGTTATTGGTAACGGATTGCTATCCGTTGTGTCTAGCTCGAGTCCTGGGACTATTACCGAGTGATCGGACCGAATTGGAATGAGCACCAGCTTCCATTTCCTGTTTCCGCTCTGGGCGATCCGCCGATCGGCCACCAGATGGCGCTCTTGAACCGTTGGAGAGTTGAGAGGGGATCAACAGTAGATCTCAAGTCTCCGGGGGAGAAATATGATTTCGATCACAGATTTTGGAAATATTGATATCAAAGACGTGGTACGGCGTCTTTGGCAGAATGAGCATGGCGGGGAATGACGTGGTACGGCGTTTTTGGCGACCATAGTGTTAACAGATTGCAGAATGGATTGGGTACAACTCTCGGGGCTCTATGAGCAACGGAAGGAACTGAGCTAGTAGTTCGGGTAAATACTATGCTTATGTTATTGAACGTGTAACACTAACCATATAACGTTAATGCCACAAAACGAATGTTTGTGTCATTTTAACAGCAGATACTTTCTTAAATGCCATCTTCCCGAGAGAGGGGTGTTGACGGGGAGCTGTGATGGGTTCGCTTGGTTGTGTTATTAGCATTGAACAGCTAACCGAAAGCTAGCGTTAACTAACGTTAAAGGTTTAGCCATAACGTTACCTTGGCTAAAGTTGGGGCTATTCATAATCCAGCAATAATGGCTGCAGACCTGCAAGCAAAGTACAGCAAGTTGGCAAAGGAGTATTCCAACGTAAATCACATTTTCACCAGTAACGTTAGTCTTTCCATCCACCGGTAGCTCATGCTAGCTAACCTAGCTCACGTTAGCGTCGTCACTGAGCGACCACCTCGCGTACACAATTAATGACATGTTGCGGACAGCCATATCAGTGACAATGTTTAGCTTTTAGTGCCAAATGATAAGAGTCTGAAGCGGAGTCTCAAAAGAGAATGTTGAATATTTAGCAGTAACTTTGATGCAGTAGCTTGTGTGGGGGACTGGGGGCGGCGTTGTGCAGGACGCAACTGAACTTATCGGCTACTGCCATCGGCACATTCGAGCTTATCGGCCGATAGGCCGATTGCAGTCAACAAGGCACTTATCGGCCGATACCGATACCCGACCGATCGGTGCACCCCTAACACACACACACACACACACACACACACACACACATCGAAGTAAATATTATTATTATTATTTTTTTTAGACTTCGATTTTTTTTTAATGTTCGAAGCTTGTGCCATCGAACAAAGCTTCGAAGTATTTAAGACAGCCCTAGTTAGATGTGTCTTCAGGGTGAGTTAGATGTGTCTTCAGGGTGAGTTAGGGGTGGAGTTAGATGTGTCTTCAGGGTGAGTTAGATGTGTCTTCAGGGTGAGTTAGATGTGTCTTCAGGGTGGAGTTAGGGGTGGAGTTAGATGTGTCTTCAGGGTGAGTTAGATGTGTCTTCAGGGTGGAGTTAGGGGTGGAGTTAGATGTGTCTTCAGGGTGAGTTAGATGTGTCTTCAGGGTGGAGTTAGCGGTGGAGTTAGATGTGTCTTCAGGAGGGTGAGTTAGGGGTGGAGTTAGATGTGTCTTCAGGGTGAGTTGGATGTGTCTTCAGGGTGGAGTTAGATGTGTCTTCAGGGTGAGTTGGATGTGTCTTCAGGGTGGAGGTAGGGGGGTGGAGTTAGATGTGGTCTTCAGTGTCCTCTCTCCACCAATCTGTTCTCAACTGAGGTTAAAAGTGGACACAGGCCCAAAATAGCTGCTCTACTTGCTGCACGGTTCTCTCTCTCACACACACTTCTCTCATTCATACACACACACACAGACACACACACACACACACACACACACACACACACACACACACACACATGGTAACATAGTAGTAACGGTGTCATGTTCTCCAGTGAAGGTTTCCTCTTTTCTTCTTATTCCCTGCTTCACTGTTTAATGCCTAGTGAGCGTGCATGTGTTTTGAGTGTGTGTTCAATACATTGTGTGTGTGTTTTTTTTCCGTTTATACATCCCCAGTGCACGTGTGTGTGTGTGTTCATACACCCCCAGTGCACGTGTGTGTGTGTGTGAGCGACGCGTGCGTGTGTGTTCATACACCCCCAGTGCACGTGTGTTGGTGTGTGTGTGTGTTAATTGGACAGCTGTGAACAGGAAAGCTTTGGGGGCTTAGCCTGGTTTGTTCTGGTGTGTCATGCTTGTAAATTCGGGCCAGTGAGCTCACTGCCCCTCCCCCCCCCATCCCCCCCCCCACCCCCCCACACCACCACCATCACCATCATCATTCTTCCAGTGCTCTGCTCTGATCTGACCTCACTCCATCACTCACTGCAGCTCCATGAGGAGCGCTTGATTCATGGTCACCAGGTGCACCTGACGGGTGGGATCCGTTATTGACCCGAGCCTCTGCCCAAGTGTCTTTTATTTACCTTGGAATACTCCTGTGCCAACTTGCAGGTCTGCAACCATTATTGCCGGATTAGGAATAGCCCCAATTGTGGCCAACTTTTGACTAGGGCTGCAACTAATGACTATTTTGGTAGTCGACTAATCTGTCGATAATTTTTTCGATTAGTCGACTAATCGAAAAACAATTATATTTAAAAAAAGTTAAAATAAAAAAAATGTCACTACCTATCTTTGTGAAAGTGGCTTCTCAGCTCTGGTCCAGCTGAAGACGGAGCAGAGGAACAGATTGGACATTGAGCATGACCTCAGAGTTGCTTTGAGACGGGACCAAACAACATCCCCAGTTATCCCATTAGTTCCCCCAAACTTGCTGTCGGTCTGTTATGTTAAGCTAAGAAGTCTTCAGCTGGCTGGACCAGAGCTGAGAAGCCACTTTCACAAAGATAGGTAGTGCAAAAAAAAAAAAAAAGTATATATTTTTTTTAATTCTTTTTAATGACTAATCGACGCAACAATATCTTGTCGACGATTTTTCATAATCGACGATTATGTCAACTAATCGTTGCAGCCCTATAGCTGACCCTCGTTTACTAGCTCGTCTTCCCCACAGGGTTCTTCACATTGATATTTGATAACGTTAGTTGGCTAACGCTAGTCGGTAGCTACTTGGCTTGAATCCGATTCGGCGTGGGTGCGTTATTGTTGATAGGCGGCCAGTGTCGGGTCCTCCAAGAAAGGACAGGCGATCATCTGATTTGATGTAACGTTAAAGTGAATATTGTTCCAACTAGCTAGCTTTTCAGCTAATGCTAATAACACCAGCAAGCGAAACACATCCGAGCTCCCCGTCACACCGCTCTGTCGTGGACGATGGCATTTAAGAAAGTGTATCTGCTGTTAAAATGACTAACAGGATTGACACTTTCATTCACGTCGATTAAAAACACTTTCATTTTATAATCCTCACTCTCCGCTAGCACCGCGTGTGTTGTTGATCAATTACGTCATATGGGTTCGGAGCATAGACTTGATGCATACCCGCCGATACCCGGGGGTATCCGGGGGCGACAGTGGCTCGGGAGGTAGAGCAGTCGTCTGGCAATCCGGAGGTTCCCGGTTCGATTCCCGCTCCTCCCGGACAGCGTGTCGATGTGTCCTTGAGCAAGACACTTAACCCCTAATTGCTCCCGATGAGCAGGTTGGCACCTTGCATGGTTGCCTTTGCCGTCGGTGTGTGAATGTTTGAGTGAATGGGTAAAATGTGAGGAACAAATTGTAAAGCGCTTTGGATAAAAGCGCTATATAAAAAAACAGCCATTTACCCAATCCAGCATTTTAGGCTGTATCGGAGGCGTTTCCGATACTGGTATCCACGGAAACAACTCTAGCTGCCTGCAAGACAGTTCTGCTCTGTCCTGATTTGCTCTGCTGTACTGAGCTAACTCTAACTCCTCCCTCTGTGATCACACACACGCGCACACACACACACACACACACACACTTGAATGGTTTATTTATGTCCACGGAAATGACAAACCGGGAATGGGGGGGGACATGCATTCTGCAGCTAAATGCTATATGGGGTCAAATATTTAGAGACCTTTTCAGTTATATATACATGATGCTCAATTGACCACATATACATATATATACACACACGTACACACATATACACACACGTACACACTAGGGTTGGCAAGAGTAACGTTTTCCCAGATCGAGTACTCTCATGAATTACTCGTAGTGCTTGAGTAATTGTTGAGGGAAATCTATTTTTAGAACGCATCTTCAAGCGCATGGCAGCAGAAGTAACGAGATATTCACACACATACCCTTCTGTAGTGTGGTAGTGAAAGGGTTAACCTTCTGTAGTGTGGTAGTGAAAGGGTTAACCTTCTGTATTGTCGCAGTGAAAGGGTTAAACCTTCTGTATTGTCGCAGTGAAAGGGTGGTTAACCCTTTGATTTTTTTTATTTGATTTTGAAATCTTTATTTCGAACATGTAAATAAATACAAACAATATAAAATCAAAACAAATCATTGATCTCAAGAAATTAAATGGCAAATAAATAAATAAATAAATAAATAAAAGCAAAACATAACTCAATTTACATGTTCGAAAAGGAGTAGGAGGAAGTATACACGTATTTAATCCTACCCCTTTTCCACTACTCAAATGAGTGTACTAATTTAAAACCTTACAAAACAAATATATGCAAAACAAAAAAATAAAATGATATATGTAAAACATGAAAAATAAAATAAAAATGTAAACGTCCGTGAATATCAAGTCCCTTCCTCATCCCTGTACCTCGTGAACATAATTTCCTTATAATTCAGTTTGAATCGTCTCATATTTGGACATTGCTTTAGCGCCACATTCAGACTGTTCCACAGTTTCACTCCACATATCGAGATGCAGTGTCTTCTCATGCTAGTGTGGTAGTGAAAGGGTTAACGTGTGTGGGCTGCTGGTGCAGATGGTGCAGGTCAGACCCCCATGTCCACCACTGCTGTACATTAACCTGGGGGGGAGGCGGGACAACAGCTGCCTGTCAGTCAGTCAGTAGGAAACAGCTGTGGAATCTCTCCTGTTATGTAAGACCTCCTCCAACCACTTGGTCCTCTCTCTCTCTCTCTCTCTCTCTCTCTCTCTCTCTCTCTCTCCCTCCCCCCCCCCCTCTGTCTCTCGCTCTCTCTCTGTTTCTTTCTTTCTCTCTCTCTGTTTTTTTCTCTCTCCCTCTTTCTCTCTTTTCATGACTTACTCTATTGACCCCTTCTCACTCATCACCTCTCTTATTCTGACCTCTCTCTCTCATTCTGACCTCTCTCTCTCATTCTGACCTCTCTCTCTCTCCCCCTGTCTCTCATTCTGACCTCTCATTCTGACCTCTCTCCCTCTCTCTCTCATTCTGACCTCTCTCTCTCTCTCTCTCTCCCCCTGTCTCTCATTCTGACCTCTCTCTAGGCCAGGGGGGGCATCCTGAGTTTCCCCCGTCACCATGACGACACTGAATAAGGGAAGTTGAGACCCCCAGTTTGCCTCACAAATACCCCACTGTTGCCATATAGACCCTGGCAGAGCCCCACTCAGCCGTGTGTGTGTGTGTCTATAAATAGTCTTTCCTTGTGTACCTTCAAACAGTGTTGGATTTCACTGTCAGCTGTTACAGACAGACAGACAGACAGACAGACCGGTTGACAGACAGACGGGCACTGGGGCACTACTGTGTTCAGTCTCCCTAATCTAACCCACAATGCAAAGCGTCCAACATCCTCTTTTGCTACTTTAGTTTATTTCAATAATCAATGCACAGCCAACAGTCATGTTATAAAAGGACCAGGGTAACACATTAACCCTTTCACTGCGACAATACACAGAAGGTTAACCCTTTCACTGCCACACTACAGAAGGTTAACCCTTTACTATCGCACTACCGACGGTTAACCTTCTGTAGTGTGGCAGTGAAAGGGTTAAAGGGCCACTTCACCAAAACAATGCTGATTTATTTTAGACATAATCTCACTCGCATCTGTGAGTTCTGTTAACGGTTCACCTTCTGTCGTGTGGTAGTGAAAGGGTTAACAGTCTGTAGTGTGGTAGTGAAAGGGTTAACAGTCTGTAGTGGGGTAGTGAAAGGGTTAACCGTCTGTAGTGTGGTAGTGAATGGGTTAACCGTCTGTAGTGGGGTAGTGAAAGGGTTAACCGTCTGTAGTGTGCTAGTGAAAGGGTTAACCGTCTGTAGTGGGGTAGTGAAAGGGTTAACTGTCTGTAGTGTGGTAGTGAAAGGGTTAACCTTCTGTAGCGTTGTAGTGAAAGGGTTAACCTTCTGTGGCGTGTAGTGAAAGGGTTAACCTTCTGTAGTGTGGTAGTGAAAGGTTAACCTTCTGTAGTGTGGTAGTGAAAGGGTTAACCATCTGTAGTGAAAGGGTTAACTTTCTGTAGTGTGGTAGTGAAAGGTTTAACCTTATGTAGTGTGATAGTGAAAGGGTTAACCCTTTCTATTATGGCAGTGAAAGGGTTAAGTAGACAAATAGGCTAACAAGTCAGAAGCTCCCATGTGGGAAATCAGTGTGTTCCAATGTCCACCTTGGAAACACCCAGGGAGAAACCATAGATATGTAGTATAATGTAAAAGTGGATAACCCCATGGAGAAACCATAGATATGTAGTATAATGTAAAAGTGGATAACCCCAGGGAGAAACCATAGATATGTAGTATAATGTAAAAGTGGATAACCCCAGGGAGAAACCATAGATATGTAGTATAATGTAAAAGTGGATAACCCCAGGGAGAAACCATAGATATGTAGTATAATGTAAAAGTGGATAACCCCAGGGAGAAACCATAGATCTGTAGTATAATGTAAAAGTGCATAACCCCAGGGAGAAACCATAGATATGTAGTATAATGTAAAAGTGGATAACCCCAGGGAGAAACCATAGATCTGTAGTATAATGTAAAAGTGGATAACCCCAGGGAGAAACCATAGATATGTAGTATAATGTAAAAGTGGATAACCCCAGGGAGAAACCATAGATATGTAGTATAATGTAAAAGTGGATAACCCCAGGGAGAAACCATAGACTGTAGTATAATGTAAAAGTGGATAACCCCAGGGAGAAACCATAGATCTGTAGTATAATGTAAAAGTGAATAACCCCAGGGAGAAACCATAGATATGTAGTATAATGTAAAAGCGGATAACCCCAGGGAGAAACCATAGATATGTACATTATGTCGTATAATGTAAAAGCGGATAACCCCAGGGAGAAAACATAGATATGTACATTATGTCGTATAATGTAAAAGCGCATAACCCCAGGGAGAAAACATAGATATGTACATGATCTATTATAATGTAGAAGCGGATAACCTGGAGAAGCTGGCATTTGTGTGGCTGCTTCTTTCTGAGCACAATGTATCCCGAGAAGTTCGAGAACCTTTTGAACTAGGCTGCCACACTGGTACGGATGAGAATCTAGCTTCAGGTGTCTTCTAAAGGTCACAGATGTGTTGGAACAGTGTTGTGTACAATGTGTAGTAGCCATGTTTGTTGACATGACTTCAGGGGAACTGCATCAGCTGAGAGATCGGGCCACAAGCTTCCAGGGCCGTTCTGTTTCATTACTAGTAGGTGGCTGCCTGGGTTTTTCCTATGTCAGAATTCAATGGAATGTACAGATAAGACGGACGGACATCAGGGTCATAGTTACCCTGTTTTGAGGGCATGGCTGAATGGACTGGTTGGTCCAGTGTTTGGTGTCATAATAAAAGCCTTGTTCAGTTATGCAGCCGTTCTCGTTCACAGTGGGTGGGACAAGAGAACCACTGGCGTAGACAAATATTTCCATATCTTCATTCAAATCGAATGAGATTATGATCATGTATGTATTGTATCATGCATACATGATTAGGGATGGGAATTGATACGATTTTATCGATTCCATTATCGATTCTGCTTATCGGTCCGATTCTTTATCGATTCCTGATAAATTGTTAAATTTAAACGGAACTAAGCTGGTTAGAATAACAACATGCAACTTGACATTTCTGATTGTCATTTATTGTTGAGCCCCATGCCAGAAAAATAGAAAAACTGTAAACAATTTTAAACTACACACTTAAATAAAATAATGTATTTGAACTAATTAAACTAATTGAATCTATTGAACTGTAGTTACATTCAACAGGTTGTTATTGCAAAAGAGAATTCGTTATCAATAACCTACCTGTATAAATAAAGGTTAAAAGTAAAAACATAACTGACACATAAGTAACATCTAGGAAAGCAATTCACCTACCGAAATTCCGAGGCTTCTACCGTGGCGTAAGGGTGCAAACCTTTCACCTGCGGTGATTAGACATAATTCACATACGGAACTGTCGTTGGGAATATTGGTTCCGCACGGACGCTATAGAGGAGGGGTTCCACCCCCCTCTCTCTTCCCTACCCCCCGGTCTCTCTCTCTACCCCCCTCATCCTCTCTCTCTCCCCCTCCATGTCTCTCTCTCCCTCATTCTCCCTCTCCCCCTCATCCTCCATGTCGCTCCCCCTCATCCTCTCTCTCCCCCTCATCCTCCATGTCTGTCTCTCTCTCTCCCCCCTCATCCTCCATGTCTCTCTCCCCCTCATCCTCCATGTCTCTCTCCCCCTCATCCTCCATGTCTCTCTCCCCCTCATCCTCCATGTCTCTCTCCCCCTCATCCTCAATGTCTCTCTCTCCCTCATCCTCCCTCTCTCTCCCCCTCATCCTCCCTCTCTCTCCCCCTCATCCTCCATGTCTCTCTCTCCACTCTGTCGATAAAGAGGAAATTACATCAGAGAAGCTCCTGTTTTAAAGCCTCACTATGTTGCTGTTTAATGCTGAAATAAATCTTCGTGTTTAATTAATAATTTCTCTCTTTCTCTCTCTCTCTCCTTTCTCCAGGCTAGGATAGCGTTCCTCCAGGGAGAGAGGAAAGGACAAGAGAACCTAAAGAACGACTTAGTTAGAAGAATAAAGATGTTAGAATATGCATTAAAACAAGAACGGTAAGCAGCTGCTCTTAATAATAATTATAATAATAATAAAACTGTCAACACCGTCGATGTTCCACGTGTGAAGCGTCTCTGATTCTCCCCTCGCTGTCCGTCTTCTCTTGCAGAGCAAAGTATCATAAGTTAAAATATGGAACAGAATTAAACCAAGGAGAAGTGAAGATGCCTAGCTTTGAATCAGGTAAACGACACAACACCAGCTGACCTGGACATTTAAAGATGTATTTTAAACCCTTAACCCCTTAACATCTTAAGCCCTAGCCATATTTTCAGAAGATTTGCCAGGCATACATCACACTACACAATGGCTGAACGGCTCAGGAGACAGGGATTGATATTAAGCCAATTTAGGGGAAGGGATGATTAGGTGGCCTTGATGTCAGAGACCTGATTGGGAATTTGTCCCGGAATGTCGGGGAAACACACTACTCTTTGCGATAGGCGCCTTTTAATTCACCGTCAATGATGGATTAAAAAAAAATAATATAAAAAGAAAATTGATACACTCCTTTGGTTCATTACAATTTACTCAAGCATAGTAGCAGACACAAATCTTCTGAAAATATGGCTATGGCTTAAAGGTTAAACATCTTCTGTGTTGAATATTCCTTTTATAAATGTGTTCTTTCCACCAAATCGTTCAATAAACTGTGTAGCTGAGAGGTTCGACTTATTAGTGACCGTCTGAAGGGTTCCTTGTCTCTTCTTGCCTGGAAGACTGAGGCTTCAGACAGTCTGAAGTATCTTGTCTCTTCTTGCCTGAGAAGACTGAGGCTTCAGACAGTCTGAAGTATCTTGTCTCTTCTTGTCTGAGAAGACTGAGTCTTCAGACAGTCTAAAGTATCTTGTCTCTTCTTGCCTGAGAAGACTGAGTCTTCAGACAGTCTAAAGTATCTTGTCTCTTCTTGCCTGAGAAGACTGAGTCTTCAGACAGTCTAAAGTATCTTGTCTCTTCTCGCCTGAGAAGACTGAGTCTTCAGACAGTCTGAAGTATCTTGTCTCTTCTCGCCTGAGAAGACTGAGTCTTCAGACAGTCTGAAGTATCTTGTCTCTTCTTGTCTGAGAAGACTGAGTCTTCAGACAGTCTGAAGTATCTTGTCTCTTCTTGTCTGAGAAGACTGAGTCTTCAGACAGTCTGAAGTATCTTGTCTCTTCTTGTCTGAGAAGACTGAGTCTTCAGACAGTCTAAAGTATCTTGTCTCTTCTTGTCTGAGAAGACTGAGGCTTCAGACAGTCTGAAGTATCTCGTCTCTTCTTGTCTGAGAAGACTGAGGCTTCAGACAGTCTGAAGTATCTTGTCTCTTCTTGTCTGAGAGGACTGAGTCTTCAGACAGTCTGAAGTATCTTGTCTCTTCTTGCCTGAGAAGACTGAGTCTTCAGACAGTCTGAAGTATCTCGTCTCTTCTTGTCTGAGAAGACTGAGGCTTCAGACAGTCTGAAGTATCTTGTCTCTTCTCGCCTGAGAAGACTGAGGCTTCAGACAGTCTGAAGTATCTTGTCTCTTCTTGTCTGAGAAGACTGAGGCTTCAGACAGTCTGAAGTATCTCGTCTCTTCTTGTCTGAGAAGACTGAGGCTTCAGACAGTCTGAAGTATCTTGTCTCTTCTTGTCTGAGAAGACTGAGGCTTCAGACAGTCTGAAGTATCTTGTCTCTTCTTGTCTGAGAAGACTGAGTCTTCAGACAGTCTAAAGTATCTTGTCTCTTCTTGTCTGAGAAGACTGAGGCTTCAGACAGTCTGAAGTATCTTGTCTCTTCTTGTCTGAGAAGACTGAGTCTTCAGACAGTCTAAAGTATCTTGTCTCTTCTCGCCTGAGAAGACTGAGGCTTCAGACAGTCTGAAGTATCTTGTCTCTTCTTGCCTGAGAAGACTGAGTCTTCAGACAGTCTGAAGTATCTTGTCTCTTCTCGCCTGAGAAGACTGAGTCTTCAGACAGTCTGAAGTATCTTGTCTCTTCTCGCCTGAGAAGACTGAGTCTTCAGACAGTCTGAAGTATCTTGTCTCTTCTCGCCTGAGAAGACTGAGTCTTCAGACAGTCTAAAGTATCTTGTCTCTTCTTGCCTGAGAAGACTGAGGCTTCAGACAGTCTAAAGTATCTTGTCTCTTCTTGCCTGAGAAGACTGAGGCTTCAGACAGTCTGAAGTATCTTGTCTCTTCTTGCCTGAGAAGACTGAGTCTTCAGACAGTCTGAAGGGTTCCTGGTCTCTATATTATGCAGCTCTTAAGCTGAGCTGGAGGGTAATCTCTTGTAAAAAAAGTTAACGTTTAGATGCCACACAGTGTAAAACCTTTTACTGTGTTAGTTCCTCTTAGGACTCTGACTCCGGACGCTCATTGATCTCTCCTCTCGCTCTCTTCTCTTCTCCTCTCCTTCTATCCTTCTCTCTTCTCCTCTCCTCTCCTATCCTTCTCTCTTCTCCTCTCCTATCCTTCTCTCTTCTCCTCTCCTATCGATCTCCTCTCCTATCGATCTCCTCTCTTCTCCTCTCCTATCCTTCTCTCTTCTCCTCCTATCCTTCTTCTTCCCTCTCCTATCCTTCTCTCTTCTATCGGTCTCCTATCGTTCTCTTCTCCTCTCCTATCCTTCTCTCTTCTCCTCTCCTATCCTTCTCTTTTCCTCTCCTATCCTTCTCTCCTCTCCTATCGTTCTCTCTTCTCCTCTCCCATCCTTCTCTCTTCTCCTCTCCTATCGTTCTCTTCTCCTCTCCTGTCTATCGCTCTCCTATCGTTTTCTTCTCTCCTCACTTTCTCCGCTCTACTTTCCTCCTATCTTCAATCCCTCCCTCTTTCTCATCTTCTTTTCATCTTCCTCTCATATTCCTCTCCTCTCCTCCTATTAGAAGACACCAAAGACACAGAGGTTTCAGCCGTTCCTGCCAACAGTCAACTCACGTGGAAACAGGGCCGACAACTCCTCAGACAGTCAGTATATCTGAACTCGCACACACCTACATAGAACAATACCAATACAATATGTTTATTAAAGGACCAATACAATACAATGCCAAGAAGAGCACTTTCACCTAGAGGTCGCTGTTTGATGGCGTTAATTATTCTACCTTTAATATTCATATTCAATACTGTGAACATTTGACTGAAGTAAAGAGCTGACATAAGGGCAATAACACGTCAACCAGTTATAGATATACATATATACTTCATTCAAGGCCTTTTTAGACTTTCAAGCAAGTGTTCTTCAGGGGATTTTCAAGCATTCATTTGATCTACCGTTTACAACCTGGGAGTATAGATATACATGGAATCAACCAGTGTATTGATGTAATATAGGGATGTTCGATGTTGGCTTTTTTACCGATATACCGATATTGTCCAACTCTTAATTTCCGATACCGATATCAACCGATACCGATATATGCGGGGTCCCCCCCCCCCCCCAAAAAACTGAATCTTTTCAGGTAATAACATTACATATATCTTGTCGTGGAATTAACACAACATTATGCATACTTTTGACAATAAATCAAATAAGAATTTGTTCTTGCTTGCCTGGGTAAATAAAGGTTAAATAAATGTAAAAAAAATAAATAAAAATTATCTTAAAAAATAATAATATATATATTTAAACCAGGGATGCTCGATATTGGCTTTTATACCGATATTGTCCAACTCTTAATTTCCGATACCGATTTCCGATACCGATATCAACCGATACCGATATATGCAGGGTTTCCCCCCCTAAAAAACTTAATAATTTCAGGTAATTAACACAACATTATGCATACTTTTGACAATAAATAAAATCAGAATTGGTTCTTACTTGCTTGCCTGGGTAAATAAAGGTTATAGAAAAAGATATATTTTTTTTTATAACCGATACCGATATTTTGCTATATCACATTTTAATGCCAATATCGGACATCCCTAAATATTATGGAAAACATTGTATACCGGTAATGTTAGGTGATTGATTGTCTGTCTCTCTCTCTGTCGCTCTCTCTCTCTTGCTCTCTCTCTCTCTCTGGCCCTCTCTCTCTGGCCCTCTCTCTCTCTCTCTCTCTCTCTCTCTGTCTCTGTCTCTCTCTCTCTCTCCCCCCCCCCCCCCCAGGTACCTCCAGGAGGTAGGCTACACAGACACCATCCTGGACGTCCGGTCCCAGAGAGTCCGCTCCCTGCTGGGCCTGTCCGGGTCGGAACAGAACGGCTCGCTGGAAAACAAGAACCTGGAACAGATCCTCAACGGAACGGAGTCGCCCAGCAAGAGGAAGGGACAGGAGCTCAAGAGGTAGGGGACTGGGGAACAGTCTAAACATAACAATAATTAGTGATGCACCCATGTGAAAATTGTGGCCGATACCGATATTAATATTGCTGTTCTGGCCGATACCGATGTCGATATCTCTGTATAGAAAACACTTTTTTATGATAATCAAATAGAGCTATTTTCCAAAACGCATTTTTTTTTTTTTTTTTTACTTTTGTAACTTATTTTCAGAAATTACTGATATTTGAAACTAGGCCAAAACATGTTAAAAAAATTAAAAAATGATTAAAAAAAAAATTATATCGGCCCTATCTTGATATCGTTAGTTTTAAATCTTTTTATTTTTCATGAGGTTTCACATTCAATCGACAGATCTACAGAATGTTCAGTGTCACTCTCATGAACAATTTTTAACAATTTTCCTTGTGCTCCCCTCTCAATCCATTCTCCCATCTCTCACTCACACTCACACACACTGGGACATACACACACGTACACGCGCACACACGCGCATACACACACACACACACACACACATACACACATACACTTGCCCACATACAGGCACACATACACACAAATAAACAATTAGACAACAACAAAAAAAGAAAGAAAATAATAATAATAAAAATAAAGTAAAATAAAATAAAATAAAATAAAGGGACAGTAGGTAAATCATAAGTAAATAAGTAATAAGGAATAAAAGTGCAAATGTTGGTATTGTAAACAGTGACATTTTATAGCACCCAGTTGCTCACACCCGCTTATCGATGGCTACTCCGACAGAGAAGGGTCCGGGCCGCTGCGTGTTCAGCTCCCTTTCCCAGACCCGACCCCGTGGGGGCAGGGTTTGACAGCCATGCGCAGGCAACCAGGCACTTACACGCAGACAAAGAGCCTCAACAGATCAGCTCATCTAATCTGCTAAAACTCCACGTCTGTTATATTAGATATGACACATTTATAGGACTACATTATGAGTTTCCAGTTGAGTATAGAGTGGATTCCAAAGTTCTTGAAATAAGTGACCCTGGTTGTGCTTTTCAAGCGTTATCTTTTCTAAGGGAAGAAACTGAGATATTGTGGATGAGGTAGTTCGTTTTTCTTCCAATTCTGTCATTTCAAAGCTTAACTTGTTTTCTTTAGTAAGTGAACTTAAAGTGCTTTGAATTTGCATATATTTTAAGAAGTCTGAGTTAGGAATGTTGTATTCTTCTTAGTTCCTGAAATGCTTTTAATTTCCAGTTTTTATGAAAAAGGTCTTTAAGTTGAGTTACCCCCAAGTGTCTCCACTTGTTTATATCAGTTGAATGAAAATATTTTTTTAGGTCAGGGTTTTGATGAATAGGTGAATAAACAGAGATGCATTTAGTTATGCCAAACTTTTTCGAGCAATCTTTCCATGCAGATAGGGTATTCACAACCGTGAAATATTGCTTTATATTTTCTATTTTGTCAATTCTTTATAAAAAAAATAGAGTTTAGAGGTAAAGGATCAACCAGTCCCGCTTCTATCTGTATCCAGTGTGAGTCTGGTCCTCCCAATGACCATGATACTATAGTTCGAAGTTGGGCTGACCAGTAGTAGTGTTGGAGATTGGGAAGACCTAGACCACCCATGGACTCAGGTTTCATAAGAGTCAGTAATTTAATCCTTGGTTTTTTATTGGACCAAATAAATTTTGAGATACATTTATTCAATATGTTAAAATATGTTATAGATAGGTAGCAGGGTACATTTTGAAAGAGAAAGTTCAATCTCGGAAGGATATTCATCCTGATGACGTTTATCCTTCCTAGAAGGGATAGGGGTAGTTTGTCCCATCTACCTAGATCTGTGTTAATTTCAATTGTAAGAGATATCGGACCGATACCGATGTGTAAACATTTTTCCATACCGGCCGATATATCGTGCATCACTAATAATAATAATAATAATAATAATAATAATAATACATTCAATTTGTAGTGCACTCTACATTTGGAGACCAAATCTCAGAGTGCTACAGGGTAAAACATAGGCAATTAAAAAACAAGGCATAAAAACACAGAAGAAAGGGGATAAAACACACAAGGCATGTATAAAAAGGTTAAAACCAAGAGAAGGCTTTTGTGAAGAGGTATATTTTTAGTCCTCTTTTAAAAGAAGCAGTGGTCTGGTGCTCTGAGGTAGTCAGGGAGGGCCTTCCACAGGCGAGGAGCGGTAGGGGACAGAGGAACAGACTAAACATGAGAGAGGGGACAGAGGAACAGACTAAACATGAGAGAGGGGACAGAGGAACAGACTAAACATGAGAGGGGACAGAGGAACAGACTAAACATGAGAGAGGGGACAGAGGAACAGACTAAACATGAGAGGGGACAGAGGAACAGACTAAACATGAGAGGGGACAGAGGAACAGACTAAACATGCAGTCTGAAGAGATGGGGGACAGAGGAACAGTCTAAACATGAGGTAGGGGACAGAGGAACAGACTAAACATGCAGATAGGGGACAGAGGAACAGACTAAACATGAGAGAGAGGACAGAGGAACAGACTAAACATGAGAGGGGACAGAGGAACAGACTAAACATGCAGTCTGAAGAGATGGGGGACAGAGGAACAGTCTAAACATGAGATAGGGGACAGAGGAACAGACTAAACATGAGATAGGGGACAGAGGAACAGACTAAACATGAGATAGGGGACAGAGGAACATACTAAACATGAGATAGGGGACAGAGGAACAGACTAAACATGTGACCTTGAGAGATAGGGGACAGAGGGACAGACTAAACATGAGAGGGGACAGAGGAACAGATTAAACATGCAGATAGGGGACAGAGGGACAGACTAAACATGCAGATAGGGGACAGAGGAACAGACTAAACATGAGAGAGAGGACAGAGGAACAATCTAAACATGAGATAGGGGACAGAGGAACAGACTAAACATGAGATAGGGGACAGAGGAACAGACTAAACATGAGATAGGGGACAGAGGAACATACTAAACATGAGATAGGGGACAGAGGAACAGACTAAACATGTGACCTTGAGAGATAGGGGACAGAGGGACAGACTAAACATGAGAGGGGACAGAGGAACAGATTAAACATGCAGATAGGGGACAGAGGAACAGACTAAACATGCAGATAGGGGACAGAGGGACATACTAAACATGAGAGAGGGGACAGAGGAACATACTAAACATGAGATAGGGGACAGAGGAACAGACTAAACATGAGAGGGGACAGAGGAACAGACTAAACATGAGAGAGGGGACAGAGGAACAGACTAAACATGAGAGAGGACAGAGGAACAGACTAAACATGAGAGAGGGGACAGAGGAACAGACTAAACATGAGAGAGGACAGAGGAACAGACTAAACATGAGATAGGGGACAGAGGAACAGACTAAACATGCAGATAGGGGACAGAGGAACAGACTAAACATGCAGATAGGGGACAGAGGGACAGACTAAACATGAGATAGGGGACAGAGGAACAGACTAAACATGAGATAGGGGACAGAGGAACAGACTAAACATGAGAGAGGGGACATAGGAACAGACTAAACATGAGAGAGAGGACAGAGGAACAGACTAAACATGAGAGGGGACAGAGGAACAGACTAAACATGAGGTAGGGGACAGAGGAACAGACTAAACATGCTGATAGGGGACAGAGGAACAGACTAAACATGCAGATAGGGGACAGAGGAACAGACTAAACATGCAGATAGGGGACAGAGGAACAGACTAAACATGCAGATAGGGGACAGAGGGACAGACTAAACATGAGATAGGGGACAGAGGAACAGACTAAACATGAGAGAGAGGACAGAGGAACAGACTAAACATGAGATAGGGGACAGAGGAACAGACTAAACATGAGATAGGGGACAGAGGAACAGACTAAACATGAGAGAGAGGACAGAGGAACAGACTAAACATGAGATAGGGGACAGAGGAACAGACTAAACATGAGGTAGGGGACAGAGGAACAGACTAAACATGAGGTAGGGGACAGAGGAACAGACTAAACATGAGATAGGGGACAGAGGGACAGACTAAACATGAGAGAGGACAGAGGAACAGACTAAACATGAGAGAGGGAACAGAGGAACAGACTAAACATGAGGTAGGGGACAGAGGAACAGACTAAACATGAGATAGGGGACAGAGGAACAGTCTAAACATGAGAGAGGGGACAGAGGAACAGTCTAAACATGAGATAGGGGACAGAGGAACAATCTAAACATGAGATAGGGGACAGAGGAACAGTCTAAACATGAGAGAGGGGACAGAGGAACAGTCTAAACATGAGATAGGGGACAGAGGAACAATCTAAACATGAGATAGGGGACAGAGGAACAGTCTAAACATGAGGTAGGGGACAGAGGAACAATCTAAACATGAGGTAGGGGACAGAGGAACAGACTAAACATGCAGATAGGGGACAGAGGAACAGACTAAACATGAGATAGGGGACAGAGGAACAGACTAAACATGCAGATAGGGGACAGAGGAACAGACTAAACATGCAGATAGGGGACAGAGGAACAGACTAAACATGAGGTAGGGGACAGAGGGACAGACTAAACATGGAGAGAGGGGACAGAGGAACAGTCTAAACATGAGGTAGGGGACAGAGGAACAGTCTAAACATGAGGTAGGGGACAGAGGAACAGACTAAACATGAGGTAGGGGACAGAGGAACAGACTAAACATGAGGTAGGGGACAGAGGAACAGACTAAACATGAGAGAGGGGACAGAGGAACAGTCTAAACATGAGAGAGAGGACAGAGGAACAGTCTAAACATGAGGTAGGGGACAGAGGAACAGACTAAACATGCTGATAGGGGACAGAGGAACAGACTAAACATGCAGATAGGGGACAGAGGAACAGACTAAACATGCAGATAGGGGACAGAGGAACAGACTAAACATGCAGATAGGGGACAGAGGGACAGACTAAACATGAGATAGGGGACAGAGGAACAGACTAAACATGAGAGAGAGGACAGAGGAACAGACTAAACATGAGATAGGGGACAGAGGAACAGACTAAACATGAGATAGGGGACAGAGGAACAGACTAAACATGAGAGAGAGGACAGAGGAACAGACTAAACATGAGATAGGGGACAGAGGAACAGACTAAACATGAGGTAGGGGACAGAGGGACAGACTAAACATGAGAGAGGACAGAGGAACAGACTAAACATGAGAGAGGGAACAGAGGAACAGACTAAACATGAGGTAGGGGACAGAGGAACAGACTAAACATGAGATAGGGGACAGAGGAACAGTCTAAACATGAGAGAGGGGACAGAGGAACAGTCTAAACATGAGATAGGGGACAGAGGAACAATCTAAACATGAGATAGGGGACAGAGGAACAGTCTAAACATGAGAGAGGGGACAGAGGAACAGTCTAAACATGAGATAGGGGACAGAGGAACAATCTAAACATGAGATAGGGGACAGAGGAACAGTCTAAACATGAGGTAGGGGACAGAGGAACAATCTAAACATGAGGTAGGGGACAGAGGAACAGACTAAACATGAGGTAGGGGACAGAGGAACAGACTAAACATGAGGTAGGGGACAGAGGAACAGTCTAAACATGAGATAGGGGACAGAGGAACAGACTAAACATGCAGATAGGGGACAGAGGAACAGACTAAACATGAGAGAGGGGACAGAGGAACAGTCTAAACATGAGATAGGGGACAGAGGAACAGACTAAACATGCAGATAGGGGACAGAGGAACAGACTAAACATGCAGATAGGGGACAGAGGAACAGACTAAACATGAGGTAGGGGACAGAGGAACAGACTAAACATGAGAGGGGACAGAGGAACAGACTAAACATGAGAGAGGGGACAGAGGAACAGACTAAACATGAGAGGGGACAGAGGAACAGACTAAACATGAGAGGGGACAGAGGAACAGACTAAACATGCAGATAGGGGACAGAGGAACAGACTAAACATGAGATAGGGGACAGAGGAACAGACTAAACATGAGATAGGGGACAGAGGAACATACTAAACATGAGATAGGGGACAGAGGAACAGACTAAACATGTGACCTTGAGAGATAGGGGACAGAGGGACAGACTAAACATGAGAGGGGACAGAGGAACAGATTAAACATGCAGATAGGGGACAGAGGGACAGACTAAACATGCAGATAGGGGACAGAGGAACAGACTAAACATGAGAGAGAGGACAGAGGAACAATCTAAACATGAGATAGGGGACAGAGGAACAGACTAAACATGAGATAGGGGACAGAGGAACAGACTAAACATGAGATAGGGGACAGAGGAACATACTAAACATGAGATAGGGGACAGAGGAACAGACTAAACATGTGACCTTGAGAGATAGGGGACAGAGGGACAGACTAAACATGAGAGGGGACAGAGGAACAGATTAAACATGCAGATAGGGGACAGAGGAACAGACTAAACATGCAGATAGGGGACAGAGGGACATACTAAACATGAGAGAGGGGACAGAGGAACATACTAAACATGAGATAGGGGACAGAGGAACAGACTAAACATGAGAGGGGACAGAGGAACAGACTAAACATGAGATAGGGGACAGAGGAACAGACTAAACATGAGAGAGGACAGAGGAACAGACTAAACATGAGATAGGGGACAGAGGAACAGACTAAACATGCAGATAGGGGACAGAGGAACAGACTAAACATGCAGATAGGGGACAGAGGGACAGACTAAACATGAGATAGGGGACAGAGGAACAGACTAAACATGAGATAGGGGACAGAGGAACAGACTAAACATGAGAGAGGGGACATAGGAACAGACTAAACATGAGAGAGAGGACAGAGGAACAGACTAAACATGAGAGGGGACAGAGGAACAGACTAAACATGAGGTAGGGGACAGAGGAACAGACTAAACATGCTGATAGGGGACAGAGGAACAGACTAAACATGCAGATAGGGGACAGAGGAACAGACTAAACATGCAGATAGGGGACAGAGGAACAGACTAAACATGCAGATAGGGGACAGAGGGACAGACTAAACATGAGATAGGGGACAGAGGAACAGACTAAACATGAGAGAGAGGACAGAGGAACAGACTAAACATGAGATAGGGGACAGAGGAACAGACTAAACATGAGATAGGGGACAGAGGAACAGACTAAACATGAGAGAGAGGACAGAGGAACAGACTAAACATGAGATAGGGGACAGAGGAACAGACTAAACATGAGGTAGGGGACAGAGGGACAGACTAAACATGAGGTAGGGGACAGAGGAACAGTCTAAACATGAGGTAGGGGACAGAGGAACAGACTAAACATGAGGTAGGGGACAGAGGAACAGACTAAACATGAGATAGGGGACAGAGGGACAGACTAAACATGAGAGAGGACAGAGGAACAGACTAAACATGAGAGAGGGAACAGAGGAACAGACTAAACATGAGGTAGGGGACAGAGGAACAGACTAAACATGAGATAGGGGACAGAGGAACAGTCTAAACATGAGAGAGGGGACAGAGGAACAATCTAAACATGAGATAGGGGACAGAGGAACAATCTAAACATGAGATAGGGGACAGAGGAACAATCTAAACATGAGGTAGGGGACAGAGGAACAGTCTAAACATGAGATAGGGGACAGAGGAACAGACTAAACATGCAGATAGGGGACAGAGGAACAGACTAAACATGCAGATAGGGGACAGAGGAACAGACTAAACATGAGGTAGGGGACAGAGGGACAGACTAAACATGGAGAGAGGGGACAGAGGAACAGTCTAAACATGAGGTAGGGGACAGAGGAACAGTCTAAACATGAGGTAGGGGACAGAGGAACAGACTAAACATGAGGTAGGGGACAGAGGAACAGACTAAACATGAGGTAGGGGACAGAGGAACAGACTAAACATGAGAGAGGGGACATAGGAACAGACTAAACATGAGAGAGAGGACAGAGGAACAGACTAAACATGCAGATAGGGGACAGAGGAACAGTCTAAACATGAGGTAGGGGACAGAGGAACAGACTAAACATGCTGATAGGGGACAGAGGAACAGACTAAACATGCAGATAGGGGACAGAGGAACAGACTAAACATGCAGATAGGGGACAGAGGAACAGACTAAACATGCAGATAGGGGACAGAGGGACAGACTAAACATGAGATAGGGGACAGAGGAACAGACTAAACATGAGAGAGAGGACAGAGGAACAGACTAAACATGAGATAGGGGACAGAGGAACAGACTAAACATGAGATAGGGGACAGAGGAACAGACTAAACATGAGAGAGAGGACAGAGGAACAGACTAAACATGAGATAGGGGACAGAGGAACAGACTAAACATGAGGTAGGGGACAGAGGAACAATCTAAACATGAGGTAGGGGACAGAGGAACAGACTAAACATGAGGTAGGGGACAGAGGAACAGACTAAACATGAGGTAGGGGACAGAGGAACAGTCTAAACATGAGATAGGGGACAGAGGAACAGACTAAACATGCAGATAGGGGACAGAGGAACAGACTAAACATGAGAGAGGGGACAGAGGAACAGTCTAAACATGAGATAGGGGACAGAGGAACAGACTAAACATGCAGATAGGGGACAGAGGAACAGACTAAACATGCAGATAGGGGACAGAGGAACAGACTAAACATGAGGTAGGGGACAGAGGGACAGACTAAACATGGAGAGAGGGGACAGAGGAACAGTCTAAACATGAGGTAGGGGACAGAGGAACAGTCTAAACATGAGGTAGGGGACAGAGGGACAGACTAAACATGAGGTAGGGGACAGAGGAACAGACTAAACATGAGGTAGGGGACAGAGGAACAGACTAAACATGAGGTAGGGGACAGAGGAACAGACTAAACATGAGGTAGGGGACAGAGGAACAGTCTAAACATGAGATAGGGGACAGAGGAACAGACTAAACATGCAGATAGGGGACAGAGGAACAGTCTAAACATGAGAGAGGGGACAGAGGAACAGTCTAAACATGCAGATAGGGGACAGAGGAACAGACTAAACATGCAGATAGGGGACAGAGGGACAGACTAAACATGAGATAGGGGACAGAGGGACAGACTAAACATGAGGTAGGGGACAGAGGAACAGACTAAACATGAGGTAGGGGACAGAGGAACAGACTAAACATGAGGTAGGGGACAGAGGGACAGACTAAACATGAGGTAGGGGACAGAGGAACAGACTAAACATGAGGTAGGGGACAGAGGAACAGACTAAACATGAGGTAGGGGACAGAGGAACAGACTAAACATGAGGTAGGGGACAGAGGGACAGACTAAACATGAGGTAGGGGACAGAGGGACAGACTAAACATGAGAGAGGGGACAGAGGGACAGACTAAACATGCAGATAGGGGACAGAGGGACAGACTAAACATGCAGATAGGGGACAGAGGGACAGACTAAACATGGAGAGAGGGGACAGAGGAACAGACTAAACATGAGGTAGGGGACAGAGGAACAGTCTAAACATGAGGTAGGGGACAGAGGAACAGTCTAAACATGAGGTAGGGGACAGAGGAACAGTCTAAACATGAGGTAGGGGACAGAGGAACAGTCTAAACATGAGGTAGGGGACAGAGGAACAGTCTAAACATGAGGTAGGGGACAGAGGAACAGTCTAAACATGAGGTAGGGGACAGACTAAACATAACAATAATTAGTGATGCACCGATGTGAAAATTGTGGCCGATACCGATATTAATATTGCTGTTCTGGCCGATACCGATATTTACCGATGTCGATATCTCTGTATAGAAAACACTTTTTTATGATATTCAAATAAAGAGCTATTTTCCAAAACGCATTTTTTTATTTTAATTTTTTTTTAATACTTTGTAACTTATTTTCAGAAATGACTGATATTTTGAAACTATTTAAGGCCAAAACATGTAAAAAAAGAAAAAGAAAAGAAAAAAGATTAAAAAAGAAAAAATAATAATAATAAAAAAATATTATATCTGCCCTATCTTGATATCGGACCGATACCGATGTGTAAAAGAAATTGTCGTGCATCACTAATAATAATAATACATTCAATTTGTAGTACACTCTACATTTGGAGACCAAATCTCAGAGTGCTACAGGGTAAAACAAGGCATAAAAACACAGAAAGGGGATAAAACACACAAGGCATGTATAAAAAGGTTAAAACCAAGAGAAGGCTTTTGTGAAGAGGTATGTTTTTAGTCCTCTTTTAAAAGAAGCAGTGGTCTGGTGCTCTGAGGTAGTCAGGGAGGGCCTTCCACAGGCGAGGAGCGGTAGGGGACAGAGGAACAGACTAAACATGAGAGAGGGGACAGAGGAACAGACTAAACATGAGAGGGGACAGAGGAACAGACTAAACATGAGAGAGGGGACAGAGGAACAGACTAAACATGAGAGGGGACAGAGGAACAGACTAAACATGAGAGGGGACAGAGGAACAGACTAAACATGCAGTCTGAAGAGATGGGGGACAGAGGAACAGTCTAAACATGAGGTAGGGGACAGAGGAACAGACTAAACATGCAGATAGGGGACAGAGGAACAGACTAAACATGAGAGAGAGGACAGAGGAACAGACTAAACATGAGAGGGGACAGAGGAACAGACTAAACATGCAGTCTGAAGAGATGGGGGACAGAGGAACAGTCTAAACATGAGATAGGGGACAGAGGAACAGACTAAACATGAGATAGGGGACAGAGGAACAGACTAAACATGAGATAGGGGACAGAGGAACATACTAAACATGAGATAGGGGACAGAGGAACAGACTAAACATGTGACCTTGAGAGATAGGGGACAGAGGGACAGACTAAACATGAGAGGGGACAGAGGAACAGATTAAACATGCAGATAGGGGACAGAGGGACAGACTAAACATGCAGATAGGGGACAGAGGAACAGACTAAACATGAGAGAGAGGACAGAGGAACAATCTAAACATGAGATAGGGGACAGAGGAACAGACTAAACATGAGATAGGGGACAGAGGAACAGACTAAACATGAGATAGGGGACAGAGGAACATACTAAACATGAGATAGGGGACAGAGGAACAGACTAAACATGAGAGAGGGGACAGAGGAACAGACTAAACATGAGAGAGGACAGAGGAACAGACTAAACATGCAGTCTGAAGAGATGGGGGACAGAGGAACAGTCTAAACATGCAGATAGGGGACAGAGGAACAGACTAAACATGCAGATAGGGGACAGAGGAACAGACTAAACATGAGAGGGGACAGAGGAACAGACTAAACATGAGAGAGGGGACAGAGGAACAGACTAAACATGAGAGGGGACAGAGGAACAGACTAAACATGCAGTCTGAAGAGATGGGGGACAGAGGAACAGTCTAAACATGCAGATAGGGGACAGAGGAACAGACTAAACGTGCAAATAGGGGACAGAGGAACAGTCTAAACATGCAGATAGGGGACAGAGGAACAGACTAAACGTGCAAATAGGGGACAGAGGAACAGACTAAACATGCAGTCTGAAGAGATAGGGGACAGAGAGACAGTCTAAACATGCAGTCTGAAGAGATAGGGGACAGAGAGACAGTCTAAACATGCAGTCTGAAGAGATAGGGGACAGAGAGACAGTCTAAACATGCAGTCTGAAGAGATAGGGGACAGAGAGACAGTCTAAACATGCAGTCTGAAGAGATAGGGGACAGAGGAACAGACTAAGCATGCAGTCTGAAGAGATAGGGGACAGAGGGACAGACTAAACATGCAGTCTGAAGAGATGGGGGACAGAGGGACAGACTAAACATGCAGTCTGAAGAGATAGGGGACAGAGGAACAGTCTAAACATGCAGATAGGGGACAGAGGGACAGACTAAACATGCAGTCTGAAGAGATAGGGGACAGAGGGACAGACTAAACACACGACAAGCTCACTGCTGATAGAATTAAGCTCAGTCTAATAATAATAATAATAATAAACTTTATTTGTATAGCACCTTTCATACAGAAACTGCAGCTCAAAGTGCTTCACAACAGAAAAAAGACAGGCATAAAATGAGCACATAAAGTGCAGTCATATAAAATCACATTAGGATCTAACATCCCAACAGGCCACCTTGTTTATGGTTTGATTCAGTTTTAAATAGACAATAATAAAAAGAGTAAGATAAAATAGACGGAGTAAAATAGTGAAATAGTGCAGTGCAATAAGATTGTAGAATAGAATAGATTAAAAAATATATATATATTTTACAGTGCAATAAAATAGTTCTGGATTGCTGTTCAACAGTTCAAAGTCGTCTTTACCTTCTCTGTTTGGTATCCACAGTTTAAAACATGACAGTCTTCCCTCCTGTTTGATACCCACTTTGAACCTCCCACTCAGGGCAAACCTCCCTCTCAGGGCGCAGTTCTAGGCCTGGGTCCTACACCGTTTTAAAGCCCGACAGTCTCTTGTTTGATACCCACACAGTTTAATCCATGACAGTTTTGAACCTGTAATAAAAAGCAATAGACAGAGTAAAATAATAGAGTGCAATAATAGAATAGTAGAATAGAATAGATAGTACATTTAAAAACAGTACATATCCCGAGGCTGTCCGTCACCTGAACTCAAGTACAAATGTACAGGCACTTTGCACAACAAGGGCTAGCACCAGCCAACATGCACTTTAAGGCAATATGCACTTTAAACTGGAACACTGAGCTATTTATTTTAGGTACTGTAGCATTTTTTCTTTTTAATTGTTTGTGTAAAACTTTTATTGTGGGGATTGTATTCTTGTGTTTTTATATTGTATGTTTTTAACTGTACTGTATGTGGCACCAAGACAAATCCCACAACCGTGTTGAAATGGCAATAAAGTTTCTATCTATATCTATTATCATTGAGTCGTTTCTAGTTAAAGTCTACAGATCTTAGGTTTTCTGCTGTGGCGGCTTGTGGTCGACCGATGTGGATCCTTTTCAGCCGATACTGACTTTATTGGTGAACTAAGGCGACCGGTGTTGTCCCTGTAGGAGTCCAGGAGACGTGCTGGAGACGTTTAACTTCCTGGAGAACGCGGAGGACAGCGACGAAGACGAGGACGAAGAGGGAGACCTGATGGACGACATCAACACAGACAAACACCATCGGGCTAAAAAACACAAGACTAAGGTACATATATACACATATACATACAATATATACATCAACACAGACAAACACCATCGGGCTAAAACAACAAGACTAAGGTGTGTGTAAATATTAGTGCTGTCAATAGATAAAAAAAATTTAACTAATTAATCTCACAATTTTCTGTAATTAATCTAGATAAAAAAAATCGCATTTTTCTACTTAAGACCGAAGCAACAACCCAGGCCTATGTTAAAGTGCAGATTGGCTTAGAGGACGATAATGTCTTGTATGAACTACCAGTAATATAAATCATATTAACAACAAAAATGTGTTCCATCTTCATGTCAGATGATTTTCAAAAAGGTGCACGAGTCGATGCAAAAAAAGAACAAGCAAAGATACTGCTGAAAGTTTAGAACGTTGAACATTTTTCACTCCATAGATTAATCTAGATACATTTTTTTTAACGCTTTAAATAATTTAAATTAATCTCTAAAGTTAAAGCATTAACTTTGACAGCCCTAGTAAATATATATATTTATTAGGGCTGAGCTCGACGAGTCGAATAGTCGACTAATCGATCGAAAGGCGCCGTAGTCGACTGCCAATCTCTCAGTCGGTTTATTTTTGGATCATTCGACTGACTACCAGTCGACTATCTGCGAACTTTGGCCAATCAAAGTCGACTATACAAATCCTTAGTCGGGGACAGGCCTTAATATTTATACATGCATATACGTAAATGTTTTCACCACATCTAAAGCGAAACGAGTACAGTTGCCATTTGTCATGGATTAGGTGTGCAGTGTTTTCCAGCCGATGCAATAAATGTACCGTAGCTTGTGCCAACTGCTCCGCTTTAGTTTAGAGATGCTAGGTCTTAAATACTTCGAAGCTTCGTTCGATGTGCACAGGATTCTAACTGGAAAATAAAATTAGAATATATTAAAAATCGTGGCTGATGGGGGGGGGGCTTGCGTTGGTCACCGTGCAGTCTGTCTCAATTATTGTCTTGTCATGTTGTGTGAAGTTGTTGCATTGGGATGTCTTTTTATGTATTATTATTATTGTATTGTGATTAGGGCTGTCAGTTTATCACGTTAATTAGATTAATTAATTACACATCAAATTATCGCGTTATGAAAATTAACTCAAAATTAATTAAAAAGAAAATTTAATAATTTTTTTTTTATCTCATTAATTCCATAAGAACGTAGAATACACATTTACAGACTTTTTTTTAATATGGCCCATTTGCATGTTCTTGGTATCTGATTCTAGGGACATCTATGGATCTCAGGGAATGTATTTCCAGTGTCAGAAATACTGTGTCTGTTACTAGGCTTGAGTAAATTGTAATGAACCAAATGAGAATATCGATTACAATTCTTTTTCTTTATTTTGACTGTGAATAACACCATGCTCAAATTGACCAGACCTGAAAAATCTAAGCAAATTAATAGATGGAAGATGATTAAACAGAAGGTTTTGTAGATACAGTACTGAATTCTGCCATCTGGACACATGCAATCTGAAATATGATTATAGAATATAGAATATCAGGCATAAAATGGTTATGCGATTAAAATGCGATTAATTAGATTAATTAATTACAAATCCTGTAATTAATTAGATTAATTTTTTTAATCGCCCGACAGCACTAATTGTGATATGTCTTTGTTTCATGTTTGAAAAAAGAAAATAAAAAGATTTGATCACACAAAAAAAAAAGAATATATTAAAACAATTATAATAATCTTGCGCCTCCAATGCAACGAACGCCATACGCCTCATTAACTCTGCCTCTCTTTGTTAACTACAACAAACGTTTGTTATTTAAGATGAGGTCGGACTCGGCACCGACAGATTTGTGTTCATTGTGCTGCTTTTATAAAGCCTCAAATTGTGCTTTGCTTTCATAAAAGCAACGTGTTTCGTTTGTCTAAGATTTAAAAAGGTTTAAACTTTACAGCACTGACGATTCTCTAGTTCATAATTGATTAGTTGTGGATTAGTTGATTATTACTTGCAGCAGCCTGTGTCGTAACGATGGATCAGGGCAGCTGGACTGCGTTGCTGTAGCGGCTTCTCGCTGCACTTATAATACTCACCGACGTCAAGCGCTGATCGATGTCCGTCTCTCTGTGTAGCGATGGATCAGGCGGGTGCGGATGAGGTCACACACAGCAAGGGCTACCGTCGCAGCTGTCGGCTGATCATCTAATCTTTAACTTCAGTTGTAAATCATCAGACCCCTCTGGTATTAGGCTAACATACATTTTCAACCGGGATAGCCAACATTATATTGTGTCTATTCAGTCCTATGACTAATGTTGTTTTGATTTTTACGAGGCTGTTGTTCTCACTCACAGGGGATGATTCTTCGTGTACCGGCTGGACATTCTCTGTTTCTCTGACATTTACTATGTGCTCCTCCTGGGCTTATTGGTGTGTTCAGAGCACTCGGTGAAGATCCAGAAGCCTCGTCACATCCTCATACAAAATTACCTCTCTCTCTGTCTCTCTCTCCTCTCTGTCTCTGTCTCTCTCTCCTCTCTGTCTCTCTCTCTGTCTCTCTCTCTCTCTCTGCCTCCCCCCCCCCCTCTCTCTCTCCAGGTGGGTAATGAAGGCCTGGCCTCGGACCTCCCAGAAGACGCAGACACAGAAGAAGCGCTGAAGGAGTTTGACTTCCTGGTCACTGCAGAGGACGGAGAGGGGGCCGGGGAGGCCAGGAGCTCTGGAGACGGCACGGAGTGGGGTGAGAGAGAGAGGGGGGGAGAGGGGGGGAGAGAGGGAGGGAGAGGGGGGGAGAGAGGGAGGGAGAGAGAGGGAGAGGGAGAGAGATCAAGGCCTGGAATTCTTTCACAAGCCAATTTTTTCGTGCACATCTTGTGTTTCTTGGCGTGTACACATTTAAGAGTGCATGTTAGTAAGAGTGTGTGTGTGTGTGTGTGTGTGTGTGTGTCCGGCCATGTGGACTCTCAGTAATGACCAGCGCTGTGTCAGCATTCCTTCATGCTGGTGCAAAAAGATATTCTCAGCCACGACACACACACACGCTTACTACCAGACTAACATGTAACCTTACAAACTACACACACACACACACACACACACACACACACACACACGCTTACACACACACGCTTACTACCACACTAACATGTAACCTTACAAACTACACAGCCAGCCACACACACACGCTTACTACCAGACTAACATGTAACCTTACAAACTACTATTAGTCGATTAGTCGACTAATCTGTCGAAAGGAGCCGTAGTTGACTGCCAACCTCTTAGTCGAATACAAAAAAGAATTTATATATATACATTTTTTAATCATTCTTTCCACAAGAAAAGAGGCCTAGAAGCGTGGCTAACGCTAATGGCACGCATACCAGAGGCTATCTGCCTGAGAAAACGGGCACAGAGGCACTGAAAGAGGATTTCACCCATCTAATGAACACACTAGACTAGACGCATATCAAGATGTATCCATCAGTGGACCAATTGCATGCTTTTGCAGAGGACAAGGAGCCTTCAGTCGACTCCTTCAGACATTAAGCACCCCCCACAGCCCAAATGGAATGATTACAAAAAAACAGTTATTATTATTTTTTTTATTAGGCGACTAACTGCAAATTTTGGCCAATCATAGTCGACTATCCAAATCCTTAGTCGGGGACAGCCCTACAAACTACACAGCCACACACACAGCCCCACACACGCACACACGCACACACACACACACACACACACACACACACACACACACACACACACACACACGCTTACTACCAGACTAACATGTAACCTTACAAACTACACAGCCACACACGCACATTCACACATTCATTCTAGATGCTTGTTACTGGAAGCCCATTCCCCTGCTGTAGCTCACTGGGTGTCTTTTACAGAAGGGTCAGGACTTTAGACTGATGTAGCTTCCCCCCCCTGATGAACCAGACCAGTCTTAGACTGACGTAACTCCCCCCCCTGACGGACCAGACCAGTCTTAGACTGACGTAGCTCCCCCCCCCAACGGACCAGACCAGTCTTAGACTGACGTAGCTCCCCCCCCCAACGGACCAGACCAGTCTTAGACTGACGTAGCTTCCCCCCCCAACGGACCAGACCAGTCTTAGACTGACGTAGCTTCCCCCCCCAACGGACCAGACCAGTCTTAGACTGACGTAGCTCCCCCCCCCAACGGACCAGACCAGTCTTAGACTGACGTAGCTTCCCCCCCCCTGACGGACCAGACCAGTCTTAGACTGACGTAACTCCCCCCCCTGATGGACCAGACCAGTCTTAGACTGACGTAGCTTCCCCCCCCTGACAGACCAGACCAGTCTTAGACTGACGTAGCTCCCCCCCCTGACGGACCAGACCAGTCTTAGACTGACGTAGCCCCCCCCCCCAACGGACCAGACCAGTCTTAGACTGACGTAGCTCCCCCCCCTGATGAACCAGACCAGTCTTAGACTGACGTAGCTCCCCCCCCTGACGGACCAGACCAGTCTTAGACTGACGTAGCTTCCCCCCCTGATGGACCAGACCAGTCTTAGACTGACGTAGCTTCCCCCCCCCTGACGGACCAGACCAGTCTTAGACTGACGTAACTCCCCCCCCTGATGGACCAGACCAGTCTTAGACTGACGTAGCTTCCCCCCCTGACAGACCAGACCAGTCTTAGACTGACGTAGCTTCCCCCCCCTGACAGACCAGACCAGTCTTAGACTGACGTAGCTTCCCCCCCCCTGACGGACCAGACCAGTCTTAGACTGACGTAGCTCCCCCCCCTGATGGACCAGACCAGTCTTAGACTGATGTAGCTTCCCCCCCCCCAACGGACCAGACCAGTCTTAGACTGACGTAGCTCCCCACCCTGACGGACCAGACCAGTCTTAGACTGACGTAGCTCCCCACCCTGACGGACCAGACCAGTCTTAGACTGACGTAGCTCCCCACCCTGACGGACCAGACCAGTCAATAATGACATGTGGTTCCAAGTCATTCTTCTTAAGAGGTTAAAGGACTATTTTCAGATACAATGGAAGCCTATGGTAGTGGTGAATCGGCACAAAATAACTTCGAAACGTTTCCGTAAAATGTTATGAAAAAATAAGCGACTAGGGAGGGGGAGGAGTAAGTACCAAGTGGGGCTCGAGATATTTGTTTTCAGTTTGGTGGTTGTTATGTTATGTTCTGGGTCAAGACCCACAGGTCGGTCACGGGGGGAGATTGAAATCCCTGTGCACCTAATTACTCTCGGACCCTAATTATTGAACGTGGCTAATTATTCTGGGGGAATTCTGACGTGTAGAATTGTGTTATTGGCTCCGTGACGCTGCCAACACGCTGCCCCAGACCTCTTGCAGATCAGCTTCATAAGAACAGCCCTGTGTTCACTAGTAGGTTAGTCACGTATTACAAGCTGAGACAACACCCTGCATAATCACTTTGTGGCCGGGACACACAAACTACTCTGAACGCCACCATCCTTAGAGAATAGTTACACTTTTTAACATCCGTACAGGTATTCATATTCATAGTTCTAGTCATAGTTCTAGTTATATTCATAGTTCTAGTTCTAGTCATAGTTATTGTCATATTCAGCTATATTCATAGTTATAGTTATATTGATTGTTATAGTCTTATTCATAGTTATAGTCATATTCATCGCCATAGTTATATTTATAGTTATATTCATAGTGATGGTTATAGTCATATTCATAGTTATAGTCATATTCATCTACATAGTTATAGTCATATTCATAGTTATATTTATAGTCATATTCATAGTTATATTTATAGTCATATTCATAGTTATAGTCATATTCATAGTTATATTTATAGTCATATTCATAGTTATAGTCATATTCATCTACATAGTTATAGTCCTATTCATAGTTATATTTATAGGCATAGTCATATTCATAGTTATATTTATAGTCATACTCATAGTTATAGTCATATTCATCGACTACATAGTTATATTTATAGTTATAGTCATATTCATAGTTATATTCATAGTTAATCATATTCATCAATTACTTCCTATCACTTGAAGAGAAAAAGAAAACAAGTATTTGTGGAAATTAGGACATGTTCACTTAGTGAGTGAGTGAGTGAGTGAGTTAGACAAGATGCTAGTCTGGTATTGTGTACATGTGTGTTATTGTGTGTACATGTGTGTTATTGTGTACATGTGTGTTATTGTGTACATGTGTGTTATTGTGTACATGTGTGTTATTGTGTACATGTGTGTTATTGTGTTATTGTGTACATGTGTGTTATTGTGTACATGTGTGTTATTGTGTACATGTGTGTTATTGTGTACATGTGTGTTATTGTGTACATGTGTGTTATTGTGTGTACATGAGTGTGTGTTATTGTGTACATGTGTGTTATTGTGTGTACATGAGTGTGTGTTATTGTGTACATGTGTGTTATTAAAACATGCTTCTCTCTCTCTCTGTGTAGCGGAGCCGCTGCCGTTTCCCTCTGGGGGGGGCAAGTCCTTCATCCTGGGGGGCTCGGACGACGTGTTGGAGAGCGTGCTGGGCCTCGGGGACCTGGCCGACCTCACGGTCACCAACGAGGAGGCGGACTACAGCTACGACGTGAGACCACTACCCACTACGCAATACACACACTGTATCTACACACCTACCTAATACACACACTGTTATCTACACACCTACCTCACACTGTATCTACACACCTACCTAATACACACACTGTATCTACACGCCTACCTCACACTGTATCTACACACCTACCTAATACACACACTGTATCTACACACCTACCTAATACACACACTGTATCTACACACCTACCTAATACACACACTGTATCTACACACCTACCTAATACACACACTGTATCTACACGCCTACCTCACACTGTATCTACACACCTACCTAATACACACACTGTATCTACACGCCTACCTCACACTGTATCTACACACCTACCTAATACACACACTGTATCTACACACCTACCTAATACACACACTGTATCTACACGCCTACCTCACACTGTATCTACACACCTACCTAATACACACACTGTATCTACACACCTACCTAATACACACACTGTATCTACACACCTACCTAATACACACACTGTATCTACACGCCTACCTCACACTGTATCTACACACCTACCTAATACACACACTGTATCTACACACCTACCTAATACACACACTGTTATCTACACACCTACCTCACACTGTATCTACACACCTACCTAATACACACACTGTATCTACACGCCTACCTCACACTGTATCTACACACCTACCTAATACACACACTGTATCTACACACCTACCTAATACACACACTGTATCTACACACCTACCTAATACACACACTGTATCTACACACCTACCTAATACACACACTGTATCTACACGCCTACCTCACACTGTATCTACACACCTACCTAATACACACACTGTATCTACACGCCTACCTCACACTGTATCTACACACCTACCTAATACACACACTGTATCTACACACCTACCTAATACACACACTGTATCTACACGCCTACCTCACACTGTATCTACACACCTACCTAATACACACACTGTATCTACACACCTACCTAATACACACACTGTATCTACACACCTACCTAATACACACACTGTATCTACACGCCTACCTCACACTGTATCTACACACCTACCTAATACACACACTGTATCTACACACCTACCTAATACACACACTGTATCTACACACCTACCTCACACTGTATCTACACACCTACCTAATACACACACTGTATCTACACGCCTACCTCACACTGTATCTACACACCTACCTAATACACACACTGTATCTACACACCTACCTAATACACACACTGTATCTACACACCTACCTCACACTGTATCTACACACCTACCTAATACACACACTGTATCTACACACCTACCTAATACACACACTGTATCTACACACCTACCTCACACTGTATCTACACACCTACCTAATACACACACTGTATCTACACGCCTACCTCACACTGTATCTACACACCTACCTAATACACACACTGTATCTACACACCTACCTAATACACACACTGTATCTACACACCTACCTCACACTGTATCTACTAGGGGTGGGACGATACATCGATCCAGATCGATACATCGATGTAATTATCAACGATCGAATCGGATCGATGCGATGTAATAAGATCGATTCATATCGATACTCTTATTTTGAAAATCCTGTGGCGAGTCTCATAACTGATTGTGTTAAATGGGCATATGATATCATCTCATATCGATCGCAGGCACCTGAATCTAATCGTATCGTATTGTATCGTGAGAGACTTTGTGATATCGGCAAATATCGTATCGTTGTCCAAAGAATCGATATTGTATCGTATCATGATGAAACTGGTGATTCCCACCCCTAGTATCTACACACCTACCTAATACACACACTGTATCTACACGCCTACCTAATACACACACTGTATCTACACACCTACCTCACACTGTATCTACACACCTACCTAATACACACACTGTATCTACACACCTACCTAATACACACACTGTATCTACACACCTACCTAATACACACACTGTATCTACACACCTACCTAATACACACACTATCTACACACCTACCTAATACACACACTGTATCTACACACCTACCTAATACACACACTATCTACACACGTAATACACACACTGTATCTACACACCTACCTAATACACACACTATCTACACACGTAATACACACACTGTATCTACACACCTACCTAATACACACACTGTATCTACACACCTCCGTAATAGGGGTGTAACGATTCGATTGCGATTCTTCAGGCAACGATTCAATGCGTCATGAAGTATCTTCATTTGACCACGATTCGATACATTTTCTATCAGTTAATTCCCCCAAAAAATGTTGTATACACAAATGTGGCTGGGGGAACTGATTCACTCGGCATGAATGGACTATCGGTCAATAAAAGATCGACATTAACACTTTGGTTGCCTAAGGTTAAATTAATGATATACCATAGATTGCCAGCGCTATTTGTCTATGGAGAAAGTCCCCTTCTTTGCAGGGCTATAACTTTTTAAATTCTATTGCTACATTGCCATTATTAGGGCCCATTCAAAGTCCTATATGTATTGTTCATTGTGTAGCAACGTTAAACTTTTTCATTCACATATTCATAGTAAAGTATGGTCTAATCTCTAATGTATAAGTATGTTTTCATCTCTTTCTGCAGCTTTCTCCAGAACGTGATATATAGCCCCAAATGCATTATATTGATGATGAAATACAGTTTGATGGCAATCAGCGCGATATAAAAAATTCCAACTAGACGTACTTCTAGAAGTTACTACACGTCATCTGATGTTGACCGGATGGGCGAGGGGGCGTTTATAATTCCGTGGGCAGCGTTATACCAATCATCTAATGTGGGTCAAATGTTGATAATATCAGTTATTATCGAAGACGGTAACGTTACACGCTGAAACTCACCCCAGTCTCCGCGCGCCGTTGGGCGATCATCGTCGAGTAGAAATTTTATCATTATGGGATATATTATTACCCGGTCCATCTCCAGCTTGTATAATGGTATATACGTCCAAATCATGTTGTTTATCGAGTTATTGGCAATCGATCGCTATGTAGTGTGACGAGCTAGAGTGCCGGAACCTATCCCGAGTGGCCGGAAGCAATACGGACATCTAGCACAACCTCTACTGCGCTTCCTGTTAAGCGGTTGCGCGATCGGCCACCAGATGGCGCTCCTGAACCGCCAGAGAGCTCAGTGGGTCCTGCTGGTGTATCTCAGGCCAGCGGAGGGACATTATGAATCCGATCGCAGATTTTTGAAATATTGATATAAAGACGACGTACAGCGTCCCCCGGCAACTTTAGCATGGCCAGCAAAGACGTCTAAAGACGGGTCCCGGCACCCAAAGTGTTAAAATAAAAAAATAAAATAAAAAATTTATTTTGATCGATTCTTAAATTTTCAAATCGATGCAATTGAATAGTCACCTTAGGATCGATGCATTGTTACACCCCTATCTACACAACTACGTAATACACACACTGTATATCTACACACCTATGTAATACACACTGTATATCTACACACCTACGTAATACACACACTGTATATCTACACACCTATGTAATACACACTATAATAATACATTATTACACAATATTACATTTTATGACACAATAATACATTAGGACACAATATTACATTATGACACAATAATACTTTATGACACAATAATACATTATGACACAATAATACATTATGACACAATAATACATTATGATGATGACACAATACATTATGCCACAATATTACATTATTATTACATTATGACACAATATTACATTATGACACAATAATACTTCATGACACAATAATACATTATGACACAATATTACATTATTACATTATGACACAATAATACATTATCTCCACTTTTATATTAACTAAGGATTTATCTGACCTCACAGGGTCCTCGGACCCCATCTTTAGAACCACTCTCATATTAACTAAGGATGTCCCCCCCCCCCCCCTGTCCCCCCCTAGTTGCCGTCCAGTAAGGACTCGTCCTTCAGGAAGACGTGGAGTCCTAAATACACCCTGAGGAGTCACTTCGACGGGGTGCGAGCGCTGGCCTTCCACCCCGTAGAGCCCTGCCTGCTCACCGTGTCTGAGGACCACACGCTGAAACTGTGGAACCTGACCAAGACCGTCCCTGCCAAGAAGTACGTGAGGGTTATAGTTATAGAGATGTATGATGTTTATGGTTATAGAGATGTGTTGGTGTGGTATGATGTTTATGGTTATAGAGATGTGTTAGTGTGGTATGATGTTTATGGTTATAGAGATGTTAGTGTGGTATGATGTTTATGGTTATAGACATGTGCTAGTGTGGTATGATGTTTATGGTTATAGAGATGTTAGTGTGATATGATGTTTATTAGGGATGCCCTGATCGACCGGCCAGCGATCAGTATTGGCCGATATTCAGTATAAATATGAGATCGGGCAATTCGGATAATGCGTTCTAGTCGCCGATTTTGAAAACCGATCGATGACGCGTGTGAAAAACATGATCCAATTCTCAGCGGAGTTGGGAATCTCGCGGTCTTCTCTCCTACAGCAAGCATTGGCATTCGTTTTTTGCAGCTGTTGGCTAGCGTTGGCTAACTAGCTATCGTTCTGTAACTGAATGCCAATGATGCTAGAGCCTTATGTGATCTTATGAGTTTCAGTTCAGTTCATAGGAAAATACTTTGACTATAATGGGCAGAAGTAAATGAATTTAGATGCTGTTATGCTTAACACCCAGTACTATTCACTTTACTTAATTTCTAAGATTAGATTAGATAATTTAGTCCGGAGTCCGGACTTTGAGAATGCCTGTGTTAAGACCTACAGTATAATACTGCCAGCTGCTATAACAAAACCAAAAGAGATCTGTATCGGCCGATATGGCTCATAGACTATCGGTGACCGGTATCGGTGGCAAAAAAACATGATCGGGGCATCCCTAATGTGTATGGTTATGAAGATGTGTTAGTGTGATACGATGTTCTAAGTATTTTTTTTTTCTGTCCCTCAGAAGTGCCTCATTTGACGTGGAGCCCATCTACACATTTAGAGCCCATGTGTAAGTGCCTGAACACACACACACACACACACACACACACACACACACACACACACACACACACACACACACACACACACACACACACACACACACACACACACACACACACACACACACACACACACACACACTATATAATGTGTCTCCATCAGCAGCATACTGTCTCTAAGCTAAATGAATGCAGATGGTCACTAATGCCTAAAGAAGCAGAGCCTGTAAAACACTCATTAACTTTACTGGAGCAAAGACCTAATAACCAAAGTACTGTTCAATGTAACATTATCTCTCTCCCTCTCTCCCTCTCTCCCTCTCTCTCTCTCTCTCTCTCTCTCTCTCTCTCGCTCCCTCTCTCTCTCCCCCCCCCCCCCTCCCCCTCCAGTGGTCCTGTGTTGTCGTTGGCGATGAGCTCCAGCGGGGAGCAGTGTTGGAGCGGAGGAATCGACTCTACCATCCAGTGGTGGAACATCCCCAGTTCTAATGTGGACCCCTACGATACCTATGGTATATACACACATAGTTCTAATGTGGACCCCTACGATATCTATGGTATATACACACATAGTTCTAATGTGGACCCCTACGATACCTATGGTATATACACATAGTTCTAATGTGGACCCCTACGATACCTATGGTATATACACACATAGTTCTAATGTGGACCCCTACGATACCTATGGTATATACACATAGTTCTAATGTGGACCCCTACGATACCTATGGTATATACACACATAGTTCTAATGTGGACCCCTACGATACCTATGGTATATACACACATAGTTCTAATGTGGACCCCTACGATACCTATGGTATATACACACATAGTTCTAATGTGGACCCCTACGATACCTATGGTATATACACACATAGTTCTAATGTGGACCCCTACGATATCTATGGTATACACACATAGTTCTAATGTGGACCCCTACGATATCTATGGTATATACACACACAGTTCTAATGTGGACCCCTACGATACCTATGGTATATACACACATAGTTCTAATGTGGACCCCTACCATATCTATGGTATATACACACATAGTTCTAATGTGGACCCCTACGATACCTATGGTATATACACACATAGTTCTAATGTGGACCCCTACGATATCTATGGTATATACACACATAGTTCTAATGTGGACCCCTACGATACCTATGGTATATATACACATAGTTCAAATGTGGACCCCTACGATACCTATGGTATATACACACATAGTTCTAATGTGGACCCCTACGATACCTATGGTATATACACACATAGTTCTAATGTGGACCCCTACGATACCTATGGTATATACACACATAGTTCTAATGTGGACCCCTACGATACCTATGGTATATACACACAGTTATAATGTGGACCCCTACGATACCTATGGTATATACACACATAGTTCTAATGTGGACCCCTACGATACCTATGGTATATAATATACACACATAGTTCTAATGTGGACCCCTACGATACCTATGGTATATACACATAGTTCAAATGTGGACCTTACGATACCTATGGTATATACACACATAGTTCTAATGTGGACCCCTACGATATCTATGGTATATACACACAGTTCTAATGTGAACCCCTACGATACCTATGGTATATACTAGTGCTGTCAGGCGATTACATTTTTTTATCTAATTAATTAATATAATCGCATTTTAATCCCATAACCATTTTAGGCCTGATATTCTATAATCATATTTCAAATTGTGTCCGGATGGCAGAATTCAGTACTGTATCTACAAAACCTTCTGTTTAATCATCTTCCCTTTATTCATTTGCTTAGATTTTTCAGGTCTGGTCAATTTTAGCATGGTGTTATTCACAGTAAAAAAAAAAATAAAAAAAAATTGAATTGATATTCTCATTACAGTTTACTGAAGCCTAGTAACAGACACAGTATTTCTGACACTGGGAATACATTCCCTGAGATCCATAGATGTCCCTAGAATCAGATACCAAGAACATGCAAATGGACCACTAAAAAAAAAAAAAAAAAAAAGAGTTCGTAAATGTTTATTCTACGTTATTTTTTTTTTAATCCACTTTTTCTCTCATTTTCTATATTTTCTCCCATCCCAATTTCGTATCATCGAATTCAACCCTCCCCTGTCACGAATGCTGTTTCTTGCCTCCCACAAGCCGGCTGCAATGTGGACTAAAGGCCTCTGCATGCTACAGCAAATTCAAAGCAACTTCGACACAACATCGACAAAGCAACGGTGTTGCAGACACTCTACCTTTATGCTTCTGCAAAATCAACGCGCAGCCTATGTAACATTGTACCCCGTATGTAGCTAGGTTCCCTAGATAGATGACGCTTCCCTTCTCAACCAACCCATTGATAAAAGCAGAAAAATAAGCATAATTTTTACTTCCGGGCGGGGGGTTTCAAAATAAAAGAGCGAGTCTAAAAGCACCGTAAATACGTTTATTTTTTACAATATCTAACGTTACACGAACCTAAACTAATCTAAAGTTAGTTTAGGTTCGTGTTAACGTTAGATTATGTACAAAATAAACGTATTTCCGGTGCTTTTAGTCGTCGCTCTTTTATTTTGAAATTCCCCGACCGGAAGTATTATAGTGTCTGTTGCTAGCAGCTTAACCTTTGTCAGCCGGTTCTTTGCTTTTTAACGTAACTTCATTCGTTTCCAATGGAGAGGAGAGAAAGACCGGCTCGCTCACATGCAGCTCAAACTACCTATTGGAATAAATTAATTGATTGATGTTTAACTTGTCCCTGTGTGTGTCCAGTCATTTCGACTAGCAAACGTTGTATTTAACGTTAAAGTTACCTCAGGATACCATTGTATTTAGTTGGTTAGCTATGCAGCTAATGTGGATAGCATTTTGTATAGCACCAATGCTAGCTGGCTGGCTACAGGTTTATTTACTAAATTATGGAGGCTTTTTTATCGTCAAGGTAAGAGAGGATTTGTCATGATCAACTGAAGGCGTATGCTATGGAACAATATGTGCTTGGGTTTTCAGAAAAAGGCCAGCTATGTGACGCTAATTATTTAGCATCAACGCTGGCTGGCTACAACAATGGCGGATGGTATTCTCTGCGATACCTATATTATTCTATGACAGCCCCGCCCCCATTCGCTAACCAACCAATCACTGCTACGCAATATCAACGCAACGGTTGTTTAGGTTAGATTTTGGAGACATGTACGCAGATTCCTCGCAACACAGTCTACAAGACCCTAAACAACAACCGCGCTGAAATCGCGCTGATGTTGTGTTGAAGTTGCTTTGAAGTTGCTGTAGCATGTAGAGGCCTTAAGTCATACATAGCACAAGTCCCCTCCGGTACTTGAGGTAACAGCAGTCGCATCTTTTCACCTGCGCAGCTCGATCTCTCAGTGGCGAGGAGTAACGCGTGGGAGGCTCACGCTGCCCCCGACACTAGCTGATTCTACTGCGCAGGCGCACCAACCGACCTGTAGGAGTCGCTGTCCACAACGCCCGATCCCCACCCTCCAGTTTCCCACCCCCTAATACGGCCAATGTGTATTAGTATGAACGACCAGCTAAACTGAAAGCAATGTGGAGCGCTGGGCTCGAACAGGCAAGCCCAGTGTCTCCGTCATTTGTAGCCGCCCGTTTTATTCTACGTTCTTATGGAATGAATGAGATTTAAAAAAAATATTATTTTTATTATAAAAAACAAAAAAAAATCGTTTATTAATTCTGAGTAAATTTTCATAACGCGATAATTTGCTGTGTAATTAATTAATCTAATTAATGCGATAAACTGACAGCCCTAGTATATACACACAGTTATAATGTGGACCCCTACGATATCTATGGTATATACACACATAGTTATAATGTAGACCCCTACTATATCTATGGTATATACACACATAGTTATAATGTGGACCCCTACGATATCTATGGTATATACTAGAGGTGGGCATAGATAATTTTTTTTAATCTAGATTAATCTATCTGCAATCCTGGATTTAATCTAGATTAATCTAGATTAAAATGGCTAAAAAAAAAAAAAAAAAACTGCCGAAGGCATTCAAAATATGTGTGTTCTACCCAAATAATGACCAGAAGTAAGTCCTTACTTTTTCTTTCCTCCTTATGTTTCTCAGGCCAGGTGGCCCATTACACCATGAGCCCATCTCCCGTTTCCAAAATGCATTACAGACTGTTTGAAAAAGCTGTTTTGCTATGATAATTGGTAATGAAATATCAAAATAATGTTCAATAAGATGTACTTGTGTTTAATAAGTTGTTTTATTCAGAAGTTAACACAAATAAATAATATTACCAGTACAGTACAGTATCTAGCACTCTCAGGAGCAAAACAGAAAGAATCATTTCAAACTTGAACTATGTGACATGGCTTGAATCAACTGCTCCAGTGGAGTTGCTCAGTGGCCAATGGTGTCAACTGTGGTTGTACTGGGCAGCTCCCAGGTGTGAATGGAACTGTGTGAATGTGAAGCAGGGCGTTCCTGAAAAAGAGCATCTGTGCTCAGCGAACCTACCCTGGGTAAATAAAGGTAAAAAAAAAAAAAAACGTTAATTTTTTATTTTTATTTTTTTTTAGATTAATGCGTTAATTATATTATCGCGCGATACTAGTATAGCGTTAACGCAGCACGTTAACGGCCCAGCTCTAGTATATACACACATAGTTATAATGTGGACCCTACGATACCTATGGTATATACACACATAGTTATAATGTGGACCCCTACGATACCTATGGTACACAGTTATTATATAGACCTGTTCAGTAGACACATTTTAAATGCTTTATTTGGATCCATCATTTAGATTATACATGCATAATATACACTCCCACCCACTCTCTCATACACTCACTCACACACTCACACTACACTGTTAGTCTACTGTCAAAAGAATCATACATACCATAACAATGATCTAAAGGCCTGTTGTTCGTCGACTCACAGCCATGTGTTGATGTAATGGACTCCTTTTTAGATTCTGTGCAGCGAGATGATATTAATAGCGCCCGGCCCGACCCGCGTCACTCGGGTGACTCGTCACTTACTGGGCTTTGGAACGAGTCCTTCTGGAGGCCGGCGGAGCCGTTTATCCACAGGGCTCTGCGGTGGGGTCATCTTCTGACGGCACGGTGTAGCATAGGGCCGCGTCGTCATGGACACATCAGCCTGTTGTTTAACCCGTTCACTGCCACACTACAGACGGTTAACCCTTTACTATGGTAAAGGGTTAACCGTCTGTAGTGTGGCAGTGAAAGGGTTAACCTGCTGTTGTGTGGCAGTGAAAGGGGTTAACCTGCTGTTGTGTGGCAGTGAAAGGGTTAACACTTTTATAGTGCGTTCAGATACAAAACGAACCTACATTTAGAGGCAGTGCGAAGGCACACAAAGTCAATGGAAAGACATGAACAGATGCAGCTTCGCACTTGAAAATGTTTGAACTTGTCACGTGTAGGTAGACTGCAATATATATATATATATATATATATATATATATATATAAAACTAAAAAGAAGAATACCTTCAAAAGAAGGGACCGCACACTCCTCAGGACTGGTTTTGCTTTTTTATTGCAATAAAAAAGCAAAACCAGTCCTGAGGAGTGTGCGGTCCCTTTTAGTTTTATACATCTCTCTTGCGCTGACCTGCACCTCCAGTCGGGGTCCAACTAGATGTGCACGAGTCTTATTTAGTTTAATATATATATATATATATATATATATTGATTAAGTTACATTTAGAAATGGTCCTATTTGTGTCGCTGTGTCAACAATGCTACTGTTGAGACCAAAGGCACTAGTGTCTAGTTATCAGCTGTCAAACTGACCAGTGAAATGTACATTTTCCACTTTGCATTGTATCTGAATGTACTACTGTCCCGATCACAGAAATTATATTTTGTATAAATGATTTTTGGAGAATTGATTAACCGATCGATTACCTCGTCTCCCCCTCCCCCCCTCTGTGTCGATCAGACCCCAGCGTGTTGGCGGGCTCGTGGGTGGGGCATACGGACGCAGTGTGGGGATTGGCCTACAGCGGCGTCAAGAACCGCCTCCTGTCCTGCTCGGCCGACGGAACCGTGAAGCTCTGGGACCCGCAGGAGAAGAACCCCTGCATCAGCACTTTCAACTCAGACAAAGGTGGGGAACCGGAGAACCTTCTAGATACTTTTAATACACGGCTCAGACAAAGGTGGGGAACCGGAGAACCTTCTAGATACTTTTAATACACGGCTCAGACAAAGGTGGGGAACCGGAGAACGTTCTAGATACTTTTAATACACAGCTCAGACAAAGGTGGGGAACCGGAGAACCTTCTAGATACTTTTAATACACGGCTCAGACAAAGGTGGGGAACCGGAGAACATTCTAGGTACTTTTAATACACGGCTCAGACAAAGGTGGGGAACCGGAGAACGTTCTAGATACTTTTAATACACAGCTCAGACAAAGGTGGGGAACCGGAGAACCTTCTAGATACTTTTAATACACCGCTCAGACAAAGGTGGGGAACCGGAGAACCTTCTAGATACTTTTAATACACCGCTCAGACAAAGGTGGGGAACCGGAGAACCTTCTAGATACTTTTAATACACGGCTCAGACAAAGGTGGGGAACCAGAGAACGTTCTAGATACTTTTAATACACAGCTCAGACAAAGGTGGGGAACCGGAGAACCTTCTAGATACTTTTAATACACAGCTCAGACAAAGGTGGGAGCGGAGAACGTTCTAGATACTTTTAATACACAGCTCGTCACCAACGCAAGAGACTCCGGTCTCGACTCCCCGAGTCAGCGTTGCCTGCGGCTTGGGCCAGTCGTCATACTATCTCAATTGGCAGAGGTAGCGGGTGGAAGGTCGATGGGTGGGGATTGGACGTTGTGGACAGCGACTCCTACAGGTCGGTTGGTGCGCCTGCGCAGTAGAATCAGGAAGCGACGGGGGCGGCGTCCCTCCAGCGTCTATACAAATAGTAGCTCTAGTTCTGCAGACCCCTCTCTGATTGGTTGAGCTCCATTTCTGCAGCCCCTCTGCTGGGAGCTGTCGCGCGGAAATAGGCTGTCTATTGCCATTCTCTTTGACAAACTCTAACCTTAACCAGCTCCTTAACAGCGCCTAAACTTAACCGTTCTAACCTTAACCAACTCCGAAACAATGCCTAACCTTAACCTTAACCATGCCTAACCTTAACCATAGAAAGAATATTGCCATTCTCTTTGACAAACTCTAACCTTAACCAGCTCCTTAACAGCGCCTAAACTTAACCGTTCTAACCTTAACCAACTCCGAAACAATGCCTAACCTTAACCTTAACCTTAACCATGCATAACCTTAACCGGCGAAAGAATACACGTTAAAAAAAAAATCACGTTAAAAAAAAAATATTTGATGGGATTCGAACTCGTCAACAATGGACCGCAAGGACCGCAGGACCGCTGCTCTGCCAGGTGAGCTGAAGCGCTGAATGAAAATCATGGCGGATTCCGCGATAAGCACCTCAAAGCACCGCGATAACCTTACGCGCGAGGGGCTTCGCTCAACCAATCAGAGAGGGGGCTGCAGAAATGGAGCTCAACCAATCAGAGAGGGGGCTGCAGAAATGGAGCTCAACCAATCAGAGAGGGGTCTGCAGAACTAGAGCTACTATTTGTATAGACGCGTCCCTCCAAAGCGCAGACCCCCGACGCTGAGAGATCGCGCTGTACAGGTGAAAAGATGCGACGGCTGCCTCCTCGAGTACCGGAGGGGACACGTGATGTAACAGGGTGTCCGCGGATCCTTAAAAAGTCTTAAAAGGTCTTAAATTTGTTTATCAATTATTAAGGCCTTAGTTTGTCTTAAAATGTCTTAAATCCATTTTCAGAGGTCTTAAAAATGCCATAGAAAGGAAAGATAAAATCCCATGTCATCTTATGTCATTTTATTATGAAATCTGGGGGAAAACTATAACGGGAGATAAAGTTTGACTTTTCATTGTAGAATCACGCAGACCGGAATGGGGCGGAACCAACACAACTCCTTGTGTAATGTGTTGGCCGGGGAACCATTTCAGCAACGGAGTCTAGCTAACGTTAGCAAGGCGAAGCGATAACGCTAACGTTACGTTTAGTTTAGTTTAGCATTTGCACTCGTTAATATGGGAAACTAAGTGCCAATTTAAAGAGAACTGGCTTGACAATCCACTGTTTGCGCGATGGTTGGTCCCAGTCAAAGACCATTACAAGCCCCGCTGCAAAAAAAAAAAAAAAGAGCAGTCGCGTCGCACATGCTGAGCGTTCTGCAAAAACCGCCTGCAAACTACTATTTCGCATTTATTTTCGGCCCCTGCCTCCACACCAGCTGCGCCATCTCAGGTAGGACTATAACATCTGCACCAACAGAAGTCCGGATAACATTCGGCTCCACGCCAAAGCTTGAAGCTGAGGTCTTAACTTGAAAATAATCTATTCACGGATGTAAACAAGGACACGTTTGTGTTTATGTTCGATGAGATCTTCACCCACTATGTATTTTTTCCTCCCACCCACCCCCTCCTAATGACGTACAGTATCCTCCCATGTATGTTAGGATCTATGGGTAACAGTACTGTATATTTGCATATCGTATATGTCACAAATGTAACGGTACAGTACTATATGTCCCTATGCCATAAATGTCATGTATGTTGAGTGTCATAAATGTCACTATGAATTGAAAATGGGGGACCCTGATGTAAACAAGACAAACGTCTTTCTCTGGTCTGCATCCCCTTAACAATTGTGTGTATTGAGCCGTACTGTATTGTACCCATTCTGCAATCTGTTAAACAAAGTATTCATTCAACCAAAACCACAAAAACAAAACAACTGGATGAATGAATGAAAACTTTATTTAACAGATTGCAGAATGGGTACAATACAGTACGGCTCAATACACACAATTGTTAAGGGGATGCAGACCTGAGAAAGACGTGTGTCTTGTTTACATCAGGGTCCCCCATTTTCAATTATAGTGACATGACATTTATGACATACTCAACATACATGACATCATGACATTTATGGCATAGGGACATACATGACATACTATATAGTACTGTAGTGTTACAATTGTGACATATACGATATGCAAATATACAGTACTGTTACCCAGAGATCCTAACAGAAAATATATACATATGATGGGGAGGAGACTGTACATTAGGAGGGGGGGTGGGGGGGGTTTGGACATTTACGGTGCCCAGTTTCTAATTGCAGCCTCCCGTAGGTGCTCTTTAAGAGCGGTTTTGAATGTGGGCAGGGGTAAAGTGGGTTTTAGGAGTGAGGTTAAGCAGTAGTCTGACCAGTTTGTTTTGTGATGTTTGTAATCTTGTTTTTAGGGCCTTTGAGGTGCTTTGGTACCATGAGGTGCAAGCATAGTCGTAGTACCCTTGAATGAGTGCTCCTGTTAGAGTCTTCAGGGTATTACTATTCTTGTTTACCAGAGAGGAGATCCGGCACAAGAATCTTGTTTGTTGGTTGACTTTTTTGATACCCTGGGGAGGGTGGTAATAGTTATGTGTTCTGACAGTGGCTGTTGCACTTGCTGCTTGGCCCCTGGTATATTTTGTTATATTTGCTATTTATGTTTGGTCACCCCTTTGTTGAAATTCATCCAATCCAGTTACTCCTTTAAGTTCAAGATTTTTAAGTTTCCAAGTTATGTTTTAATAAACATCTTTGGACCAATGTGTCCCTAAACTTAAACTAATTGGTGTCATTGCATGATTTTTGTCATTTTGTTATTGTGAAATTGGTATTAAATTGAATTCTGAGTGGCATTAAAAAGTCTTAAAAAGCATTAAATATGACTGGGCTAAACCTGCAGATACCCTGTGTAAGGCTTAAGTCCACATTACAGCCGGCTTGTGGGAGGCATGGCCAAACAGCGTTCGAGACAGGGGAGGGTAGAATTGGACGATACGAAATTGGGATGGGAGAAAAATAGAAATGGGAGAAAAAGTTGATAAAAAAAAATTGATGAGTGCTGTGTGTGTGATTGGTCAGAACATTAATTGCGAGTATTATTTTGTCCGTGATTGGTCAGAACATTAATTGATGAGTATTATCTTGTCCGTGATTGGTCAGAACATTAATTGATGACTATTATCTTGTCTGTGATTGGTCAGAACATTAATCGATGTGTATTATCTTGTCTGTGATTGGTCAGAACATTAATCGATGACTATTATCTTGTCTGTGATTGGTCAGAGCACGGAGTACCGACGTCGGTGGACTTCAACGGCTGTGAGCCGGCACACATGGTGGCGTCCTACAACAGTGGAGACGTGGTGGTGTACGACCTGGAGACGTCACAACCTGCCGTGGTGCTGCAGGGGCAAGGAGAGAGCAGTACGTAGAGATCACATAGACACACATACAGGGGCAAGGAGAGAGCAGTACGTAGAGATCACAGAGACACACATACAGGGGCAAGGAGAGAGCAGTACGTAGAGATCACAGACAGGGGCAAGGAGAGAGCAGTACGTAGAGATCACATAGACACACATACAGGGGCAAGGAGAGAGCAGTACGTAGAGATCACAGAGACACACATACAGGGACAAGGAGAGAGCAGTACGTAGAGATCACAGAGACACACACACAGGGACAAGGAGAGAGCAGTACGTAGAGATCACAGAGACACACATACAGGGGCAAGGAGAGAGCAGTACGTAGAGATCACAGAGACACACATACAGGGACAAGGAGAGAGCAGTACGTAGAGATCACAGAGACACACACACAGGGACAAGGAGAGAGCAGTACGTAGAGATCACAGAGACACACATACAGGGACAAGGAGAGAGCAGTACGTAGAGATCACAGACAGGGGCAAGGAGAGAGCAGTACGTAGAGATCACATAGACACACATACAGGGACAAGGAGAGAGCAGTACGTAGAGATCACAGAGACACACACACAGGGACAAGGAGAGAGCAGTACGTAGAGATCACAGAGACACACACACAGGGGCAAGGAGAGAGCAGTACGTAGAGATCACATAGACACACACACAGGGACAAGGAGAGAGCAGTACGTAGAGATCACAGAGACACACACACAGGGGCAAGGAGAGAGCAGTACGTAGAGATCACAGAGACACACACACAGGGGCAAGGAGAGAGCAGTACGTAGAGATCACATAGACACACACACAGGGACAAGGAGAGAGCAGTACGTAGAGATCACATAGACACACACACAGGGACAAGGAGAGAGCAGTACGTAGAGATCACAGAGACACACACACAGGGGCAAGGAGAGAGCAGTACGTAGAGATCACAGAGACACACGTACAGTCATCACATAGACACACATACAGTCATTACATAGACACACATACAGTCATCACATAGACACACATACATACAGTCATCACATAGACACACATACAGTCATCACATCCACATAGACATTTGTATTTGTACCAAATCTTGTATTAAAATCTTGTTTTATATAAATATAAAACTATAAAAAATAATGATAATAAATCACATTGTTTTATTCAATGTAAAAATACAATAGGCCTCAAAACCAAATATATCTGTGGATCCGCTAGTTTGAATTGCTGTTGTAACGGAGCGTGTGGTCGTTCCAGGAGCCAACCACATCAACAAGGTGGTGAGCCACCCCACGCTGCCCGTCACCATCACCGCGCACCAGGACCGGAACATCAAGTTCTTCGACAATAAATCAGGTACAATATTTTGTATTCAAGTTTGATTTTTTTTATTTGAAACCTTTTATTTATTCTCGAGAAGAGACATTGAGGCTTTACCCTCATTTGCAATGCCATCAAGATTACAAGTTCAAACAAGTGCATATCAAAGGGATACATGTATTTGCATAAATATGACAAAAAACCTATTTATTTTTCCAAATGAAAGAGCGATCAAATTAAAAACTGTTTGTGATCATGTTTTAAATTAAAACAGTTACACACTGAGGTAGGGAGGTTAGTGATCATGTTTTAAATTAAAACAGTTACACACTGAGGTAGGGAGGTTAGTGATCATGTTTTAATTAAAACAGTTACATACTGAGGTAGGGAGGTCTGTGATCATGTTTTAAATTAAAAACAGTTACACACTGAGGTAGGGAGGTTTGTGATCATGTTTTATATTAAAAACAGTTACATACTGAGGTAGGGAGGTTAGTGATCATGTTTTAAATTAAAAACAGTTACACACTGAGGTAGGGAGGTTTGTGATCATGTTTTATATTAAAAACAGTTACATACTGAGGTAGGGAGGTTAGTGATCATGTTTTAAATTAAAAACAGTTACACACTGAGGTAGGGAGGTTTGTGATCATGTTTTAAATTAAAAACAGTTACACACTGAGGTAGGGAGGTTTGTGATCATGTTTTAAATTAAAAACAGTTACACACTGAGGTAGAGAGGTCTGTGATCATGTTTTTAATTTCAAGGAATATTGTTTATTTTAATACGCACAAAACGTTGTCGACCGTCCGGCCTTCATCAGTGTGCAATGAAGAATGGTTGCAACAAACAAGCCTCAACTAGGCTGTGATCGACAACATGACAGGTGGGAACAATCAGTAATGAGCACAGGCTAGGTTGACAGGTAGACTTCTTATCACAGTGACCATGAATGTTAATTGGATCTGCCCCCAGTTATTTATGCTCTCGCATTGTCCTGCGTGGCCAGGTCCACGGACGACAGTTACGGTCTGGACAGCTCTCAGTTTATGAGCCTAGAAAGGGTTCCTATTCACAGAATGGCTTTCTGTCTACAGCCTGCCGGCTGTGGAACTCTCTGCCCAGGGCCATCCAAAACTCCCCCACTATTGCTGTCTTCAAGAGGGGTGTGAAGCGACATCTGCAACAATAGGTTGCAGGGGGTGCTGCTTGGCCACCACTCTTGAAGAACAGGAACCTGACATGCTGTAATGAGGCTCTTTCAGAAAATTGTGTTGTCTATTTTATCTACTTGTTGTATCTATCTTATCTTCTTAACTCTTTCTTTGTGATTTATTGTAGTCTTCTTGGGACCATGTTGGAAACAAGTCGACATGTTATCCTTGTACCCCTTGTTTTTATACTTTTGTATAAATTGTATGTACTAAATAAAAATCAAATCAATGCGTAATGGCTATAGGCCAGGGGTGGCCAACCAGTCAGAGACTAAGAGCCACAAAAAAATTACTGTGGTACCACAAAGAGCCACACCATATACCAGCGTTTCTCAACCTTTTTTTTCAGTCACGGCACCCTTCATGTGTTTATAGGTCTCACCCTCTGGCCTCTGAAGTTGCTAATGTCTTTTTTATTTGGGCCTCACAGGGTTAAAAGTACCCTGTGAGACCCACGGTTGCAAAATTACAAAATCACTTTTAGCCATTTAAAAAAAATAATGTTTATTTAAAAAATGTTAAAGGGGAACTATTTTACTATTTCTTTCACTATTTGGGCACTTTTACACAATTCCTGTGAGTCTATGGAACACCTAGGTTTTTTTTTTTTTTTAAATGCATTGTTTTGTATTTCTAATCAAGTACTAAAAACCGCATTTTTCTACCTCAAGATCTTAAGCCGTTTTGAGGCTGGGCTCCAACCACTGTGTGGCCTGGTGCCAACTGCCACATCAACTGCCACATTATTATGCAGCTGAGAAATCTCTGACATCACAGATATGCACATTTTCAGATGACTCAGTTCACTGAGGGTGAATATTGTGAGAGGAGAATTGGAAGAATGCGCCAACATGAGAATTAGAGACATAGATCCTATTAATATAAGTCCACATAGCTAAGAAACAATGGTAAACACTGAAAAAAGCCATTTATAAGATAGTTCCCCTTTAAGCACATGTATAGTCAATTGGTCCTGTTGTTCAGCCTCACAATGCTATTTGATAGTAAATGTGTTTATATGTCCCACCCTCTGGCCTCTGAAGTTGCTAATTTCTTTTTAATTTGGGCCTCACAGGGTTAACCTCTTAAGCCCGAGATATACAGTAAAAGTGTATATTTTCAGCATTATGTTTGTTTACCAATTATTTTAACTGTTATTAGTGAAATATAAGATTATAGAAATCTCAGGGCATTGAGTCGGAAACCGGCGCATATTGACAGGAGGAAGTGGCACAGCCAAAAGTGAGTGTAGTCTTTTGAAGGAAGAGACTCAGGGCTTTCAAATTTCGAAAAACTACCCTACCCAGCTCACACCAGCCCCTGTCAATCATCTGACTTCTGGATTTACTTTTTAATTTCTCTTATTTTTTGGGATTATCTCCCACAAACCTGAACGTTATTGCCATAAAACAGAACGCAGTTAGTTTCTCTACCTTTCTGTGAACGTCTTGCAAAAAACGGTGTTGCAATATGATGAAAAATGGTGGAGAAATTTACATTATAAAAAAGATGGCAGAATTCAGTACTGTATCTACAAAACCTTCTGTTTAATCATCTTCCCTTTATTCATTTGCTTAGATTTTTCAGGTCTGGTCAATTTTAGCATGGTGTTATTTACAGTCAAAGATAATTTTTTTTTAAATAGAATTGATATTCTCCTTTGGTTCATTACAATTTACTCAAGCCTAGTAACAGACACACTATTTCTGACACTGATCCATATATCCCTAGATTCAGATACCAAGAACATGCAAATGGACCATTTAAAAAAAAAATGTAAATGTTTATTCTACGTCCTTATGGAATGAGTGACATAAAAAAAAAAAAAAAAAAAAAAAACGGTAATTTTTTTTTTTTTTTTTACTTTTTTTTTATGGATGGAAGAGCCGCACATTGACGGGCAAAGAGCCGCATGCGGCTCGCGAGCCGCGGGTTGGCCACCCCTGCTATAGGCTATGATGTAGAAACGATGCCATCCTGGATAGATACATATATTATGCAACATATTACAATACAACATTTAAAAGTCTGTATGGAAATCAGCTGTAGCACACTGGGAGTATCAGGTTGTTTAGATAAATCAGTGCACTAGTCATTGAGTGTTTATACAGTAGACGGGTTTTAAATTAAAACAGTTACATACTGGCGGCTGGGTAGCACAGTGGACTAAGCACTCGCCTATCACCGCAGACACTCTTGGATCGAATCCAGCTGTCAGCGGTACCTCCGGATTGGTCAGTCGTCCCTACGAACACAATTGGCAGTGTTAGCGGGTGGGAAGCCGGTGGGGTATGTGTCCTGGTCGTTGTAAACAGCGACTCCTACTGGTCGGTCAGGGCGCCTGTTCAGCAGGGAGGGGATCTGGGGGAAATAGCGTGAACCTCCGCACGCGTTACGTTCTCCCAGTGAAACTCAGTGATCATGTTCTTAAATTGTCCACAGTGGGGTTTTGATTCTCTCTCTCTCTGTCTCTGTCTCTCTAGGGAAAGTGATCCATGCTATGGTAGCTCATCTTGATGCAGTAACCAGTCTGGCTGTAGATCCTAATGGAATCTATCTGATGTCTGGCAGTAAGTACCGCTGTTTAACATCTTAACCTCTTAACAGGCACCCAGAAAAGTGCATGCTTTTTTTTGCAACGCTTAGCTTTATACTTATAGCACATGCACGACCCTGGTCTCTTTTGAAAGAACATTCTGAAGTTACTAATGCAAAAAAGGAAAATCACTTTTAGTGCTAATGAAATAGAGTAGCATAGGTCTGAACTTGAGTTGAACTTGTGTACTAAAATTCTTCTGTAGTGGTTGCAATATCCTATATGTTCCTGAATCAACGTGCACCGGATTCAACACCAGAAACACACGTTCTTATAGAACTGACAGAGACTCTACTCACGCATAACTACTTCATGTTCCAAGATGAGAACTTGATGAGAACAAACCAAAGGCGTGAGTATGGGAAGCAAAGTCAGCCCGTCCATAGCCAATATTTATATGGGTCTTGTTACAGAAATTCTCTGTTGAGAAGTGATTCATTTCATCCTACTTTGCTAAAAAAAACAGTTTACCTATCAGCCAGTTCTACAGGATCCGTAGAATCTGTAGTACAGATGAATGTTTTCAGGAACAGACCGATACTTTAAAAACCAGAGGGTACACACAGGACATTGTAGAAAAAGCAGCTTTGAAAGTAGGTCATAAAACCCAAGAAGATTGCTTACAATCTACAAGAAACGAAACGACCTCTGACTGTACAACCTATACAGTGTGTTACACAATACTCGCCTCTAGGCAACCTTTTTAAACAAACTATTAAAAAACATTGGCATCTTCTCAGTTCTGATCCAACATTGGATAAATCTTTTCAGATCCCCCCTAGATTAGTCTACAGGAGAGCACATAACATCAGAGACATTGTGGTCAAATCAGACCTGCCTCCTAAGAAACACACTATTTTTTAGATGAGCTGCCAGATGGAAACAGACGTTGTGGTCCGTGTGCTCAATGTCACTTTACAGAAAAATGCACTGTTTTCTATCACCCAACAACTGGGAAAGAGATAAAAATAAGAGGCAAAATAACATGTACAACTACCAATGTAATCTATATGCTTAAGTGCCCATGTGGTAAGGCATGTCGGTAAGACAACACGTGCTTTAAAAACACGTATTGCTGAACACAGGAGTACGATACGGAATGGGGATGAAAAAAGCCCAGTAGCTTTACATTTTAAAAAGGCACACCACAATGTCTCATCACTAAGATACCTTGGAATAGAGAGAGGGCATCTTCCAAGACGAGGGGGAGATATAGATAATCTCCTACTGAGGAGAGAAGTATGGTGGATCCATTATCTTAAAACGATGGCACCAACAGGACTCAATGAGGACTTTGACATTAGACCTTATTTATAAATTTAACTTATAGAGGGAGACAGTCGATAGACTTTGTTTTTTGTTTTTTCGTTTTTGTTTTCAGTGGCTAGGACTTACACACTGCTGCCTGTTGCCTATCTGTAAAGTATGTCTTAATACTGTGTTTAGTATAGATATTTCTCATAAAAAATCCCCTAAAAAAAAAAGTCTAATGAAAAGATAAATAGTTACTTAATCATGTATAAAATGTATCAATCATGCAAGCCTTGGGACCGCCCCTGATCACCAGGTGGGGCTGATATTCAATCTATTTCACTTCCTGTATAAAAAAGATGTCATTGTTGTGTTGTATGCATGCTTGAGGAAGACCGGTAAGGTCGAAACGTCGCATCTACTGCCTTTTTTGTCTATTAAAACACCTTGGAACTACAAGTGAGTTGCGAGCCCCGCTTTGTTCTTGTGGTTGCAATATCCTCCAAAAATATATATAAAAAAAATAGGTATAAGCTGGAAAACACAGCGGATCCATAGCCTGAAGTCTTGTGTAGTATAGGTCCAAATTTTTATTGAAATCCGTTCAGAAATGGGTCTTTGAGAGAGATCCGGGTAAACCGTGCGCCAAAAAGAAATCTCTCCAGAATTCCATTTCCTCGTCCATGGCCATTAATTCGAAATGTGATTCACTTCTGGTTTTCGCTCGTCAACTTTCACCTAGATCCCGTATTCCCACCCCCCTATCTCGTGTTAACTATGGAACGCACCATCAGGGAAACACGGGGTCGAGCTCATTCTCCTGACTCTCCCCTCAGGTCACGACTGCTCCCTGAGGCTGTGGAACCTGGACAGCAAGACGTGCGTGCAGGAGATCACCGCCCACCGCAAGAAGAGCGAGGAGGCCATCTACCACGTGGCCTTCCACCCCTCCAAGGCCTTCATCGCCTCCGCCGGAGCCGACGCCCTCGCCAGGGTCTATGTCTAGACGACGGACGGAGAGAGAGAGAGGGGGAGAGAGAGGAGAGAAACGAACGAGGCTAAAGACTCTATACACAAACGCATCAACACACACTGATCAAAGATCGTCCGCCTGGCATCCCTGTCTGACGGAAGAGAGAGAGAGAGAGATAACGGCTATGGTCCACACACACACACACACACACACACACTGCCCCACGGCCTACAGAGAATGAGAAGGGACAAAATAGAGAGGGAGGGAGAGAGAGAGAGAAGGCTACTATAGATACAGACAAACGTAGAGAATATCATCTGTTCCCGAGGAAAGGCTGAACTCTATACACACGGAGAGTCTGCGGTCATGTCTCCTCTACATGAGCGGAACATGCTAGAGTCTCCACACGTACATACATGACCGAACACGGAGGAGGTCACGCATTTAAAGAGAGAGGGAGGGAGAGGGAGGGAGAGAGAGAAAAGGCTAAACACAGATACAGTGATGGTGTGGCATCATCTTCTCTACACCGGACTAAAAGAGGAAGTTATTCTCATGAGAGGTGGCGTCCTTGAGCCGAGGACGGGAGGACCTCTGCCAGAAGAACCGCACACACCTACACACACACACACACACGCATAAACACCCCTATCCGGAGACGGGAGACGGGAGAGGGGAGAGGCAGGCCCAGGTGGAGAGGCCCAGGCAGAGACTCTGGAGGAAGCTTCTCTGTGACTAAAGAGCGGTTTTGTTTGGTGTAGCTGTTGTGTAGAACAGGCCTCTGTAGTCGGTTTCAGACCCGTTAGGAACGTCCCGGCTGCAGCGTCTCCCACATTGAAGCTGCCGCCGCCTCCTCTCCTCCTCTCCTCCTCTCCTCTCCCTGCTCCTCCTCTCCTCTCCTCCTCTCCTCTCCTTCTCTCCTCCTCTCTCCTCCTCTCCTCCTCCTCCTCCTCTCCTCCTCTCCTCCTCTCCTCTCCTCCTCTCTCCTCCTCTCTCCTCCTCTCTCCTCTCCTCCTCTCCTCCTCTCTCCTCCTCTCCTCTCCTCTCTCCTCTCTCCTCTGCTCCTCCTCTCCTCTCCTTCTCTCCTCCTCTCTCCTCCTCTCTCCTCTCCTCCTCCTCCTCTCCTCTCCCTGCTCCTCCTCTCCTCTCCTCCTGTCCCCTCTCCTCTTCTCACCCAGCACTCTACTCTTCACTCCTTTTCACTCCTCCCCTCTCCTCTCCTCCTCTCCTCTCCTCTCTCCTCTCCTCCTCCTCTCCTCTCCTCTCCTCTCCTCTCCTCTCCTCTCCTCTCCTCCTCCTCTCCTCTCTTCCTCTCTCCTCTCCCTGCTCCTCCTCTCCTCCTCCTCTCCTCTCCCTGCTCCTCTGCTCCTCCTCTCCTCCTCTCTCCTCTGCTCCTCCTCTCCTCTCTTCCTCTCTCCTCTCCCTGCTCTCCCTGCTCCTCCTCTCCTCTCCTCCTGTCCCCTCTCCTCTTCTCACCCAGCACTCTACTCTTCACTCCTTTTCACTCCTCCCCTCTCCTCTCCTCTCCTCCTCTCCTCTCTCCTCTGCTCCTCCTCTCCTCCTCTCCTCCACCCTCCTCCTCTCCTCTCCTCTCCTCCCCTCTCCTCTCCTCTCCTCCTCTCCTCTCTCCTCTGCTCCTCCTCTCCTCCTCTCCTCCACCCTCCTCCTCCTCTCCTCTCCTCTCCTCTCCTCTCCTCTCCTCTCCTCTCCTCTCTCCTCTCCTCTCCTCTCCTCTCCTCCTCTCCTCTCCTCCTCCTCCTCCTCCTCCTCTCCTCCTCCTCCTCCTCCTCCTCTCCTCTCCTCTCCTCTCCTCTCCTCCTCTCCTCTCCTCTCCTCTCCTCTCCTCTCCTCTCTCCTCTCCTCTCCTCTCCTCTTCTCCTCCTCCTCCTCCTCTCTCCTCCTCCTCTCCTCCTCCTCCTCTCCTCTCCTCTCCTCTCCTCTCCTCTCTCCTCTCCTCTCCTCTCCTCTTCTCCTCCTCCTCCTCCTCTCTCCTCCTCCTCTCCTCCTCCTCTCTCCTCCTCCTCTCCTCTCCTCTCCTCTCCTCTGCTGACCTGATACCTGCCTCGTGGGGGACAGCAGTGAGTTTCCTCCTCAAGTGCAGCTCTCGTCAGCTGTGGTCCCGGTGGTCAGACGTGGTTCCGGTCAGCCGTGGTCCCGGTCAGCTGTTTGTCCCGGTCAGCTGTTGTCCCGGTCAGCTGTTGTCCCGGTCAGCTGTTGTCCCGGTCAGCTGTTTGTCCCGGTCAGCTGTTTGTCCCGGTCAGCCGTGGTCCCGGTCAGCTGTTTGTCCCGGTCAGCTGTTTGTCCCGGTCAGCCGTGGTCCCGGTCAGCTGTTTGTCCCGGTCAGCTGTTGTCCCGGTCAGCTGTTTGTCCCGGTCAGCTGTTTGTCCCGGTCAGCCGTGGTCCCGGTCAGCTGTTTGTCCCGGTCAGCTGTTGTCCCGGTCAGCTGTTTGTCCCGGTCAGCTGTTTGTCCCGGTCAGCCGTGGTCCCGGTCAGCTGTTTGTCCCGGTCAGCTGTTTGTCCCGGTCAGCCGTGGTATAGTAGGTCCAGAGAGCTTTATGTTTGTGGGACTATTCTGATCGGAGCGATTTGTGTAGAACTGTTGTTGTGTGTCCCGCCCTCTCCGCTCAGTGATTTGACACGTTGGTGTTCTTTTTTTTTTTTTTACAAAGTCCATCAATCCCTGCACTCCACTTTGGAGCATAATGCCCACCGGGCGAGTCAGTAGCTGAAGTGCTCAGCAGTCCAGGAGGAGGCGTAGAAGCAGAAGATGGGACGCTCGTTTTAAAGTGTGATTTGTCTCCCTCCTGTGGTTAAAGGGGGGGACGCTGACCACACGGTAGCCTCCGGTTGAGCCACTCGTGACATCACGGTCACTCTCTCCTCAGATCACAATCTTCCTAGTTCCTTGTTTGTCATTGGACAAGGTAGACATAGTTGTGATTGGAGGACCGGATCATGTGACCCCCCCCCCCCCCACCTCACAGCCCCTGGCGGGCCAATAAGGACCCCTTCATCAGTTGAAGTCCCGCCCATAACGCCGCAACCATCATGTAGTGTGTGGAGAGAGAAAAAAATGAATTACGAGTCAATCGGCTTCATACATTTAGCGTTAGCTATATATTGACATTGTTTGTGTAAAATAAATATAGTTTTTATAATCCTTTTTATATAAATGAAAAGTCTGTCACAACAGCACTGAGAATTACGTTTTTAAATAGAAGGGAGTTGGTTACTCCCATCCTGCCATCCATCCATCCATCCGTCACGACTCTTCGTGGCGCCGCCCACCCAGCCATCTTCTTCCTGTCACCTGATGATGCGCTGCGTCTCCCATTGGCTAAAACTGGCCTCCTCTTCCTGTCTGCCTTGGCCTGATCTCTCCCAGCTGGTGTTCTTCCTGCCCGTGGGCAGAAGCTGGACCGGCTTCCTGAACAACAGTGCGACTCGTGTAGAAAAGTGCCGTTAATTAATTCAGAGCAATTCTAACCCTGTGTTGTTAGGAGAATTCGTCTTTTAAGTAAAGTAGACATTTATCTTTGTTGCCGATGAAAGACTTCCAGAAATGTTGTTTTTTGGGGGATATTCGGGGAATGGACCTGCATCCATGTAGATAAAGTCGGGGGCATAAACGACACGACTTACGCTTGTCTCGAAAAACACTTGTTCATGGTGTCCATAGATGGTCTTTATATCTTAGCCTCTCTACGGTGTGAACAGTGACATATTGTAATACGATATGAACGGACCCAAATGTAGTATTTTACCGTCTCGCGCCAAAAACCCGATCTGGTGAAAACGCACTGCTATTACGCGGGATCCCAGACCCTAAGTCCCTATACGCGGTTAAAGAAGAAACTCTTGCCCAGAGGAGAGAGTGAGGCCGTGAGGAGATGTACTACTGTAGATTGGTGAAGCCTAGGACGCTAGCTAGCTGGCCCATAGCCGTGACTGTGTTGACGTGCTAGCTAGCTGGCCCATAGCCATGACTGTTAACATGCTAGCTAGTTAGCCCATAGCTGTGACTCTGTGTTGACATGCTAGCTAGTTAGCCCATAGCTGTGACTCTGTGTTGACATGCTAGCTAGTTAGCCCATAGCTGTGACTCTGTGTTGACATGCTAGCTAGTTAGCCCATAGCTGTGACTCTGTGTTGACATGCTAGCTAGTTAGCCCATAGCTGTGACTCTGTTGACATGCTAGCTAGTTAGCCCATAGCTATGACTGTTGACATACTAGCTAGCTGGCCCATAGCTATGACTGTTGACATACATGCTAGCTGGCCCATAGCTATGACTGTTGACATACATGCTAGCTGGCCCATAGCTATGACTGTTGACATACTAGCTAGCTGGCCCATAACTATGACTCTTTGTTGACATGCTAGCTACTTGGCCCATAGCTGTGACTCTTGTCTTGTTGTATCAAGTTGAGATTATAGAACAATACCAACCAAACACGGGCCACGTCCCAAACATAAACCACAACACCCTATCCCCTACACCCTTGTCCCTTGTATCGTGCTCCCTCCATGCTTGTGGTGGTCTTGGGAGACGTTGATATTGGTAAGGTGGTAGCTGATCAACTTTTGCTTTGGTTAGTAGTTTTACCTCTGTCTCTTGATACTTGGTTCCTCAAAGCGTTTCCACAAGTCAGCCTGGGGCGTGTTGCAGTGCTGGGCGCCATCAGAACCAACGTTCCCCAACAGATATATGTGCCACTCTTGTTCCCTCCATAAAAGACAAAATGTCTGATTTTTGACTCACGAATGGCACAGATCTAAGTCTTCAAATGGCTTCCTAAACAGTTGGACAATATTCATATCCGACATATTTAGAGCTCAAATCACGAGTCAAGAAGTAAAAAAAAATCTAAATGATCTGCACCCAAATCCCGGGATGCAGTCGGATCTGGGTCACATAGTATTTGCAAATAATTCCCAGCCTTTGATCGAACCTGCCTAGTGGGTTTTCCACGTCGCATAATGCAGTTTAAAAACCCACCCGACGCCAAACACGAGGGCCTGGAAAAAATATAGAAAAATAATTATATTGAATCATTTAATTTGAATCAAATCGAATTGATTCTTAAAATCCCAAGATGGATCTTGTGATCTATGTTTTCTTTCAGTGGACGTGTGAAGAGTTTTCACTGAGCGTTATTCCCAGCACGCTTCCCCTCCTGCGGACGCATCTAGTTTGAGTTCCTGCGACATTCACAGATACCGCCGCCATGCCCCCCCCCCCCCCCCCAAACCAGCGCCATCGAGCCCAATCGAATCAGGACCTCGTGAATCAAAATCGGATTGGGCCATCTGGTCCGATACCCGGGCCCTACCGAGGACATCGTCCCCGATGTGATAGATGAGCCATCTGGTCCTCCTCCTCCCCGCAGAATAAAATCGGCACTGAGAATTACTTGTGAATACTATTTGAAGTCTGGACACCTGTGTAGTGTGCTGTTAAAGGGTGTAGTAGACGGTTTGGACCGCGTCCACACGTCGCCAGTGCTCCATCCGCCCTCTGCTCTCTAGTGAAGTCAGTCGCAGCCTCCTATCACTGTGTGATATTTTTGTACACTTTTACTGTATTTGACTTTTATTTATCACCGGTTTGACATCTTGATAAAACGACTGAGAATAACGCTATTTATTTCACCTTCTATTTTAGTCTTATCAGTTTAAAAGAAAGAGAAAATAACCGTTTTTTGGCCCGCGGAGACATGTGTAAAGCGCAGGCCTCTTCCCTAAGCCAATTGGAAATCGGTTGAAACTGTCGGAAAAACGTTTTCAAACGCAATCTCTGGATTTACGAAGGCACAGAAAGATCCGACTTTTACCCGTTTTGTCATCCAGACGGCCTCATCTTTTCACGGAAGAAACCGCTTGGAAACCGGTTTCCCCTGTTCAGACGGCTACACGAACACCACGGGTGGATTTGAAGAAACAGGATTACCAGCTCCAGTGCGAGAGCGGAGATACCGAAGAGTTCCTCAGAATGAACCGGTGACCTCGTGACCGCCGTGAGAAACCTGAACGATTGGGAGATATATTGATATTATCTGGGATACTGAGGCATGGACACAACTATTCCCATTTCCTGTTAGGTTTTCGTGGTCTGTGCAAGTTCCGTTTTAATGGATATACTCCAATTATATGGGGGATATGAAAAATACATGTGAGCACTATCTGGCATACGTTAACTGAGATGTTGGCTGGTGTCCTGGAGGATAAAAGTGAAGTCACTCACTTTAAATCATTTCTCAAACTAAACTTGGGGATGTCGTGGAGATCTTGCATCCCTGCCAGCCAGTGATCTCTATGAACAAGTTATTTCCATAATAATAGTCTAATCTTCAGAGTTTTCTAGCGACGTGAGATGTCCCGTCTCTTGGCCCCATATCACTGTCCTCCTGTAGGTAACTGTCTGACTGTGTTCCTTGGTAAATCCAGCGTTCTGCTGGTAAATCCAGCGTTCTGTCCGATCTGAGGTCTGTGTTCTGGTCACTGCTTTGAAGCATGGGAGGTTTTAACTTTTTGTTTGTTTTTATTCCACTTTTTTATTTTCTAAGTTAAGGGATTTGTAAAGCAAACTGCGAAAGATCAATAATCAACGACTCTGAAAAAATGATCTTTTTTGGTTTTTGTTTATACATTTCCCTTGTTTTATCCTGTAAAACATATTTTTCGAACATGCTACAACTTATCGTGTAACTAAAGACCTTGTTTTTGTTTGTGTAATGCATGAGTAATACAATACAAGTATTTTTTCTAGTCTTCCAAAAAAAGGAAAAAAAAAAGTTCTGATCAGTTTGCGAGTTTTGATGAGTTTTGTAAGGTTTTCTTGATTTACAAACTATGAATCAGCAGATTTTAAAGATTGTACCACATAGCAAAATACAACTGTTGAAAAGTAATGTATATAAAATGTCTATAATAAATATTAAATGGTGTAACTGTAGAGAAGGCCTGTCGTGTTTGTGAGTTCTGTCTGATTCTAACGCGGTTCACTTTTTACTATTTAGGGTAATACGAACACTTTTTACTATTTAGGGGATCACTTTACTATTTAGGGCAGGGGTAGGCAACCCTAGGCATGCGTGCCCACATAGGCACGCGGGGGCATTTTCATTGGCACAGGGGGCAGCATAATTTTTTTTTAAATTATATATATATATATATATATTTTTTTTACTTCGCTTTGAAATATTATAGTGAAATATTTTGCACTGTTGTCGCATTTATCTTGTTGAAATCCTCCCACAGGTTCTTTTTTGTAAGTCGACTGTTTTGCACACCCCTATGACAGCTATACAGCTGTTCCCATGGTGCTCAGCTGTCAGCAGTCAGCTGGCCTCCCGCGCCTGCGCGCAGTTCCCAGGTAATCACACAGTGCTGCGGTTGCATTCTGTATGTGCCGTCTTTCATGATGGCAACCCCCGCTAAGAAAGTTAAAGCAAAGGAAATTCGGGCATTCCAGCCCTCGTGGACAGACGACTACGGGTTTATGTGTCAGAAGGACCGTGCTGCGTGCACTTTATGTTTAGAAAATGTAGTTTGCAGAACGTCAGGTGTGAAACGCCATTTTGAGACGAAGCATCAAAAAAGTTAAGGCAGAATCGATTAAACGTGCCGTGGCCAGGTATGGAAAGCAAGCCAGCACCCTCAAAGTGTTCACGACTGCTAAAAACCATGCAACTGAAGCAAGCTATCGCATTGCTCATTGCATTGCGAAATGTGGAAAGCCATTCACTGATGGCGAGTAAATCAAGGAGCCTTTTCTCTGTAGCTCAGATGTTTTGTTTGAAGGCTTGCCAAACAAAGAGACAATCAAATCAAGGATAAAAGATATCCCCATGTCAGCTCGAAGTGTCGAGCGACGCATCAACGAAATGTCAGAAAATATCAGAACAGCAAACAGCTGCATTAAAAGATGCTCCGGTGTGCAGCTTAAAGGGACCAACTACAGCCCCCAGATAACGGAGCTCAGTAAAGCAAAACTGTTTGTCTGCATTGCACCCCCGCCCCAACTCAGATTTAGGGTTGATACAACCATCATAATAATATTGTTAATAACAATAATGATGTAATAATGTAAAAATTATCAAAAAATTACTGATTATGAGAAAAAAATATTACGATGCATGGAATATTGTTGATATGGCACAGGCACACTAGTTACAACTATAAAAAGGTTGCTGACTCCTGATTTAGGGGAACACTTTACTATTTTGTTATTTTATAGAAAAGTCACACGTTTTCACAAATGTGCCTATGATATAGATGAGCCCTTATTATAATAATAATAAAAAATTAAATGTACCATTTCACTGCCACACTACAGGCGGTTAACACTTTCACTACCACACTACAGACGGTTAGGTTAACCTTCTGTAGTGTGGTAGTGAAAGGGTTAACGAGATCATTGCACCTGTAGACTAGATGAGCCTCTTCGTCACACCCCAGCCTGATGCGGAATAATGAACTACCTGTCTATTTCATTTCACCTTATCTTATGGTGAGTTAACCCTTTCACTACCAAAGGGGTAACCCTTTCACTGCGACAATCATCATCGGGTGGCTTCTTCGTTCCGAAGGTTGCCTGTCACTCTCCAACCCATTCTGCCCCCACTTCTTCTCTCCAACTCTGTGACTCCGCCTCTCACTCGGCTCCAATCACAGACGTCGTCTACCCAGCCTCTTCTTGGTCTTCCACTTCCTCTCTTTCCATCCACCTTCCCCATCACCACCTTCTTGAACAGCTCCCCGCTGGATCCTCTCAGAACGTGCCGCCCGCACAACTCCATCTTTCTCTTTTTCAGCCTCTCCAGCAGCTGTCCTCCTTGCATACCCGCTCTTCTCAGTACCTCCTCATTCTTGATCTCATCCTTCCATGTTATCTTCAGCATCTTACGGTAGGTTAACCCTTTCACTGCCACATGGCAAATGGTTAACCCTTTCACTACCACACTACAGAATGTTAACCCTTTCACTACCAGTGTTAGTGAAAGGGTTAAAAGGGCCACTGTACAGATTTTCAACCTTCATCCTCTAGTTCTGTTGCGAGGTCATGTGATGATACGTACCAAATGACCGTAACCCTTTGTGTCCCAAATGTACGTAATATTAGATGCCTGATCTCGAGCAGAATCTGTGTCCCCTTTCGGTCTGCAGTGTCTTACTCTTGTTTTATTATTATTATTATTATTATTATTATTATTATTATTATTATTATTATTATTATTATTATTATTATTATTATTATTATTATTATTGTTATTGGCTTTTTTACCGATATTGTCCAACTCCTAATTTCCGATACCGATATCAACCGATACCGATATATGCAGGGTTTCGCCCCCAAAAAACAGAATAATTTCAGGTAATTAACATTACATATCTCTTGTCGTGGAATTAACACAACATTATGCATACTTTGACAATAAATTAAATAATAATTTGTTCTTACTTGCTTGCCTGGGTAAATAAAGGTTAAATAAATGTAAAAAAATATATATATATATCTTTTTTGGAAAACCGATACCGATATTTTCCCATATCACATTTTTATGCCAATATTGGCCGATAATATCGGTAGGCCGATAATATCGGACATCCCACTATTCTCTTCTTTACAGCGGAGATGAACAGGAAGAGGACATATGAAATGTGACGGGCTGTGCTGGATTTGAACCCCAGACGTTATGAACCTTAGCCCACTGAGCCACCAATACAGTTGTCTTGCATGTACTGTATAAACAGACCTGTATAGAAACATGAATAAACACATTATCTTTGGTCATCAGCGGTGAGACCACAAGGTCATCATCACACTCTGATCTGACAGTTATTCATATATATATATACACATTACACACGCATACATACATTATATTTATATTATTCATATTATATGAATGGATAGTTGTATTTACATAATACACTGTCAGTATGGTGATTTGACCAGGGACCTTTCAGGAAGGAGGTTGTTTACCCAGAAGGCCATGGGTTGTTTACCCAGAAGGCCATGGGTTGTTTACCCAGAAGGCCATGGGTTGTTTACCCAGAAGGCTAACAAAGCAGCTCAAGTTAATCAGATCCATTCTCTTGATGATATTTGCTACCCTGACAAAACGGTATCATGGTAGTATGATGGTATGGTACCATTAATATGGTATATAAATAATTTACCATGGTATTACTATGATAATCATTAATAATTGACCATGGTATTACTATGGTACTAACCATTCATAATTTACCATGGTATTACTATGGTGCTGGTCATTAATAATTTACCATGGTATTACTATAACTAATAATAATTGACTATGGTATTACTATGGTACTAGAGAAGGTAACCACTGCGCTCAGATAGGTGCGTTAGTCCAAAAATAGTAAGTCACAAGTAGAAAAAGGAATATCGTTTTATTTTAATACGCACAAAACGTTTTAGACCGTCCGGCCTTCATCAGTGTGCAATGAAGAATGGTTGTAACAAACGAGCCTCAACTAGGCTGTGATCGGCGGCCGGGTATGCACAGCGGACTAAACGTCTGTCTACCACCGCAGAGACACCGGTATCGAATCCAGCTGTCAGCGGTACCTCCGGCTTGGCCGGCCGTCATACTGGCACAACTGGCAGTGTCAGCGGAAGGGAAGCCGGTGGGGTGGTAATCTGGTCGTTGTAAACAGCGACTCCTACAGGTCGGTCAGGGCGCCTGCACAGCGAGGGAGGGAGATGGTGAGGGTAGTGTGACCTCCCACGCGTTACACCTCACCCAATGAGAGTCCGCGCTGTCGGGTGAAAAGATGCTGCTGGCTGTCTCCTATGTATCGGAGGAAGCATGTGATAGACTTCAGGGCTCCTTAGACCGACCAGTGGGGGGCACATGCGCGCAACGACCAGGAAGGGGAGGGGGGAATTGGCATAACGACTAAATTGGGATGGGAGGAAAATATAGAAAAACAGGAGGAGAAAAAAGTGGATACAAAAAAAAAACTAGGATGTGATCGACAACATAACAGGTGGATCCAATCAGTGATTAGCACAGGCTAGGCTGACAGGTAGACTTCTCATCACAGTGACCATGAATGCGTAATGGCTAATATAGGATATGATGTAGAAACGATGCCATCCTGGATAGATACATATATTATGCAACAATAATATACACATATTACAATACAACATTTAAAAGTCTGTATGGAAATCAGCTGTAGCACACTGGGAGTATCAGGTTGTTTAGACGGTTCATAAATCAGTGCACTAGTCATTGAGTGTTTATACAGTAGACGGGTTAGTGTTTATACAGTAGACGGGTTAGTGTTTATACAGTAGACAGGTTAGTGTTTATACAGTAGACGGGTTAGTGTTTATACAGTAGACGGGTTAGTGTTTATACAGTAGACAGGTTAGTGTTTATACAGTAGACGGGTTAGTGTTTATACAGTAGACGGGTTAGTGTTTATACAGTAGACAGGTTAGTGTTTATACAGTAGACGGGTTAGTGTTTATACAGTAGACAGGTTAGTGTTTATACAGTAGACAGGTTAGTGTTTATACAGTAGACAGGTTAGTGTTTATACAGTAGACAGGTTAGTGTTTATACAGTAGACAGGTTAGTGTTTATACAGTAGACAGGTTAGTGTTTATACAGTAGACAGGTTAGTGTTTATACAGTAGACGGGTTAGTGTTTATACAGTAGACGGGTTAGTGTTTATACAGTAGACGGGTTAGTGTTTATACAGTAGATGGGTTAGTGTTTATACAGTAGACGGGTTAGTGTTTATACAGTAGACGGGTTAGTGTTTATACAGTAGACGGGTTAGTGTTTATACAGTAGACGGGTTAGTGTTTATACAGTAGACGGGTTAGTGTTTATACAGTAGACGGGTTAGTGTTTATACAGTAGACGGGTTAGTGTTTATACAGTAGACAGGTTAGTGTTTATACAGTAGACAGGTTAGTGTTTATACAGTAGACAGGTTAGTAGGCTAAGACTCCACCTACAGGAATGGAGCCAAATTAAACTCTTCGTTCATACCAGATGGAAACATACTGAGTACTGACCATTCATAATTTACTATGATACTGACCATTCATAATTTACTATGATACTGACCATTCATAATTTACTATGATACTGACCATTCATAATTTACTATACTGACCATTCATAATTTACTATGATACTGACCATTCATAATTTACTATGATACTGACCATTCATATTTACCATGGTACTACTATGATAACCATTAATAATTTACCATGATGGTACTACTATGGTACTGACCATTCATAATTGACCATGATATTATTACTATGATAACCATTCATAATTTACTATGGCACTACTATGGTACTGACCATTAATAATTTACCATGGCACTACTATGGTACTGACCATTAATAATTTACCATGGCACTACTATGGTACTGACCATTAATAATTTACCATGGCACTACTATGGTACTGACCATTAATAATTTACCATGGCACTACTATGGTACTGACCATTAATAATTGACCATGGCACTACTATGGTACTGACCATTAATAATTTACCATGGCACTACTATGGTACTGACCATTCATAATTTACTATGGTACTATGGTAAAAGTTATGTATCACCATGGTACCACCTTTGTAGTTAAATAATACCAAGTCCAGACTGAGCCATGTTCTATCCCTGGTGTGGTCTGTAGGGGGCGCTCTCTCTCCACAGCCCGTGAGCTGCTGCTGTCACATCACACAGTTACTGGACACGGTGTAAAAATAATAATAACTATTCTTTATTGAAAACAAAAAGAAATGTAATAAATACAGATAAACAGAATCATCATCATGGGCGTCGGAGCCCGATTAACCCTTTCAAGTGCACGTTTTAAATTCATTGTTAACCCTTTCACTGCCGCACTACCAAACTGTTAACCCCTTCACTGCAACGACAATACACAGAAGGTTAATGTCTGAATCCAGTCCAGGTTTGACAGACCACTGCTTCTTTTTAAAAGAGGACTTAAAACATACCTCTTCACGAAAGCCTTCCCTTAGTTTTAAAATTTTTATACATGTCTTGAGTGTTTTATCCTTTTTTTTTTGTTGCTTTTATGTCTTGTTTTTTAATTGCCTATGTTTTTAAAGTCTGTTTTTACTCTGTAGCACTCTGAGATTTGGTTTCCAAATATAGAGTGCACTATAAATCGAATATATTATTATTATTATTAAGGTGATTGGAATTCTAGAAGCGTCGAGTGGCCATTGTGACGTCATCATTAGAACCTTCAGCTCGTCCACCTGAAAGGGTTAAAAAGACACGAACCTGGCCGGGCCGCCTGAATGCCTTCTACAACAGAACTTTGTTTCCGCGTCTCTGATTGGCCATGTCATTTCTGGTCATGTGACATGTACGCCCAATCGTGGGACCGCAAGTTTCTACACTGGTTAGGCTTGGGCGCTCTTTCGAAGTTGGTTAAAGTTATAGTTTGTCTTAGAGCATGGCGATAGAACGCCAGGTAGTTTGCAGGCTGTTAGACCCGGAAATAGGCGCAGAACTTGCTGTCCCACGATTGGCGCACATGTCACATGACCTGGCCAATCAGAGTGCAAAACTCGAACGTGGAAACGAAGTTCTGTTGTAGAAGGCATACACGCGGCCGGGCCTGGATCTGAAGTCTTTATGAATCATGAATGACTACATGGATCCGAACCGGATCACTGAGAGAAAGATAATGATCGGTCTTTGATGTGTTCGACAACACGTCAAATTAAACACAGGATTGTTTTTTTGGGGGGGGGGGGGGGGGGGGGGGGGATATCTTGAAGATGTACCAACTGATTGCGTAGTGTGAACAAATTATTTATCCTGGTAATTCTCTAAATCAACTTCCTGTCTGTTGTTGCTAGGCAACTACGGCTTGGGGGGAAATTCACTCCCGGCTACATTGTTTACACTTCATTTAGTGCAGAAAACGGATCGGAAAAGCGGCAAATTAAACACAATCAAGGGTAATTTTCTTCAGTGCATCACAATGCCAAAGAGCTGCTGTGTTATGTTTTGTACTAATAACAAAATAAAAATCTAAAGTCTTATAGGCTATAAGGTTATGAAATTAACAAGAATGTGATAAAAGATGTAATAAAAACGGAGCTCAACGCATACATTTGATCTAGAAACCCGTTTGTTGTCCCCTATACAAAGATGGCCGGCGGTCTCGTGACGTCAGAGTGTCTTCCAGAATTCTTGGCGAAATGTGGTTAACCGTGGACTACATATATAACACACAGGACCAGTTCCACATGCAGACTACATATATAACACACAGATAGCTGTTCCTGGACCAGTTTCACATGCAGGCAACAAATAGGGCTATAATTCTATCTACCGTAATTCCTCTAATAGTAACCAGGTCTCAAATACAAGCCGGGTCTCTATTAATGGCCGGGTGCGCTCTTGAGCTAAGCAATTATAAGCCGGCCTCCTAATACAAGCCGGGTTACTAATATACTGAGCTGCATACTGAGCTAGTTACTTGATTTCACTTTGAAAACGTTGAAATGACCAGTGACCACCTGTAATTGCACTGTTTACTATTTCATACAGTACTTGGTTTCAATAAATGAACCCAGTACATTTTACTGGGTTCAAACTGACACAATGTTGATTTATTCATTATGATCTGTTAAAATTTGAAATATAGGCCTCCCTCTTATACAGGCCTCCTCCTAATACAAGCCTGGTACCCGCTACAGTTGAAACAAATACAAGCCGGGGTTACTATTAGAGGAATTACGGTATATATTGTATTAAAAGAAATGCACCCCCGAGCCGCTAGAGGTCAGCAAAGTGGCGCGTTGCGTCGATGTTAAGAGGTAATGTTTTTATTTTAAAAAAAAATGTCCAAGAGTAAAGACCATAACCCTATCAAAATAGCAGTCAAAGTGTATATTTTCATTTTTACCAATGTTTTGTAAGATTTACCGAAAATAAGAATTTATCAGGAAAATGCTAATTATATCTCTTTTATCGTAAAACCGTGAGGAAATGACTAAATCCAGATTTAACCCTGCTATTGGAAAGATGAGCCTTTTCCCTCCATAGATGTATGATTTGGCCATAATAAGGTCAAGGTCAAGTTCAAGGTCAAATATGAATTTATAATTAAAATCGATTATCATTTATTACTGTATCTACAAATCCTTCTGTTTAATCATCTTCCCTTTATTCATTTGTTTAGATTTTTTGTACACATGATCTCAATAAGGTGGTGAATGAGCTCAGTGAGCGAGCTCGGTTTGCTCACAATTGTAACATGGTGTTATTCACCGGCACAGATGCAAAAAAATATCATCATTTATATTCTCCTTTTTTTCATTGCAATTTACTCAAGCCTAGTAACAGACACAATATTTCTGACACTGGAAATACATACCCCCAGGTCCCTAGATGTTCCTAGATACCAAGAACATGCTAATTGACCTTGTAGAAGTGGAGCAATCTTCCATTTAATTAGGCATGTACCTTTAGGCGAGATTTCTGAAAATAGGGCTACAGGTTTAAGGGGCAGCTAAGGGAAAGGGATCAGGGAACAACGTAACAACACAATCAAAAGGAAAGAAAAGAAAAGAGGGAAATCAGGCAGAGTAATTTACAAATTTGGTGTGAAGAGGTGGGTTTTGAGTTGGGATTTGAAGGAGTGCAGGGATGTAGCACTACGGATGTTTGGAGGGAGTGGGTTCCAGAGGGTGGGTGCGGCCACAGAGAAGGCTCTGGGTCTGGGCAGGTTGGTGGTGGGGAAGGAGAGGAGACTGGAGTCAGAGGACCGCACCCAACAGACCAGACAGGTGGGATTTATCCCGGGATCAGATTATAAGAATTCAGACAGATTTGGACACAATTTTGTCGGCATGCCCCAAATTATGAACGTCGGGAACGTGGCTTCTTTACCCCTTGTGACATCATCAAAGAACAGCTGGAAAGAATGGCGTTTTTCCCTCTATAGTGTGACAATCCTGCAACGTGTTCTTTGACTTTGGATACAGACGAGACGTCCAAACCAAACCCCTCCTCCCTGATCCCTGCATGGCAAATCTCTTCGGTCAGCCAAAGTATTCTGACTGACCATAATGATGTTGTCTTTCTCTGTAGATTATTCCTTCTGATTATAAGTGGGGACATAGGTTATTATGGTGTGGTGATTATTAGTGGGAACAGAGGTTATTATGGTGGTGATTATTAGTGGGAACATAGGTTATTATGGTGTGGTGATTATTAATGGGAACAGAGGTTATTATGGTGTGGTGATTATTAGTGGAACAGAGGTTATTATGGTGGTGATTATTAGTGGGAACATAGGTTATTATGGTGGTGATTATTAGTGGGAACAGAGGTTATTATGGTGGTTATTATTAGTGGAACAGAGGTTATTATGGTGGTGATTATTAGTGGAACATAGGTTATTATGGTGGTGATTATTAGTGGAACAGAGGTTATTATGGTGTGGTGATTATTAGTGGGAACATAGGTTATTATGGTGTGGTGATTATTAGTGGAACAGAGGTTATTATGGTGGTGATTATTAGTGGAACAGAGGTTATTATGGTGTGGTGATTATTAGTGGGAACAGAGGTTATTATGGTGGTTATTATTAGTGGAACAGAGGTTATTATGGTGTGGTGATTATTAATGGGAACAGAGGTTATTATGGTGTGGTGATTATTAGTGGAACAGAGGTTATTATGGTGGTGATTATTAGTGGGAACATAGGTTATTATGGTGGTGATTATTAGTGGGAACAGAGGTTATTATGGTGGTTATTATTAGTGGAACAGAGGTTATTATGGTGGTGATTATTAGTGGAACATAGGTTATTATGGTGGTGATTATTAGTGGAACAGAGGTTATTATGGTGTGGTGATTATTAGTGGGAACATAGGTTATTATGGTGTGGTGATTATTAGTGGAACAGAGGTTATTATGGTGGTGATTATTAGTGGAACAGAGGTTATTATGGTGGTGATTATTAGTGGGAACAGAGGTTATTATGGTGGTTATTATTAGTGGAACAGAGGTTATTATGGTGGTGATTATTAGTGGAACAGAGGTTATGGTGGTGATTATTAGTGGAACAGAGGTTATTATGGTGTGGTGATTATTAGTGGAACAGAGGTTATTATGGTGGTGATTATTAGTGGAACAGAGGTTATTATGGTGGTGATTATTAGTGGGATCAGAGATTAGAGTGTCCATTCGAGGTCTTAACTTTGTTGGTTGTAATGTTTTTGGTTGTAATGATTTTGGTTGTAATGTTGTTGGTTGTAATGATTTTGGTTGTAATGATTTTAACAAAGTATGTAGTTCAAGAAATAATCAGACAGGATCTTCAAATGTACATCAGCGATTATGTTATAAACATGAACAAGGATTATGTTATAAACATGAACAAGGATTATGGTATATACATGAACAAGGATGGTTCTACCAGCCACACGACCTCACGGCCAGTAAGGTCCAGATCAGGTCCACACCAGGACATCTTTACTCTGATACATAAAGCATTAAAAAAAACGTAAAAAAACTCACACGTTATATTTTACAGTATAACTGAAAACAGTTGTGCATGATGATATAATACACTGAAGGACAGAGACAGTACAGTATAGTCAGACTGACATGATGTGTGTTTTGTATGATTGATTATACAGTATATGTTAAATCTTTACTATCCAAGGAAGGTGAATTGTTGGCGATTGCAAAATCTGATAGATTACTTTCAGGTAGCAGATTACTTTCACTTGTGCCACTGCTAAATGCCATTGAACATCCATAAATTAAAGGACGGGTTAACTTTTTATTTTTAACCCAGGTCCTATATAAACATTATCTTGCATGATGTTGACTAGTACTGAACCCAGGCTCTATATAAACATTATCTAGCATGATGTTGACTAGTACTGAACCCAGGCTCTATATAAACATTATCTAGCATGATGTTGACTAGTACTGAACCCAGGCTCTATATAAACATTATCTAGCATGATGTTGACTAGTACTGAACCCAGGCTCTATATAAACATTATCTAGCATGATGTTGACTAGTACTGAACCCAGGCTCTATTTAACTCATTGAGCGCCAAAAACGAGATATCTAGTTTCTGACAGCCAACGCTTGAGCGGCAATAACGAGATATCTCTAGTTTTTCGTTCCTTTTTCCGATTATTATTATTCTAAACACTCGCGCGGACCTTTGTGAGTGTGCCTGGGACCTCTGGCTACGTTATAATTGCAATGACGATCGAATGCTGGCAGTATCGCCTACCTTTTGAACTGCATGGGCCAGTTTAGTGTGGGGCCGCAGCGAGAACACCCAGAGCACTAGGGAGTGAGCGAGCAGCAGTGAGCAAAATACAGCCAAGAGTGAACTATTGGATATTATGAAGAAGAAGACAAAACGGATGATATGGATGATAAGGTGCGTTTTCACCAGACTATGTTGGACTCAGCACTTCTGGTAAATCATACAAATACTATAGTCAAACCGGCCGATGAGGAAACCCATTCGGCTCCGTGGTATAGTCTGGCCCGAGCACACAATAGTAGCCTGCAATGCAATGGCGAGCGAACTATTGGAGATGATGAAGAAGAAGACAATGGATGAGGGCCACCTAACATTATATGTATTGATCCTGTTCTGATCCAAGACACTTGGAGCGAGAGTGGAGTACCTGCTGACAAAGGTAACGTCTATTTTAATGAACCCCATCATAGAACATGCTTTTATAATGATCGCAGCGTCGGAAAACGACCCCCCCCCCCCCCCCCCCCCCCCCCGATGGCTTTGTGAAGAAACATATGGTCGTGTTTACCTTTGACCTGGCAATAATATAGTTTTCAGGCGAGCAGCCGCGAGATTTGCGCATATGCGCACAAAACACTATCTCACAATCTAGAAAACCAGCCTGGATTATTGTGAAACGGGGCGATTTTTTGCGTGGTATAGCGCACAAACGAAGGTATGTAGAAATAAACTGTTTTGTCCCTGTTGGAGTATAAATAGTGCCTGTCAAATGAGCCATACTATTGTCTCCATAGCTATAATATAGAATATACGATGGGTCCGCAAACATCGTGAAAATGGTCAATAACGCTGGCGCCAAGGAGTAAAGATGGAAAAACAGCGTGGCAGTCAACATTATCTAGCATGATGTCGACTAATACAGACCATAATTTCACTGATCTCTTTAGTGATGACAAACCTAGTACTGAGCTGCATCCTCTCCAATACACTCCAACGGCTCAAGTGTTTTAACCTTTAATAACCACGATACATATCCTTTTCCAAACCAGGAAGCTCACAGTATAAATCAGATGTTCTACTGAGGAAATTGTGCAGCATATCAAACAGTATAATGAGTTTCAAAGGCCAGTTATGCATGTGACTAAGCAACTTATAGCATACCGTCTATGTAAAGTTATTACAATGTTTGATATGATGTAGTAGAGCATATGAAGGTACATCTGATTGTATACTGTGAGCTTCCTCATACTAGTATAAAAAAGGACATCTGGAAAAGGACACAAGTAGCGTGGTTATTGAAGGATAAAACACTTGAGCCGTTGGAGTGTATTGGAGCCTGGTGAGAGGATGCATGATGTCAGTACTAGGGGTGTAAAGGTACATGTATCCGTACCGAACCGTTTCAGTACTGGAC